>NW_024733126.1:11572510-11952510 GCF_018991925.1 Homarus americanus | reverse complement strand
GAGAGAGAGAGAGAGAGAGAGAGAGAGAAAATATCAACTAATACATTAACTAGCTTGTACTGATGACTCGTAAATATCATCTATAAAACAGGAAATACTGTACCACATTTACGATCATTTAGTCCGTATCCAAATTATTACGAAACTTATTATGAGTTCAGTGCTGTTAGAGATAATGTAATAACATAAATCATATCATATAAAATTATTTCCATGATAGATACAATCAACACCAAGTTACGAATTATGAATGAAATTTTATGAATATTAAATTAAGAGTTAAATATCCATCCTCATTACTATGATGACTTCCGGTATAAAAATTTGCTCTAAAAAGATCAGTTAAGAGACTAGCTCCCCCTCCCCGTGCCCCCCACCCCTTTCCTCTGGTCCCCTCCCACCACCCCGTTCCCCTGGGCCATTTATATGCTAATGAGCTGTGATATTTGCATAAAACCACGCCAAATCAATTCACAGGTTGGATATATACACTTACTGGCAGTTTCCTTTTTTACTAGAATTCTTCCAGTTACGGCTCATCGCCTTTACTGCCATTAGTGGTAAGCACGAGATGATCAGCGTATTTCATCCCAGCAGTCTGCATAGATGAATAATCAGCATATTCTAGTTTTTTACCACCGACAAATATTAGAAACGCCAGCATGACACGTCTTAATTCACTCCATGGTTGACATACTTGAGGGATGTGGGTCGCTGGGAGACTATGAGAAGCTACGGAGATAATCATTAATCGTATTCACCTGAATTTATACGTCATCATATATTACCTTTCATGAGTAAGTAGTACATAAGGTGATATAATGAAGAGTATCATGATCACGTGACCTCTGGGATTACTTACCCATAATAGACGTCAGGTGTGTGGTGCTAAGGTAATTTATTCAATCTATTATAATCAAGAGTCAATTCCAGTTGATACTTTATAAACAAACGTAATGAGGAACCACAACTCACAGGAATATGGATCCGTATTATGATGTGAGTCTGGTAGAAAATTTAGACATCTATTACTACCTGTTGAACACCTCTTCATATGTGACTGATAGGTCCTTAAGATCATGAGTAAGTTTAGATGGCTATAATTTCGTCACGGAAAGCCATGTAGGGATTATACCACCCCCAGTCAATCTATTATATAACCAAATGTGAGTCGTGTTTCTATATATCATATCTGTATATTTATAGTGACAAGACATGAGTACCGATGATATATAAAAGACTATTATATATCAGTGAATATATTCGATACATCTATAGTTGAATTTCTATTAGGATAAACAAACCAACTCAGTATCTTTTCAATACAGATACAAAATTATTCCCTGAAATATTATAGTAATGGGTAATATCATAATGCTGTAAAATGACTTCAAAACAACTCAAAATATCTACAAAACTTCATATCTCCTGAACTTCATCTTACCTTCGATTTAAGATTATTCATACTTATATACTATAGATATATTTACATACACTCGCCCATGCATATATAAACGACATAAATATAAATGGTTTAACCTATCCTGAATCTATTAAAACTCATTGTAAGGTGTTCAAGATGGCATCGGACAGCCTTAATCAGGACCATATATCAGGAGGTGGTGTATGTAAATTGCTTTTGCCGCTCAATTTGATGTAGAGATTGCATTCGGATTAGCCCCTATAAATCACACCCAACACTACATCATCTCTCTCTCCCAGCCACACCAGTTACGCTCCGGTCTGGCCAGCTGAGGACCTTGCTACCTCAGCGGTGTGTGTGTGTGTGTGTGTGTGTGTGTGAAATAGAGAGAGAGACAGAGAGGGAGAGGGGGGCGGGATAATGAGGGACACACACACACACACACACACACACACACACACACACACACACACACACACATACTCTGCAATCAATACAAACATACACAATAATCAGTCGAGGTCATCCACCGATCTATACGACCTACTTGTCTTATGAGCCATCCAAACCTATTATTCACCAGCCACTTACCCACCTACACTCACCTCTATCCACCACTCAATCACCTACACTCACCTCTATCCACCACTCAACCACCTACGCTCACCTATATCCACCACTCACTCATCTACGGTCACCTCTATCCACCACTCAACCACCTACACTCACCTCTATCCACCATTCAACCACCTACACTCACCTATATCCACCACTCACTCACCTACGGTCACCTCTATCCACCACTCACTCACCTACGCTCACCTCTATCCACCACTCACCCTTCTACACTAACCGCCCATCCATCAACAACATTGCCATCATCAATATAATTAGCATCATCATAATCACTATCAACTTTATATTCATCGGAATCATCATCATCATCATCATCATCATCATCATCATCATCAGCAGCAGCAGCAGCAGCAGCAGCAGCAGAATCAGTTTTCTTCTCTTCCACACTATTGCCTTTTCTTTTCCTCTCTTCTTACTCCATCATTCTCCTCCTCCTAACTCTCTCTTTACTATTCCCTCTCATCTTTCACTCTTGACTTGTGACTTTTAATATAATCCTGATAAAGTTGTCATCATCTGCATGTTTCTTTATTCTGCGTCGGCCCCTCCCCCCCCCCCAAAAAAAATCCGACCTGTTAGCTGTTGCAATTTTCTTAGCACTTTTGACGGAGAAAAAGCTAAACCATCATCCTCAAAGAGCTAAATCATCTTCATCAAAGGGTTAAAAACATTTTACTCAAAAGGTCAAACATTCGTCTTCAAAGGGTTCAACATATTTCATCAAAGGGTTAAATCATTGTATTCAACGGGTTAGGTAGTCGTCCTCAAGGGCTTAGACCATCGTCCTCCAAAATAATGCAAAATATAAAACTTTATTATTTCTTGTATACCTTACTGAAGTATTAAACATCTCTCCCACAAAACTACATATAGACAGACGATACAAAATGCCAGAAAAACCCCCACAGTTTATCTAGAGTGTTTAATTTAAATAATATATCGCTTATGTTGGTCAGTAACAGGTGAAACAAGTAAGATATTGTATATGTACAGAATATATAAATCACCTATTTACGTAACTCGTAATTTACATCACTTAACTGAATCGACAGTAGGGTGAATACGGCCTACTCTGTGACGTGCTGTGAACAATAGGTAATACACGACTCTATATTGCATAACTCATATAGGGAATGCTAACCGCGTCCTTAAAAGGTAGGGATACTAGACGATTCAGAATCAATAAGCCACTCAATATTCATGGACGTTACCACTACCTTTACCAAGCCACAGACGACTCCTGGCAACCTCGTCTCCATCAACTTACAGGTGTGTCTGCTGCTGTTTGCGAGGTACTGTACATAAATGCATGCGTCGGATAGCAACTTTTCCGCAATGTATTCTTCATACTTCGAAATATCTGAATAAGGATTATCTATATTAATTCCATAAGTAAGATTAATCAAAATATAATAATGATAATAATAATAATAATAATAATAATAATAATAATAATAATAATAATAATAATAATAATAATAATAATAATAATAATAATAATAATAATAATAATAATAATAATAGAACGGGATACGACTCCGGGAATCATAAAAGCCTGTTGTTAGAGCATAACCTGCCAGCCACCGCCATCCATCAAGCGACTACGTGGAACCAGCACCAACAAGGTCAGAAACATTCCGCTAATTAGATATCGGGCATGGATTTAATGGACCGGCAATCTGGTCCGCATTAAGTGACGGCAGCTTTCAATCGCATTCTACATCTCCCATGAAGAGATACAAAAAGGAAATCATCAATTTTTTGTTCCCCCTCTCTCTCTGTCTCACTCCTTCTCCCTGCTCTCCTACCTCCCTCACGCTACCATCAGATCCAATCTAACAACCGAGAATAAAAACAAAAGGCCAATAACACTGCTACCTGACGAAGGAGGAACTTAGCCCTTAGAGTATCACATGGTAAAGGTCAGTTGTCTTTGTCTAGCTATCATCGTTCATTATCTCCAGGTCATTATATAGAGAGGAGGAACCTCTTCTCTAAAAGTTGAGTGGATCTGTTTTGACACTTGCCAGGTAGGTTGGCTGTCAAAAGTTTGTCATCTGCGGCTGTCAGGGTGTCAAGATAGTATCAGGCGGGTGTGAAAATGAGGAAGAAGGATAAGCGGGAGTGAAGACAAGGAACCTCCCACGAGCTGTGATCCATCAGTGCTCCTCCTGTCGGCTCCAGCTCGCATACATCGATGGTGTGATTACATATTTTAGAAGCCGTAGAGGGAAAAAAAAACTCCTTCGATTACATATTTTACAAGACCAAGAAGGTTAAAAAAAAGCTAAAAAAAATTGATCCTTTGACTAATAAAAGCCACAAAGATTGATGTCTTTGATGGCGTGGCTTATAAAATATTATAATAAAACATAATATTCTTAATTAAATCAAATATAAAAGCTGAAAAGTTTATCCTAATATATCATGAATTCACATAAAGAAAAGCAAAATCTAACTTTCTTAAAATTAAAACAAAGAAAAATACATGAGATTCTAAAGGATTTCGAATGTACTATCTATCTTACACTTCACCAAGCAAAATAATGAATACAATATTTATACTTTGAAAAATACGTATAATTTACATGTTTGGGGATTTTATGGGCCATATTTGCATACATATTTTTTTTTTATTGGTACTTGTAAGGAATGACTTTAATAGTTTAATTTTTAGCAGTTGTTCTGAAAGTTAAGATTTCATTCTCACCGTTTCTTCATATTCCCTCTGTTCATTATCATTCATTCTTTCCTCTTTTTTCTTTTTTCCTTCTCATTCATTTTTCTCTTCTCTGTTTCTCAGCATCTTGTTTACACACATATGCCTCTCTCAATCGCTTTTCATTCTCTCTTACTTTTTTTCTCCTGTTCCATCATTATCATTACTCTCAGTCCTCCTCTTCATTCTTTTGTCTTCTATCTCTCTTATTCTGTTAATAATCATCATTTCTTCCTCTTCTCTTTTACCCCTCCTCTTCCTTTTATCATCATTATTCACTAGTATTTCCCTCTTTTTTCTAATTTTCATCCATCATTCTCTTCTCCTTACCATTCTCAACCTTATGTGACATTCTCAAGCATTCAACCCTATAATGTTATAGCGTGGGAACACATTCTTACCTCTCTCTCTCTCTCTCTCTCTCTCTCTCTCTCTCTCCCAGTCTTTCTTTTTCCCTCTATCTCACTAATGTTATTCTTCCCATAATCATACTGTCGGAAGTGGACGTAGATGAGAAGGAAGAGGAGGGAAAGGAGACGGGAATTACCGGAAGCAGTTCATCATAAATGGCTGACAACACTGACGATCTTCTATCGTTAAAGTTGAAGTACAGGTGGATGAGAGAGAGAGAGAGAGAGAGAGAGAGAGAGAGAGAGAGAGAGAGAGAGAGAGAGAGAGAGAGTATAAGTGCGTTTGTAAACATATATGCAAATAAATAGGTTTTTTAACTAGTACGATATATATCGATACATGGATAACTTCAGTGAAAAAGAGAGTAGTAAATAGATAGATAAATGGATAAATAAGATAGATAGGTAGATAGATAAATAGATAAAGAGAGAGAAAACAGGCATGTGACTTCTCATAGTTTAATGTTATATTGCAACCATTCATCAGCCAGACACTAAGTATTGTGTTAAGTGAAGTAAATTAGTCTTAGTGTTATGAAGGAAAAATAGTTTTGTTCTCCGTGATAAAATTTCATTCAATGTTCTGAGTCACCGGCAGTAAGAATCACCCATTTATATCCATCTTTATCTTGTTTACAGTTATTTTGAGTTATTTTTGTGTGTACGCGACCGTGAAAGGAGAGGAGAAGGGGGCGAATTGATAAAATGTTTGGCTATTTGTTGATGTAAGTTTATAGAGACGAAGTAATTAGCTACCTCACTTGTCATCTGTCAGTTCTCACTCAGTCAAAAGGAGAAAAAGGAAAACACTGCAGAAGTAAATGGCTATGATGAGGAAGTGAGTGCGGATATAAACTGTATTTTTCTACATTAATTTTATCGTTGTTGTATGAGTTACTAAGCATGGGAGAAGGTAGAGATAAAATACATAATGTTTTAGTGTATTTTTTTTTTAGCATTGTACAAGTATATTTAAGTAG
Source organism: Homarus americanus (assembly GCF_018991925.1). Lineage (NCBI taxonomy): Eukaryota > Metazoa > Arthropoda > Malacostraca > Decapoda > Nephropidae > Homarus > Homarus americanus. The sequence continues at coordinate 11,946,342 of NW_024733126.1, read as the reverse complement.
AATGCTGGAAGAATGAAACCAATAGATGTTTGGTGAAAGAAATTATAGACCTAAATACAAAATTCAGGAAGTTTAGATACAAATATAAAGATAAAGAGAAAGTTACAGTAACAGTGATATCCACTAACTAACCCAAACATTATCCACATATTAGATAATCACCAAATTAATCAATCAATTCTATAAAAAAAATGTAGAAACCTGATAGCCTGATAATTATTTCTATATAACACACACACACACACACACACATCTCTACAGCCTATATATCACGACAGAACACACATCTTAGAATCTCACTTTCCACTACACTAACCTGTCGCGTCATAGATCCATTCACCATCACATCCTCCATAAACAACACGACTCCACTACACACTGTACTTCATCACCCTCCCTGCTAGCCTCCAGTGAGCTGCCCCTAGACCATGACGAGTCCTTCCCTAACTATCCATCTCCTGTACAGTCTATACCTCCCCCTCCTCCTCCTCCTCCTCCTTCTTCTTCTCTTGCTTTCAAATATGTTATCATATATCTTCTTCTTGACCGTCGATTCATCAGTCCTATACGTTCTACATGGCTGTACTGACTTATTATGACTCATTCGTACGATTCTTTCAAGTCTTCGGTATTCGACTTTTTTTTCGCTTCTCGGGTTTTGTTTTTATTATATATCATAAATTTTACATAGGTTATTTTTCTTTTATTTATCCAATTGTGTATTAACCTCTTATTCATATTTTCCAAAAGATCACACAAACATAATTATCTTTTGTCCTTGTTGGTCTTCAGTGATTTAGTCCACTCACTTTCATCACACTAGTTCTCAGAGTAGTGTGAGTATCATATTATTCTTTACTTATATAATGTTTCACCTGTGTGTAGTGTAGTGTAGTGCAGTGTAGTGTAGTGTAGTGTAGTGTATTATAGTGTAGTGTAGTGTAGTGTGTGTAACAAGAATCCGCAGCTTATTCATTGGAGGTGAAAAATCCATCATTCATGCAGCAGACTATTCGTGTTCTCTCATTGATCATAGTTCTCAAGGCAGCTTTAACCCATCATCCATATATCAGCCTGGCTTGTAACCTCTGTCTTCTTCTTCCTCTTACTCCTCTTCCTCCTGTTCCTCCTCCTCCTCTTTTTTCCTCCTCCTCTTCCTCCTACCATCATCATCATCCCCAGTAATAAAAAAAATACAGTTCTCTTTATTTCTTGATCTGGATGACTAGCGTATGTACTACTCTAAAATCCGTATTTAAAGACCTTAGATGATGAAGCGTCGTAATACATTGCAACATCATCATCATCGCAGGTAAGCATTGACACCATAACCGGCGTATCACAGTGTAGTTTAAGTTTCCGTACCCGAAAAGTCCATCTCATTTATAACCCAAAAATAATACGTTTATTTGTTGTTATTAGTCGTGGCATTTTCTCCCTCTCTTCCCTCCTTGCATGACAGCATCCCGTCATGTTCACATTACTGTCATGCACCAGCTGTGACAGTCTCCATTATGTGTTACTATATTTAGCAACACTCATACTTACTCTCATCTCACCTCATCCATAAAGCAATTAAACGCTATGGTTATGTTACACTTCCTTGCAACACTTACACAACTATTACACACTTTCATTCATTGCAGAGTACTGTCTCGCAAGTGTGTGTGTGTGTGTGTGTGTGTGTGTGTGTGTCCATTATTCTACAGTCTTCTATTAAACACCATAAAACACTTAAAACGTCTCAAACTATGTTTTTCCATCTCTGTATCATTTACATCCAGGCATTTCCTAAATGATACACATACTTCATTCTCTAACACTTCCCTCACAACACCTGCAGAGAACCCAATAACCACTTATCATATATGTAAAACAACACAAAAAAATAAAAACAAAAACAGAGGAGAGATTAAATTCCTTCCTTGGCAACTATCAAGTAGAGGGGAACTGGAGCTCAGGTGCCGAGTTGCCAATTATAGTAGTTATCGGACAATCTTGTGTGTCCGCGTCGCTGAGAATGACAGGTGACTCTAGTAATTGTCACGCCACCACACACACACACCCAAATGTGGCCCTCCTGGGTTGGGTGAGGGCCTTGGTGAGGTTCTAAGGGGGGGGGGGCAGGAGGTGGCAGATTTTGGGTACCGTAGAGCGGAAGATGAAACTTAAGTTAAGGATTCTAGTTAGGATTGTCAGAAGGTGATAAAATAAGTTTCCCCTTTTCTCTCTGGATTCGGTTACTGGAAGGTCGTAAGATGAAACAGAATATTGATGACTCTAGCTATGATTCTAAGAGACTCTTAAATTACTGTAAAAAAGTATCCAAATGACTCACTTATGGACATGGACACTAATTTTCATTTTTTCTTACGTAAGGTTTGTTCCCTCAGTCTAATACACAAACACATCTCACTGACTCCCATAACATACTCCACAAAGGGAAGGAGTTAAGATGTTCTCGGTCACAGGGATAAGATGACACGAGAGAGGTGAGGACTTGGACATAATATGAACACTCATAGATTATAGTTTTTTTTTTACTATGGGTACAAAAATGATAATCCTGTAATTGGTTCACTTAAGGTATGGCAAAACAATAGCTGGCAGATAGTTGGGTCTCTTTATAACTTTTATTTACGTGATTCTTATTATTTTATCTTTTTATTATCTTCTTCATCAATGGCTCTCTTATGTGTACGTTTTACTGTTTTTTCTTTCCTTATTAATTGGCAAAATGTCAGCGTTATTTTGCGAGTATTTGTGCACAAAGGGAATCAGTGATTGAGGTTGAGAGGTATAAGGACTCCTGGACTGGTTGGAAGCTGTTGGACTATTGTGAAGTTTTGGACTCAGCCGTATTTAGAAGATAAATATCGCTAACACGAGACCCGCCACTCCTGGCCCTGGTGTGAGGAATGTCCTCTGGCTTACTAGGGAAAATCCCTAGTTGGCTGACGTCATTCTGGCGTGATGGCCAGTGTTTCCACAATAGTCATGTGGTCCCCGGAGTTATGATTGTACAAAAATCCCCACAACCAGCGGGGTGAATAGTGAAACCCCTGAAGACTAGCCTACCCTGGGCCCTCTACAGTACATAAGTTACTAAGTCCACCCGGCGACTCAAGACAACATCACCAGAGTACATCTCATGTCCCACGTGACAAATATGTCAAGTTTGTTTACTCAGAAAACCTCTCAATGAACACCAAGCTTACTGAAATCCTTCGCACCTATATGCTGGACCCCTCGAGGCGCGGTTCATCCCTTGGTTCACCCTCTAACCGTATCAGAGTGGATAAAACCGCTGAAGTGGATCAGCAACAGGTGTGACGGTGTATCGGTTCCTATTGCTAAAACCAAACAAGGTGTGAACTACAGGGCATCCTGGGGGCCATCAAAAACTTGCTGGACGAGGAGCAGAGTGGACTGGTGATCAATGATTCTCGTTCTAGACTAGAGTCGATCACCTCACCCCGTCCCGTCTGTCAGGATCTAGTGAGACAAATCCAACACTGCCTCATAAGGGCGAAGACGGACGCCCTCCTTATTCACTTTATATGGATCCTAGTCCATATTAGCCTCCACAAACACGACTATGTAGACAACCTCGCAAAATCCGCCTGCACACTCCCTATCCCTGATGACGCTTCAACCATAACTACTGGTCGAGTCACCACGCTCCTCAAGAATGCCGTTCTTCAAATCATAAACGAAGAACAAATTGAACAGCGAGGTGCCAGTGTTAGTGTTCACCACTATGACAAACATTGTGACACAAAATATTAATACAGCCGGAATATCTGACTCGGCTCAGTGATGTAGTTGTCGCCAGAATCAGACTTGGCTATAGGCCATGTTGGGAATTCACAAGAAATCCTTCCCTTGCACTTACTTGGTGTCAAATTTATAGCGAAAATAGAAAATAGCCTTCAGCATTATATCTCAGATTGCAGACCAATTCGTTCCTTGTTGCCACTTAACAAAACCTTTGATGAACTCTGTAAATTCGTCCAAACTACCAATGTCTTGGGCACTATTTTACCATTATCTCCAAAATTTTGCACCATATAAAATACCCACGAGCAGTTAACTTGGGGTGCAGCTGCCCAACGAGGCGCGAGTCTATAATTTAGTATGACGGCCGGTTGACCTGTGTATATACAGAAGGACTGCCGTCCCTATGTAGGGGACGTAAATAAAGACCTACAAACTAAAAAAAATAACTTTTAGATTCATCTGTCTATTTTTTTGCCTGTCTATCTGTCCGTTTACCTGTCGGGGGTTTAGTGTACGCATCCTTTCAACAATATTTCTGAAATTATCCAGATAAATCAAGTTGAAGCTACGTAGAGTCTATACACATACATCAAAGATCACCAAAACTTATAAAGAGGGGGTTATCGAGGGTCACTCCAGTCTATAATACTTCCACAATTATAAAAAGAATCGTTAAAATAAATTAGAGTTGAGAGGCATTATAGTCTCTCAGTCACCTTACTCACTCTCCACCAGAGGTCAAGGTCTAAAGATCACCTGGCAAGGACATGAACTTCTGGATAAGCAACAGCACTTCATACGACTTGTTGTTGGTGGGAAATATTTTGTTGTATGTGTGCCTTTCCTGTGTCGTTATTATTATTATTATTATTATTATTATTATTATTATTATTATTATTATTATTATTATTATTATTATTATTATTATTATTATTATTATTATTGTTATTGTTATTATTGTTATTATTGTTATTATTATTATTATTATTATTATTATTATTATTATTATTATTATTATTAAAGAGGTAATGGAGGGGTTGAAAGATGTGAGGGGATGGAAGGAGATTATATGCGGGAGGAAGCGGGAGGAGACCAGAGGAAGAGGACGGGAGAAGAGTGGAAAGACTTTTGGCAAAGAGCTCATGGTAGGAAAAGGATGAAAGGGAAAGCAGTGGAAGGGATGAGAAGGGAAAAGAGAGGGATGGAGAGATGGGGCGCAAATAGAAGTAGGATAGAAATCACAGGAAAGATTGGCAGGCTTGAGGAGGAACCATGGAACTAGGGGATGAAGGAGAAATGAAAGGTAGGAGGGAGAAGAGGCGAGTGTAAGACGGAGGCAAGATGGAGAGAAGTATAGGGGGAGGGAAGAAAGAAGGTAAAGGGGAAAGAGAGAATGGGAGAGGAAGGAGGCAAAAGAAACCGAGGGTAGGGAGGAGCTGGGAGAGGAGAAGGGACGGGGGACAGGGATTAGAGAGGAGAGGGGGTTACGGGGAAGAGGGGGTGGGGGAAGGCAGTGGGAGGGAAGGGGAAAGGAGGGAGTGAGTGAGGGAGGCAGGCAGAAGGGAGGGAGCGGGGAGGAAAGGAGAGAGGGAGGGGAGAGTGTGTCTGGAAGGCATTAGGTATTAAGGGAAGGAAGGAGGGAGGGAGGGAAGCAAGAAGGGGAGGTGTGAGGGAGTAGGGATGGGCTGGGGTAAAGTAAGAGAGGAGGGGAGAGAGGAGGGTAGAGGAGGGGGAGCGACGACCCCTTCTGATGGATTATCGAGCCCAAACTTCAATCTGGCGGTGTAAACAGATCCATCTAAGTCTGGACGAACAGAGAGGTCGCCCAGTGCTTCCCCGGGATTTATGAATTTCTCTTGATTTATCACCCAAGGGAAAATCTATGGGGTACTCCACTATTTTCCCTTGGCTCCAGTCTTTTTTATTCTCTCTCTCTCTCTTCTCTGTTGTGTGTTTTTGTTTCATTTATCTTATTTCTCTGTTTTGTGTGTGGAGTCTTTGTTACTTTCTTCTTTTATTTCCTTTTTGTCCTTATTTAGCATTTTTATTGAATAACCTCTTCTTCGCCTTCATTTACTTCATCCTCTTCGTCAATTTTTTTCTCTTTTTTCTTTGCCTTTTTTTTATCTATTTTATCTCTACTTTTCCTTTGATTATTGTTTTTTACTTGACGTCAACTTTCCTTTTGATCTCTTATTAATTTATCACTTCGTTATATTCCTCACTCTTTTTTTTACCGTTTTAGATTCTTGTCTTTTTTTTTATTTTCATTTTTATTTTCGCTCATACTGTCTCTGGTCTGGTATCATCAATTTCTTTCTCTTCCTCTCACTGTTTTCATCAGTCTGTCTGCATGTCTGTCTTTCTGTCAGTCAGTATAAGAGCTTGCGCGTCTATCTCTTTCTTCCGTCTCTCTCTTTCTCTTTATTTTATATCATTCCTGTCTGTTTCATTATTCTTCTCACCATCTCTCTCACTCTTTCTCTCTCTTATATCTTCATCCCTCTTTCTTTCTCTCTCCCTCTCAATTTTTTACCAATCACTCATATTTATCTTTATTTCTCTCTCTCTCTCACCCACCACTCCTTTTCCTCCCTCCCTTATTCACCCACCCTTCCTCCCACCCTTCCTCCCACCCTTCTTTTTCTCCCTCCCACTCTCCCTCTCTCCTCCCACTCTCCCACACTCTCACTCCACTCTCCTCCCTCTTCCACCTCCCTCCCACTCCCACACTTCTCACCCCTCCCACTCTCCCACACACTCTCACCCTTCCCACTCTCCCGCACACTCTCACCCCTCCCACTCTCCCACACACTCCCACCCCTCACCGCTCCAGGTTCCTATATTGGGCCAGGGAGATTAATGGTGAAGGTGATGATGGAAAATGTTGTATATTATGATCAAGTTTCTCTGTGCTGCTTCTCTCATCCCTTCTTCCTACTCCCTAGTTTCTATATTTCTCTCTCTCTCTCTCTTTATCTTTGCTTGCTTGTGTGCGTCTCTCTCTCTCTCTAACTTTGAATGCGTGTATGCGTGCGTGTCTTTCTCTTTCTCTATCCATCTTTGCGTGCGCGTGTGTGTGTACATTAAAACTATGTTACTTACTCACACCTTCTATACAGTGAAAGACAACAAAATTTACGAATTAAAATTAAAAAAAGAACAAAAATAATGTCAAAAATGATATACCACAAAAGCTGATAATCCATAGGAAAAACAACAACAAATATACCAAGGAAATATCACGATCCGAAAATCAATAACATTATAACATGTCGTATAAGAGATGGCTAATGTAGATACTAATATATATACAGGTATATACGTGCTTAAAGACCTGTAGTAAGTTGCTAAATCACAGTACTATATTATAACATCATTATAATAACCTTCACTTATAAAATAATTGACCCAGAATCAATAAATTAACAAATGTATTCAGGAAGGTTTAACTTCATCTCAACTGGACTCAATGATAAATAATATTTCTTCCTTATCATTGCCATTGGAATATAGGTAAAACTACTATAAACTACGAGTAGATTTTCCCTTACAGACTACGAGCTATAATAACTAAAATATATATTACAATTTACGACTAAAATACTAATTATAAATTGTAACTAAGTTATATTTTTACAACACCATATGAAGCAATGACGACTCACACAATTGTTACCTTAGAACAACATAAAAACAATAAGTTAAGTCACGCATCAAACTTCATTCAGTAAAACGATAACTAACAGAACAAGAGCACGTATCACACAGTAGACAATATTAAAATACAACCCAGAAAGGACAACGCAGCCAAATGATGTATCGAGACACAGAGGGGGGAATGAAAAAGTGTGTATAAACAAGACAAAACAAACTTATCATACATCAGAGTCAACGTACAGACACACACAACTATAGTACAATATATAGACCACACAGCCTCACAATAAAAGAAAACAATAAAAAAACATTACTGAACATACAAGTCATCCATCAGCCCGCAAACGGACAAGCAGAAGACCAGGCATGGCAACATTTTACCCAAAGAACGCAAGGTAAACACTGAGTGAATACAACGCATCAAACCACAAGACACAAATCGTCAGTTTTTTTATATGATGACAAGGGACTCTAGTAAGTTGTGCCCGAAGCATGCAGTGTAAAGAACATGTAAACGTGAAGTATTAAACCATTGGGTGAAATAAGCCTTCAGTCCTTTAGTTTGCCCAAAGAAAGCAACATAAACAATAAGCAACCAAAGTGAGGACAAACATCAACCACAATACACGCCACCAAGCACAACAAACAGGAGTTAATTCCTTGCTTCTCTACCTCACTCGCCCCTTGTCCTCCACCCTCCCTCGCCATCTCATAACCCAGACCATTGGAAAGTTCTTCGTCTGCTCGTCAGGCAGTGTCGCGTTAGGCAAATGAGTTATGGAATTCCAGTGAGCAATAATTCAACGGAGCTGTCTGGAAAGTGGAGGAAGACAGATGAGCAAGTTCCTCACGCCTGAGGGACTCCCTGTTCTTATAGGCTTCTACAGGCTCCTGCTGGGGGTGACGTCGCTTTTGTTCCCAGTTCCTCGACCATGAGGGACCTTTTATTAAGTGTCTTTTGCCGGAGTGAAAACGAAGGAAGAGGGAGGGAGGGAGGGAGGGATTTTGTCGACTGGGTTTTGAGAGAATGGAAGTAAGTGTGTGTGTGTGTGTGTGTGTGTGTGTGTGTGTGTGTGTGTTTTATCATTTTTTTTGTTGGACTACAAACTATTGATTTATGAGACCAACTCAGTGTGAGGTAGAAATATTACGGCAGGGAAGTACGTGGCTGTCTGTTTGTATGTTTTATTGGCTATTATATGAAAATATGTTTGTTTGAGACACTAAACGATCGACATATAAGGGGAATATTAAGGTGATACTAATATAGACGTATGCACTGTTTTTTGTTTGCATATTTAAATATCTCATGATGTTGACTTTGATCTTGAAAATACATATCATATACAACACACACACACACATAGAGAGGACTTTGAGCCTTTAAGTTCCACCAAGCCAGACTCACACTCGCTACACGCCTGACTGAAGGAGTTAATGAGGCTCTCTACTTAACGTAAAGAGAGCGACACACACAAATCTGTAACTCGGTGTGGGTGACGTCCTGTAGAGGCGCCAAGAGTTATGATGGTGGTTTAATTTTGCAGTGAGAGAACGTGATAATGGTTGAGGAAGTCTGCTGGTAATGCAAGACTTTCCTTTGAGTTCTTGGTTTTGTGTGCGTGTTACAGGCTCTCTCTCTCTCTCTCTCTCTCTCTCTCTCTCTCTCTCTCTCTCATACATCGCATATACGTTTAGAACCAATCATGCAGTATAATTACACATATGCTATAACACGTTATCTTACATATTTTAAAAGAAAAAAAATATTCTCAAGGTTTACTCATAAATACAAAATCCTGGTACTGTATTCTCTTTTTTTATGGGGTTAAGACGTCCTACCGCCTTAGCCAGGAAAAGTAAACAAACTTCCTCATTCCTTGTCTTGTTGCGTGGTGTGATGGACGATGGCTCGCCTACGTCATGGTCCGAGGAATTCTTTGTTACCCTTTAAGGGCTTGTTTCTAAATTGAGGGATGGTTCAGGGTTTTTTGTTATTGTTGTTTTAGCTACTTAAGGGCCGTTTCTTAGTTAAGGGTTGGGTTAGGGATTCTTTAATGTTCTTATGATAAAAGTTTCCAATGACCTAGAGAGGTGAAAATACAAACTAGTTTACTTAAGCTGCATCATACAAAAAAATAATGTATGAAAATAACATCGACCTTACACTACAAATATAACATATCCAGATGCGTTTTTTTTTTCTTTAAATGATATATATTCTTCTTACTTACCACTACTGTACTTTAGCGCTGTTTCTTAGCTGATGGTGAAGATGACAAGAATCATTCAGTAACATGTACACAACACGATAAAGACAAACCACACACGCAGTACAATCTTCCAACTGATCGCTTTAACACTCACATACAGACCCACAGATAAACAAATAAGGGAGGAGAGCTTTGTGGCAGGGAAAAAACTAGAGGCCTGGATGAAAAAGAAACGATTAGTTTTTAACACAGTTTCCCCATCAAAGGGTGGTCGTGAAGACAATCCGTCATCTGATTCACACTTTCTGAACCGCCGACGCACAAGAGGCAGATCGAGGCTTCGAATCTGAGGTTCGTTTTTCTTTTCCCCCTGAGCCATCTCTTTTTCACTTGTTTCTTATCTGCCTTTGTGTCGATTGTGATTCGGGGCTTTAGAGTTGATGATCGAGTCAATCATTTAAAAAAAGGGTCGACTGAGACATGTTTTGCTTATTGTTAAGATAAGTTAAATGTGACAACGGAGAAAACGAAGAGTGTACTTGTGTAGACTGTGTGTGTGTGTGTGTGAGTGTGTGTGTGTTTATATGTGGAAATGTGTATTTGGGTATGTATCTGCGTGCTTCTGCGTTCGTAACATACCATATACACATCCACAAGTATGCGCACAGACGTACTCACATACCACTATATAATATAAACAATAATACAAACACACATTTATACCTAGAACAAATGTAAACACACACACACACACACACACACACACACACAGACAGACAGACAGACATACATACATACATACATACAAAACACCTACACACCTATACGCAAACACAACACATCCCACTTTCCCTGTTTGAAATATTGGGATTTCCCTGGCCGCCAACTTCAGCAACAGCATTAAGCATATTCGACCAATTTCTCAACCAGTTCGACAAGTCTCATTTCGTGTTGCTCTGACGGACAGCACTTTTATTGCCTGCCCTCCTCCTGTTCATCTATTTTCTCCTTCCCATTTATTATTCTTTTCAACTATTAATTTATCTTTTTTTTTTGTCTTTAGGCAGAGGAGGGGAAGGGCAAGCGACTCCTCAGCGCTGTAGTTTTCGTGTTGGATTTCAATTTGCGTCATTGATATGGAATTAATATGTTTGATTTTATAAGAAATGTAGTTGTTTTCCTGGGAGGTTTGGGTGGTGTGGATAACTCTCTGGGTGTTGGAGAGAGTAAGAGAGAAAGAGACGATGGGTGAGAAGAGTTGGTAAGAAATCGTGTGGGTGTAAAGAGAGAGGAGAGGTTGTGAGGGAAGGAAAAGAAAGAGACTATACATCTCCCCCAAAACGTTTTCACACTTACATGCACACGCATATGAACATAACTCCACATGCACACACTTGTACAACCAAAACGTATACTCACACACCCTCGCTTTACACACACACACACACACACACACACACACACACACACACCTACAGCATCCACACACTCACACACACTTACTACATTATGATAGCCTTTCTCCTCGTCGCATTGAAAGTGTCCTGGTGGCCGTAGGGACGTAACCCTCCCTCAGTTTCCAGCGGCGTTGACAGGCATGCATAACAAACGACTATAGACGCTCATTTGACAACGTCGTCACTCGGGTTAGGCTCGCAGACAGGGGCCGCTAATGACCGCTGCGAGGATGGGGGACTACTGGAACGAGTGTACGTGCAGGGAGGACTGCTGGAACGAGTCTACGAGTAAGAGATACTATTAGGAGAGTCCACTGGAATGAGTCTACGAGCAGGAAGGACTACTGGAACGAGTCTTTGGCCAGGAGGGATGATTGGAGTGAGTCTACGAGAAGGAAGGACCAGTGGAACGAGTCTACGAGAAGGATATTTCCGAAACAAGTCTTCGTGCTAACATAACACGCAGCATCGACCCAATTTTTTTTTTATTATATTTGAGAAATTAAAAAGTACAGGTACAGATAAATGTACCGTTACAGGGATTTAAAAAGGGTAGATATTATGTAATAGTTGTTGAGAGATACTCTATATTACTCTGTCACATACAAGTGTGTCCACGTAAGCTATGGAACAATGTTAATATAATAACTAACAAGGAATAACTTATTTTGTTAATTATGGCAGGTGCAAAGGGACTTTTCCATCACCCTGGAAAAGGACGCCTCAATAGTATCCCGAAAATATACGAGTTTCCCTCCCTTAGCAACATCCCACGCTCTCTCTCTCTCTTTCTCTCTCACCCTGTCCATCTTTACCCTCTCCCCATACCCTCCCTCCTCTCCCTCCCTCTTTCCCTCCCCTCCCCTCCGCTCTTCCTCCACTCCCCTCCGCCCTCCCTCCACTCCCCTCCGCCCTCCCTCCTCTCCTTACCACTTAACAACTCCCACTGGATGACAAGAATAGTGTGGCTTTGTGCTGTCCATTTTTTTTCCTATAATAATGTTTTGTGTTGTAAGAAAATCCTCCTGTGTTCGGTGCTTAATGATCCTGAGAGTTGGTGGACTTAAATACAAAATAACAGCAATGGCTCCTCCTCCTCCTCCTCCTCCTCCTCTTCATCGTCTTCTTTCTTCCCCCCTCCTCCTCTGTCCTTCTTTTCCTACCCCTACTCTCTCGCCTTACCATTCACTCTTTACTTCATCTCCAATATATATTCCTTCCACTTCTCTCTCCCTATTTTACTCTCCTCTTCTTCCCCAAATTTCCTTCTTTTGGTCACGCTCTCTCCTCTTCTCCACGTCCACCCTTGCCAAAATCTCCCTCCTGGAAGCAATAAGACACTCGGGGCTTGTAGGTCTTCAGGGCCAGGCTCAAGACCCCCACCAGGAGGTCTTTTTTTCCTAAGACCCTCGTGAAGCATTCAAGACTCATCTCGCTTCTTGGGGAGGGAGAATGTGAGAGAGAAGGTAAGAGAGAGATATGAAATAAATAAAAAGAGAGAGGAGACGAAACCCACACAGATAATTTTAGTAAATCACACTTTCCCGTTACGTTGATCATTCGTTGACATCTATCCACCTGCCTACACCAACCCAGTCCTAGGCACAAGGAACAACTCGTATTTACCTTAACCCAAGAGCTCACACCCATGAGGTAGACGAAGGCCTGTGGGAGGTGGTGGTGAGGGGAGGGAGCATTATCATACTCGAGCCCTTCAACCTCCGCCTCTGCCACGACACCCACGCCGAGTAGAAGTTGAGGACCAGGATCGTGAGTGTGTTGATTTTATGTTTTCTGTATTGTTTATGTTAAGTAAATTTGCTGATTATTCCGTGGGATTAAATATATTATTTATTGTGTCATAGGTATTAATTGTTATATTGACTGACTGATTGATTATGTCGTGTTTCTTCAGTAAAAATCTTCTTGTAAATTCACACTCGATCGAGTATATAAGAACACAAACAATATATGCTCACAAACAATGACAAACAGTACATTGGTTCAAACAAGATCAATATCATATGTTTTGTTATAAGTGAATATGGTATTGATGCTGAACGATTCCGTAAAGTTTTTTCTGAATTATTATGATTAAAAAAAAAAGCTCAGACAATGCTATACCACACACCTTGCATCCTCTGCCACTGCTAAATATTAACAACAATATGACGACCCACCGCCCATATAGACCTAACGAAGACCCCCTGCTATGGATCCGGACACAGGCTTCATCGCCCAGGCCGCCCCTAAACTGACCACTGCCCTCGTCCGGAAACGTGTGGGGAGTCTTCCTTATTGTCTTCCTTCCTATCACTGGGACATTGATGGCCTTTCCAGTTGTGAATATTTCTTATACATAAAAGTCTGAAGTACTAGAACACAAACGAAAAGAAGAGAAAAAGGAACAAAAGAGAGGGGAGACAAGAAAACAAGAGACGAAGAAGGAAAATAAAGGAGAGAAAGATAATAACGAAAGAAAGAGTTTAAAAAAATAGAGTAGGTAGGAAGAGGGAGGAAATTAGAATAATGTAAAAGTAAAGACACTAGAAGAATGGAGGTGATTAATATAATGAAAAAAAGAAGTAAGGAAAAGGAGGAAAAAAGTAGTGTGGATATCAGGTACAAGATAAATCTAATGTGAAAAGAAAATATTGGATGATTATTACACACACACACACACACACACACACACACACACACACAGACACACACACACACACATACATACATAAATACATACATACATACATACATACATACATACCATTGAATTAGTCCTTTCCTCGATACAGAAGATAGATGGTAATAAGCTATACACGAAGATTAATGAACAAACAGATGGGTGATTCAGCCCTGGTCTCTCCTATACACTTATTCTTCTTCTCCTGAGACCCCGAGGTGAGCCGTGACGTGTTGGTCGATGTTGATCTATGGTCGTGCTGGTGATAGGGCCTAGTGTGCCTTATTATGTTTGATTAGGTAAATATACTTATTACAGGTGATATACATTCATAGACCCCTTCCACACATATATACATTTATACACACACACACACATCTATACCTACATATACACGCGTACACACATAATATAGACACAATTACAAATACCACACTCACATACTTATACCTACAGACACAACCACAAAGCACATATAAATACACGAATTCCCACATAAACGCACAAGCATCCCTATACAAACACACACACTCATATACATAAGAATATTTTAGTAGTATTAGATCATAAGAACAACACCAAGATGTATGAAGATATAAAAGTGATAACCCATTAGTCTATACTCTATAGGACACCTTTGAGACAATTATGCAGGTCGAGAGAGAGAGAGAGAGAGAGAGAGAGAGAGAGAGAGAGAGAGAGAGAGAGTTATATAAACCAATACAACGAATATAGCACACCAGAAAATCCCCAAATATTAAAGTATAACAACACAACAATCCAAACACTGTCCAGACTTACGCTGAACAGAGATAGATAGATAGAGAGAAAGTTGAGACTCCCTTCATCCCCATCTCCCCATCCCCATCCCCATCCCCATCCCCACACGTTACCTTCCCCTTCAAATAAAAAAACAACAACAATTCGTTAAGTCTGTTTCACATAAGAAACTCTGACGTCTCCTCGTAGATCAAGAAAAGTCAAGGGAAACCGGGCCTTTCTATAGCCTCGGGAAGAAGAAAATGTGAAGAAGAAACGATGATGCACAAGGTCACTGGAGTCAACGAAACATATTTATACATTTTTTTTTAAAGTTTATCATTGCTAGTTAGTTTTTATTTCAAATGATTTTTACTATTATTTTTCTATTTTTTTTTTGGGGGGGGGGAGTCTTAGTAGTTCAGGGAGATTCGATTCCTCTCTTCTTCTTTTTTAGATTATTTGTTCGTAGATAGACAATCAGGCCAATTGAAAACATACTAGCGGAAGAGATTAATCAATAGGAATCTTTTCAAGGGAGTCCCGGATTGTTCTTTCCTCCGCTCACCACTCCATTTGTCTTCCTCAGAGGTCCATGTTTGCTGGGAGAAGAAAGAGGAGGAGCAGGAGGATAGAAGGAGAGAAGAGGAGGAGGAGGGTGGGGGAGAAGGGGAGTTAGGGAAAGTGGTGGGTTGAAGATAGGAGAAAGGGAGGGGGGTGCCTGAGAAGAAGTGGGAGAGGGACGAAGGGAGGAGGAGGAAGGGGACGAATGAAAGAAGCAGGAGGAGGATAATGATGATAGTGAAAGAGTAAGAGGACTGTGATAGGAGGAAGATAACTGGGAAGGAAGAATGATGGGAGAGGTAAAGGACGGTGACGAATTAAAAGAAACATGGAAAAGGAGGAGGACATGAATGATGACGAACAGGACACAGTGGAAGAAGAGGAATAGAAAGAGGAAGGGGAGTACGGGGAAAGAGGTAAATTTAGAGAAGGGAGGACGACAAATTGGGAAAAGAAGAGGAGGAGGAGGAGGAGGAGAAAGTGGAGGAAGAGGATAAAAGAAGAAATGTAGAAAAACGGGTATAATCGATGTACCACGTCAGCTGAGATGTTTGAAGGTGACTCCTGGTATAGAGATTCACTTAAGGTTTTGGAGACACACAAATTCTTTTGAAGTGATCCCTGAGGCGTATAGTAGAGAAGCCTTCAAATACCAGATAGAATTACGACTTTTTTTAATTCAATCAATCTAACATAGACAGTCTTCAAGATATGTTTTCATTATTTTGCATATAATTTATCATCTTTACCCCCACCTTTTTCGTCTTTCTTACATCTCCTACTACTAATTTTGTTTCCTCTCCTCTCATCACTCTCTCTTCCTTAATCCTTCCTTCTTATTTTTTCTTGAATTCCCTCTTTTCGTGTGTGTCTCCTATAATTCACCACCATCATCAATTCCTGCTGTCGCTACTATTGCTCATACTGTCTGTTTATTACCCGTTATCCTATTTCTCCTACTTCTAAATATATTTCTCTTCCTTTCATCATTGTTTTTTTTTCTTTTCGCTTTTGATTACGAGAGAAGAAGAAAGAGAAGGAAGCGCGTGTGTGTGTGTGAGAGAGAGAGAGAGAGAGAGAGAGAGAGAGAGAGAGAGAATACAGTAACCACTCAATCCCCCAACAATCCACCATTACCTCACGTCACTATTTTCTTTAGGGGACCAACCTCCATGATCCAATTGATCCCCATTCCCCCCCCCCTCCCTCTCTTCCTTCTCCTCCACCGCCCACCACTACACTTATCCTCTCTCCCTACCCTCCCCTCTCCTCCATCCCACCATTTCCTCCCTCCCTTCTCGTTCCTCCCCCTCTCCCTCCCTCGCTCTCTCTCTCCCTTCCTCCACTCATGATCCTCCGCTTGTCATTAATTGATCCCTGTGACGGCCCCTTGATGGATGGTCGCTCTCACCGCCACGTTTTCTGTTATTCTATTTTCTCGTTTGTATACTTTTCCCTTTGGTCTGTTTCCCATTTTCCTTTTCAATGTTTCCCTCCACCCTTGAGCGCGCGCGCGCACACGCACACACACACACATACACACACACACACACACACACACACACACACACACACACACACACACACACACACACACACACACACACACACACACACGTTTACATACATAGGTGTTTGGGTGAGTGTAAATATGAATCGGTTTGTGTCTAAGTTCATATTATTAATTTTTAATTGAAAATAAAAGATTATAAATTTGATATTTTATTTCTCTTTACTGAAAATTTCAATAAACAAAAAAAATTTCGGCCCCAAATCTCAAATCTGGTTCATTTCGATTAATTAATAACCCTTAATTTTGTTCAATTCTCGTAATTTTCAATATAAATCGATTTGTGTATGACTAAGCTAAGAATTCTATGCCTTTTCTAGTTTTAATTGAACTTTGGAGTCATCTAAACCCCATACAGATCTCTCCATACAAGCGGCAATATTTCTTTGGCGATTGTTTCCCACGGAACTTTTTTTGCTTTTGGAACTTTTCAACATAAATTCAAATAAACGGTGTTGATTATCACGAAATTTCTTTTAGTTATTACATATTTGAGTATTTTAACTTCATTTATTATCCTGCCTCCATTTCCCTCTTCACTTCGGCCACTTCCTGTACGCCAAGAGGCAGCGCTGGTCTTTAATTCATCGTAGGACAGCTGACTGATGAATGATTCCTACCATCCTTATCCTCGTACCCCTCTATATCCCTCTTCCTTCATCCATTCACCTTCTTCTTCTCTTTTATTCCATCTTTACATGTTTCTTCACTCCTTCTCCTTTTATGCCTCTCTTCTACCTTCACTGTTCTTCCTTCACTCGTCTTCTCTTCCTTTTATCTATTTCCCTCTGCTTTCTGCTCATACTTTAATTTCTCTCTCGTCCTTCAGTCTTCTCCCCCTTTTCACTATCTCTCTCTCTCCTCCCTCCATTTTTTAGTTCTTCCTTTGCTATTATCTCTCTTTCTCTCCTCTCTCTATCTATCATTCACTTAATCTAACCTTCCACCTCTCTCTCTCTTCCTGTTTCTACTCTCTTCTTCACACCCTCCCCCTACCTACTTCTCTTTAGCTATCTTTCTCTTTTTCTGCTTCCTTTTTCACACCTCTCCTCCTACTCCCCCTTCTCCTCCCTTCATCTCTCTCCCCTCTCGTCCTACACAGTCTCGCTCTACTCCCTTTTTCCTCCCTCTCCCAACCTGCATCTCCTCTACTCTCTTTCTCACCACATCTTTTCCTCTCTCTTCTTCCTTGCACTCACCCTTCCCTCTTCTCTTCCTCTCCCTGTTCCCATTCCTTCTCTCCCCTTCCTCTCCATTCCTTCTCCTTACCTCTTTCTCGCTCTCTCGTTCCACCCCCTTCCCTCCTCTCTCTCTCTCTCTCTGCTCCCTCTCCACCCACGGCCTTCCCTCTAAATTGCGTCCATTTACAGCCATTGTTGTGACGAGTGCATTCAATTATTTACATTAATCCTTAATCTCCCTGATGCTTTATTGATTTCCAAGCGAGATTTTAATTTATTTTATTTCTCCCGCGTTGTGTTGTTTTTTCTACGATTACATTTAAATACATTCGATATCATTTTCTTACAATATAATTTTTAAAAAGTATATCCCCATTTTTTATTGAAATTAAAAAAAAAGAGCTCTTGTACTTTTTTTCTCCTTTGTTTCAATATGTATGGTATTAATTATCAGCTCCTAACAATAAAAATTTCTAAATAATTAAATATCTGTAGTTTTTCATTTTATTCCCGTCAAATTATCGTGATGAAGCGTCAGTTTCCTTTAACAACAAGTCTTAAACGTTCAGAATGTTTTTTTTTGTGTGTGTGTGTGTTAGTATTGCATCTTCAGCCTCCCATTTCTCCTTTTCCTCCTACTTTTCTTCTTCCTCTTCCTTCTCTCCCACTCACTCCCCCTCCTTCTTCCCTTTCTTCTTCTTCCTCCTTCTTCCCTTGCTTCTTCTTCTTCCTCCTTCCCTTCTTCTACCTCCTCCTCCTCCTCCTCCTTTCCCACACTTTCTCTCCTTCTTTTTCCTCTTCCTCCTCCTTTCCCTCCCTCTCCCCTTCTTCCTCCTCCTCCTTTCCCACTCCCTCTCCCCTAATAAAATTATTTTCCCTAACATTATTCCATAAAAATGTTACTTTCTTCGTTGATTCTTCTGACATAACCCTAAAAAAACAGCGTTCCATTCCCCTACTTTTTACAATTCTTCCCTAAAAATATCAATTTCTTGGTCCCTGATAACGGCTGTTTTCCCTACACACTTCCAATTCCTTCTACATTCTCCCTATTCACCCAATATACTTTCCCTATTCCCACTACACTACCCCCCTCCCCCGCATTACAATTTCCCTTCCTCCCTACCCTGCCCCTATATCCCCCCCTGACTTTCCCCCGTTTTCTCCTGTACACTGGGGAAGGGAGTTGAGGAGGGGGGAGACTGAGTGATTGATCGTCTACTCACTTCCACCGCCATTTCGCAACATTAATTTTTCAGCCTTGCTTATTCTCCGTTTATATTTCATACCTCCTTTGCAATAATTAATCTTCAATCTCTTCAGAATTCTTATCGTATTTTGTGAAGTAAAGCCAGAATTAAGTTTTAGGTTCGTATCTTAGGTGTAAGTATGAAAATTTATTAAGGTCGAGCATTTATGAACGGTTCCTCACACCACACCTCTCACCTTATAAAAATCTCATACGCTTTTTCTCTCACACTCTCCATGCACCTCAACTTCATCTCTCTCCTCTCACAAACTTCTTTCACACACACACACACACACACACACACCTCTCTCTCTCTCTCTCTCTCTCTCTCCCCTTTATCACCCCTCATTATGGCTTCCCCTCAGCTGTTAAATAATTAGTCATAGCTTCATTGTTTTTGAGCTGTGACGTTTAATCTTAATTAGGACCCTTGAGTCTTAATGCCTCATTTTCTTTCAGTCGAGGAGTTTGTCTATAGTGAGATGGAAGGAGGGGAGATAGAGAGAGAGAGAGAGAGAGAGAGAGAGAGAGAGAGATGAGATGGAAGGAGTAGAGAGAGAGAGAGAGAGAGAGAGAGAGAGAGAGAGAGAGCGGTAGGTAAAGCAGGAGAAACGAGACGAAGGAAAACCAAAAACATGATAGGAGGAAGGAGAGACTGAGAGAAGGGAATAGGTGGAGGGAAAAAGGAGAAGGAATCGCCCAAAAAAGGGGGATGGACGATGGACAAATCTTCTCCCTTTACCCATTCCCTCTATCCGAAAGAAATTGCCGAAGAAGAATCTGCCTGGAATCTTCTCTTTTTAAGCTCCTCTCAGCACACGTCAAGTCCGTAAAGATAAAATGATGAATCAGAGACGAATATTTTTTTTTACAGTTCTTCCTCTCAATCAACGCCATTAGCCAACGAAACGGACAATATTCCACTGAGTGACAATTATTATTTTATCTTCTTCAACAGTTTATCGTCACCACCATCTTCCATTGTGTAGTGATGCAGAGATTCCCTTTTTATCTCCCCTCAAATTTTTCCCCTTGGCCCACTCCAGTAGCCCTTGATGGGACAGTGAGGGGAAAGAGAGTGGGATCAAACGGGGCAGCGACGACAAGCTAACAGGTCTTGCGTGGACAGGTTTACGACGCCCTGGACGATGTTTACGAGTGAGTTCCTCCACCATCACCACGCCAGGGAGGAGAAGCACCTCTCCCCCCTATACTTCTCCCTCTCCCTCACCCCTGGCGTTACTCTTTCTCAATAGCGTTGGTTTTTTATCCTCCTTCAGTCACCTATCCTCTTTTTTTATCTTTTGTTCTCGATCCATTCCATTTTCAAGTTACTTTTTACCTCCCCTCGTCACCTAACTTCCCCTTCTCCCTTTCCCCTCAACCTTCCCTCTCTCCCCTCCTTCACCAATCTCTTTTGCACTCTTTTCTTCCCCCACTTCCCTTATTTCCCTCTTGCTCTCCCTCCCTTGTTCGTCCCCTTTCATCCTCATCCTTCCTCCCTCTCACTTCTCTTTATTGCCCTTGTTGTTTTCCTTCCACATCAAAAAAAAGAAAATATTTATGTCTTTATATTACTCTTACGGAATATATATAAACAAGGTCCTCTTCTCCATCACAAATTCACCTCTTAAGTAGGATATAAGGATTCTATCTGTCAATACATCACCAAAAAAAAAGAAAAAAAATACTGTAAACCAGAATAAAAACGGGCCCTTCCAGTATCACCTGGACGTGGCCATAACACTTAAAGTCTCTGCAAGAATGTCAGGGGTTGTTGGAGGGAGGGAGGGAGGGAGGGAGGGATGGGGACAAAGAGGGAATGAGGGAGGGAGGGTAGGAGGGAGTGAAGAAATGAGGGGGAGAGGGAGGGAGACAACGAAGGAGGGGGGGGGAGACCGATCAAACATAAATATCTGGTTTTATGTCACTTCTTGAGCTTATCCCTGTGTGTGTACTGAGGGGAGGGGGCGGGAGGAGCGGGAACAGGGATGGGTAAGGGGGCGAGAGGCGTGGCAGATCGAAAACTTTTACCCTCATCAACACTCAAATATGTGGCTATTGACTGGGTGTAAAGGGGAATGATTATGGACTCTGAGGTGGGAGCTGATGGGTATAGGAAACATCCAGGTGAGTTTATGGCAGTAAGGTGAGATAAGAGAATGAGGAGTAAAAACTAAAAAAAACTTATATGCCTCTTTAACATTGTGATACTTGTTGATTGATGGATTATGATGGATTATAAATTTGGAACTGGAATTTATATTTGAGTAAAGTAACAAACCCACATAATGTTCTGATATGTATTTGTGTGTCTGTTTACATCAAAGCTTTCATATATTCATACAGTATTATGTATAAAATAGACTCGCATTTTAACAACACACAAATATGTATACTTTAGAGCCATATACCAGCAGAGGATACTTCTGAAGATGAGGGAGTAAATCACGACATAAACGCACATTACACACGTTAAACAGTGTCTCAGCGGCAAACAATGTTAGACAAGAACTTCCTTTATCCACACAAACCAAGTTAGCCACAGAAACGTTCACTAAATGGACATAATACACTAAGAGTCAAGACAAGCCGATGACTCACCAACACCCAGATGCCTTCACCAGCCTGCAGCGACCACAAGAACATCTTCAGAACAAAGTGGAGTACACGACGTAACAACATCAACATCACTCACTAACAACTACCAACACGAGAGGAACCACCCCCATATAACTCGACAATGATTACGGTCGCATCACAGTCTTTACACATCATTTCCTTGACTAATTACCGTCGGTGGTTCAGCAGTCACAAGCACATTGCTGTGAATGGTAATTGGAGGAGGTGTAGTTAGTGTTTGTTCCCTTATGGTACAGCTAACCACAACTTTGAGGGGTGTGGCGGTTAAGGGTCCGTTCAGCTCTCTCACGCCCAGGTATAAAGATTTTCCTCTGAACTGATTATCTCGTTAGGTTGATGTAGTGTGCTTATACGTGTGGCTTTACCTGCTGGTGACCAATTATCTAAAGAGTTGAGTGAAATAAATGAATATGTAATTTGTCGATATATATACAGACATACAACACGAATGGGAGTAAAAAGTAATAATATTCATGAGTTTTTAACACTACCACACCTCACTACTAGTCTCAGCTATTACTATTACTCCTTACTATTACCAATATCATAGTGCTATTACCACTACCACTATCTTTCACGTCGTCACCAGGTCAGAGCACCAAGCAAGAAACATCTCACTGAGGACATTAACGGCGCCATAATGCATAGTGACCTTCACCAATTGATTATTACCTAAACCCTCCCTTCTCTCCATCCCCTCTCTCCTACACTACAGTACATCCTTCCCTCTCCCTCACCACCATCCTAATCGCTATCATCACCATTCCTTGTAACACTCACGTCTCCACCAACATCCCCCCTTCCTCCTACCCCACACCACCATCACCAACAACAGCAACCACCATCTACAACCATCCTCCCTCTCTACCTCCTTCTCCATCTTCCTCCCCCACCAACCCCCTCCAGACGCCTCCCTCACCTCTTAAGCACCATCACCACTACCACCCCTTCATCACCACCACTACTTCCACCACCCCTTCATCATCACCACTACCCCTTCATCACCCCCACTCCCGAGCTTCATCATTACCACCAGCAACAGTATCAGCAACAGCAGCATCAGGAGATCAGCACAAATGGTTGTTGGTGATGGTGGTTGGTGGTGTACCTGGTGGTGGTGGTGGTGGTGGGTGATGGATGGCAGGAGGAGGGCTTGTGATAGGTTCTCCAGCTGCTGCCTTGCCCTAATGGCCGGCGGATGGCTGCTTGGGTCACAGCGTTAATCCACCAAAAACACACCCACACCAGCGATTATTAAAAGTGTGGGGGGAGGGACGGGAGGGAGAGGTGACTAACCGCTGTCTGTGGATTACCAATTGAAAATCGCCAATGGTGTTTGGGAATACGTAAAAAAAATCGACTTGTGTTTAAACGTTTACAAATTGATTATCGCCAGTCAAGAGAAGAATTATGTAGAAAATTAAGAAAAGTTTGGCCGAATACAAAATGAATTAGAGATTTGAGATTATAGAACAGGGATTAGGGAAAGATTAAAGGAAACAAATAAATATCAGGAAATATCACGGGATTACTCGATTAGATTCCATAGATGTTGAAGATTACAAATAATAAGAATTGACAGAGGAATACTACTACTACTACTACTACTACTACTAATAATAATAATAATAATAATAATAATGATAATAATAATAATAATAATAATAATAACATCATTCATTACACCACAAATTACAAGGATGTTAAATCATGTAAAACAATAATACACACACAGACACACACACACAATAATTATACACAATCAACTCAAAAAGAAAAAAAAAGTGGAATTAAGTCTTCCAAGAACCAGCAATTATTTCCCCATGAACAGATCAAGTTTGTGAAAGAGTGTAATAAACAGTTGAAGTTTTAACCAATACGAACAAAAGTTTTATCCAAGAGTTCCAAAGTTTTGATTCTCGCCGGACAATACACACAACACCTACTAATATAAAGAGAAGGATAGCGTTTTAAGTACAATGACATCTAAACAGTATCCGTAAATCTTTTTTTTTTGTAATGCAGGGAGGGAAAGAGTGTGTGAGGAGAGGAGAGTGGGAGTGGGGGAGGAGAGGAGGGTGTGTGTGGAGGGAGGAGAGGAGGGAGGGAGTGGGGGAGGAGAGGAGGGTGTGTGTGGAGGGAGGAGAGGAGGGTGTGTGGGTGGGTGTGGGGGAGGAGAGGAGGGTGTGTGTGTGTGTGTGTGTGTAGAAGGAAAGGAGTGCGAGAGACTAAAGGAAGAGAGGAAGGAAGGTGCGTGGAATTGAGAGAGAAGTGTGTTATCGCTCCCGAAAAAAGAAGCAAATTCAGGAAGTTATAAATACATTAATACGATTATTTACATAATTATTTCCCACTTCTAGAAATCAGGAAGTTTGGAAGATGAGCTGTGATTTTACTTTCTCTTACCCCAATTTCAGTGAAGAGAGAAACTACTATCCGAAAATATTCAGTCTTCCAGGGATTAAAATAGTCCTCGCCTAATACTGTGTAAAGCTTCTAATCTCTTTCATATAACGGATTAAACCCCTCATTATTGATCTTATTTAATAACGAATTAATCCTTTTGAGAAATTCAACTCCATATCTTTCGTCTCATCATTTATTTAGTTTATGTTTCCCTAAAGGTCATGGTGAATGGATACTTCATTTTTTGCTAATATCTTACGTTTAATGTTCCTTTTTTTGTATTTTTTTTTTTTGCTTCAGTTGCGCTATTACTTGGTGAAATCTTCATATTTATTGTATCTTTTTACCAAGTCTTACTATGCCCCTATAATTGATTCCAAACTACAACATGTAAGATCCTGTATCTTAATTCGCACCTTCTAATATTTTCGTTTATTCCCAATCAGTAGCAATAGCAACAGCACCACCAGCAGTAGCAGCAACATCAGCAGCACCAGCAGTAGCATCAGCAGCATCAGCAACACCAGCAGCATCAGTAGTAGCAGCACCAGCAGTAGCAGCAACAGTTTTAGCAGCACAAACAGTCGCATCAGCAGCACCAGCAGTAGCAGCAACAGTTTTAGCAGCACAAACAGTCGCATCAGCAGCACCAGCAGTAGCATCAGCAGCACCAGTAGTAGCATCAGCAGCACCAGCAGTAGTAGCATCAGCAGCATCAGCAGTAGCAGTATCAGCAGCACCAACAGTAGCATCAGCAGCACCAGCAGCAGCAGCAGCAACAACAACAACAACAGTAACAGTAGCAACAGCGACAGAAACAGCAACAACAGCAGCAACAGCAGCAGCAGCAACAGCAGCAGCCAGCCAGCCGGAGAGCAAAAACTCTCATCTTGCCTCAATACGAGCTGCCAGAGCACTCCTCCTCCCTCATACCTGCTGCTGGGAATCACAAAAATAACAAACGAGGAGAGACGAGCGAGATCTTCCCTCAGCGGCCGGAGACGACCATCAATCCTGCCATCATTGTAAAGGTCTGCAGCGGGGGAGTAATAATGGCGCGGCTACGAGGGTTGGATGTCAGAGCCAGGGAGGACGAGCAGGGATTCTCCTTGTTTATTCTACACCGTCAAGGATCAGGCTCAGACTCTTCAAGATTCTTACGTTATATTTTTATCCTTTTACTAAATAACATCATATTTAGAATTGTTATGGAATTTCGATGAATATTACGTCCTTTAGGCCACCAACGTAATCTCGTAATTTAAGTGATCTGTCTAGTCACGTTCTCACACCTAAAGTTAAGGGGAAAATTTGACACACTACTTAGGATTTTGACCAGAATGCTGCATATACTGAAGCATACTTAATAGTACAGTAATAAGGCAAACAATTTTTCCTTCAAGACACTATTATCATATTAAAAGGGATTATTCGTGGAAAGGAGTTAAAAGCTAATTGAACTTTGTGAGCAAATTATTCGTGCCTTATGGACGATATATTAAAAAAAAAAAAATTAAATCTCGCCTTATCATGATGCAATGTTGAGTATATTTGTAAGTAAATAAGTATTCATAATTTATACCGAGATATACCCGGAAACCAATGTGTGTTTAGAACGAATCAGGTGTTGAGTATTCAAGACTGTCTGAACTACTCCGATGATTTCACTCTCACAAACATCAAAGAAAAAGATTGATCATTTGTGTTAATAGTAGCAAAGGATTATAAACCTATAGAACACATTAATATACACACGATCACACTTTACCAGAGAAATACATGAGGAATATACACTCATACCTATTTGCACACACAAACACACACACACACACACACACTTCCTGCAGCTGCACTATTGTAACTGTTAAAGAGTGAAGGTGGCTCAAGGCTCGCCGCTAATCCACTGAAAAATTGGTGGAGTGTTTGAATGTGTGTGTGTGTGTATGTGTCTGTGTGTGTGCAGTTGTATACGGACGATGACCCTCACTCTAGCACATTGACCTGAAAGTCTCTAACAGTCTTGTCTGACTTTATAGTTAACACTGGCTTTATCTATCTATCTATCTATCTATCGGTTTGTTTATCTATCTGTATCTGTCTATCTGTCTGTCTATATAATAAACTTTTCTCCCATTCCATTCTTACCTGAGGTGGATTAAGGGTAAATACCATAGAGAGTGGGAAGGAGTGAGACAACAAGCAGATATTAACCACACATAATAATATCCTCATCTTTTTAGTCTTCATAATAGTCACAACTTATTAGTATTACTATAGTAGGTAAGTACCCGGTTAATTACCTTTAATAAAACTTGTATGTACTCTAATGAAAATGAAAAATCTAACTAATTAATACAAATGATTTTATCATATTAATTAAAAAACAAATATGTAAAAAGTGTAAATGTAAATAAAGCAAATTTACCATCTAACGCAGACTAATTCCTACATTCACACAGACATTGTGGAGGGAGGGGAGGGAGATTGAGGGAGGCAACGGACGACAGGTGGGTTCTATTACCTCAGAATAAACAGCTGATAAAACATTGACAAAGAATTAACACTAAGGCCCACACAGCCAGGTACAACCCTCCTTCCCCTCCCCCATCCCCATTCAGGTAAGTAGATGCACCCAATCATTAATTTTTCCTTTTACCGTCGAGTCATATAATGTATCTTAATTGACAACATTCAGGGTGTGTGTGTTCCCGCATGTTGGAGTGTGTTGCGGCATAGTGTGTAGGAGTGTGTGGACGTCGAGGTTGTGATGTTGACAAATGGATCCTGGTCAAGTGGAAGTTCGTATGAATTACTTTTTTTTCAGTGAAATTAAGTGAGTTTATGGCATGTTGTTGGTAGGTCTGGTGTAATTGGGTGTAATTTAAATTAGTCCTCATTGGGGGTTATACCTTCAAAAATGTGTTCATTTATACAAGCTCAATGGCTTAAATTTTTCATGAGCAGTATTGACTTGCCCGAGTTTCACGCACTTAATCAATGTGGTTCCCAAGTTACGTTATAAGTTTTTAGTTTTACATCTTTTTTTTCCTTTAATTTGCTGAGCCAAACACATTCTAATATATTCTCTATATCCTAAAATAGTTACTATGCCTTTGTATATAATAGTCAGAGTAGTGTTCAGAGGGAAAACTTCCACTGTGTACGACCTTTACAGTAGTACGAGTCTCCTGGTTATTGCTGGGCCTCGTTTATAAAGTTTGTGAAACGTAGACACGAACGAGAGGACAACCCTAGTGCTGTGATGCCAGTGATCCTATGTGGGGCATGGCAATAATAAGAAGAGATAAAAGAAAGTGTGCCATGAGAGAGAGAGAGAGAGAGAGAGAGAGAGAGAGAGAGAGAGAGGCCGATACACAGACATCAAGACAAATAACCTGAGGAAGATAAATAACAATCAAGCTGTACCAGTAAGTTTTTTCAACATCAACAACAATAACACACATGCCACCTCACTCCACTCACTCCAGAACAAAATAGAATTAAACTTCGTACGGTCACTGAACTAGTAAGAATTCGAAGGAGAAAAAACAACAACAAAAAAAGACACACACACATTCCTGTAGAAAAGCATTGGTTGATATCTGTGGGAGTCATTAATCTCGCCTCACGTTCTGGAGATGCACTCTGTACTCTACAATGGAATTCTTCACCTGATATATATATTTTTAAAGGTGTTCAGTTCTTACTAGAGGTTTTATTACCTGTGGTTTATGAGTTAATTTAGTTTATGTTATTTGTAGGAATTTGACGTTTTTTTATTTTAAATTTCTTTGTTTCTGTGTCTACTTTTTTCATACCAATCTCTCTGTCTGTCTCTCTTCTATCTCTTTGTCTGCCCCCCCCCCCGCACCTCTCTCTCCCACTCATTTGTTTACATTCACTACTCATAGACTTCTAAGTTACCATTCATATCAGCATCCTAATTGATGTATACTGTTCAGGAGGATTCAAAATTTCACCTAACTCAATTTTCATTTTGCTGGGACGAGAGTCGACTTTTTTAGACTGCTTAACCGAC
The DNA here is from genome assembly GCF_018991925.1 of Homarus americanus. Lineage (NCBI taxonomy): Eukaryota > Metazoa > Arthropoda > Malacostraca > Decapoda > Nephropidae > Homarus > Homarus americanus. Next base: position 11,918,138 of record NW_024733126.1, on the reverse strand, counting down.
GTTCGTAATATAGAATAATCTAAATGAATTACCTTTATATGTGATGCGATTTTTTTATCAATGTATCTATGTCTTCATTCTTCTCTTGTGTATTATCTACAAAATAATTTTACTTCAGTTGTTCTTAATTTTGCTGTCAATAGTGCCTAGAGTTTTCGTAAAATAAAACCCAATAATTTTTAATCAGGATTACATATGAATAAAATTGTAGGTAGATAGATACAGGAAAAATCAAATAGTAGTAAATAAAAGTAAAATAAAATAAAGATAAGTTTTGCGTATCGCCCCTCACGCCTAACACACAACGCAGACACAAACCAACTAATGGCTGGGGAAGTGAATCGAAACTTGGGAAAAATTTACCTCTGCATCTCCGCTAATTGCACACACAATCCTTCAGCAACATATATTTCACGCTGGTGAAGGCAGAGTTATGTGGTGGTGCTGTGTGGCGTTGTTTGTAAACACACCAGCCCAAGGAGTGTTGTGTCCTCTCTCTCTCTCTCTCTCTCTCTCTCTCGCTCTCTTCTTCCCTCTTCCTTTCATTCTCCCTCTTCTCTCGCTCTCTTCTTCCCTCTTCCTTTCATTCTCCCTTTCTCTCGCCTTCCTACTTTCTCTCTCACCCTTCCTCTCTCTACTCTCCATTTCTCTCCCTCTCCCCTCTTTCTCCTCCCCTTCGTACGTGAGCTGGTGAGAACACAAAAACAGAACTCATTTATACTTCTGTGTTTAAGTCTTCCACAGATTAACAATTGAATCAAACGGCTGCTCTGAAGATCACTTACGGGGATTTACAGCCGCCTGGAGGGAATCGGACACGAGAATAGACCGATGGAAGAATTATATCCGATGACAATTAGAATTTTTCTCCTCACTTAAAAAAAAAATAAAAAAATAACACAGAACAAAAGGGGAATGAAAGGAATAACTACCGGTTTGAAAAGTAGAGATGAAAGAATTGAAATAATTATCATCATCGACTTTAATCTAGGTATATTCGTCTCGTCTACGTATATATATGTGTGTGTGTGTGTGTGTGTGTGTATACGTGATCTGTACCCCAATTCACTTTGTTGACAATGCGTCGAGCTGTTGCAATACGGTATAGAGAAACATGGAGGCGATCATTGCATGCAATCAATTGAAGCAAACAATGGTATAGACCTCAGAGGACAGACACTGAAAAACACAGCCACTTCATAGTTCTGGTGAGTATGCTGTCAAAATACACTTTCACTATATCGTTCACAAAGTACCCACAAGCTAATCAGTGTTGCGAAATACTGTGTGTTGAGGGTATTCGTTGCTGCCTGAGAGATGGAGGTAATATGTAAGGTGAGGAAGGTATCATTTATATGATCTATACTCAATAGGAAAAACAAACAATACTATTTTACGCTCTGATTAGTGATTAATCAACAAAACATTCGTGTTGCTATAGAATCAAGTCAATAAAACTCTACAAAATTTCCTACAGATATTTGATTGCATTTATTCTACCAAATGTTATCCTCGCCTGATCTAACTGATGTATGGTTTTACAAGAGTACCTTAACACAACCAGTGATCTATTCTGGGTTACTTTGGCCGAAATACTTAAATTACCCTAAATACGATATAATCCTTTTTGAGACATCTTGATACGTTCTGAGTTAATATTCAAAAAGTGTGTGTGTGTGTGTGTGTGTGTGTGTGTGTGTGTGTGTGTGTGTAGGCCTGAAAATATACATATATTTGAGTTTGCGTGTGACATAAGCAGAGTTTTCTTTCAACATAGTGACACATTCCCTATACATATGAGTTTGCGTGCATGCAAGTTTTCTATTAACATTCCTTTTAAATTCACGTTAATTGTCTTGTTTTGCTATTCTTGTTTCCTTCTATAATATTTTAACTTGACAAGTTTGTAGATAAGAACAGACTCGACTAGTCCTCTCCTCCAATATAAGGTGACACGAGACATCTCCCCTCCCCCCTTACCACACAGGTGTTGGTGGGTTGACACAGGTGCGTGGGCGAGTAAACACGAGTAAACGTTCATCTGAAGAGACTAATCATACCCACCTGTACCTGGCCAATGTACGTTCTCAGGTGTGGTTCGTTTATACATCCTGTCAACAGTTTCATCATTAATGTGTCAATTATTCTTTTATTAATTAAGTCTCGCACATAAACCAATACCCTCGGGAAAATTATTTATCAGACAGGTGAGAAAGAGTTGATTTTACGTAGCTAAACATAATCACTCTATCCATTAAGACTTGTGTTTTCATTCTCTTTCTTTGTGGTTGTATTTTGAGTCTGTTGATACTTCCATTCCCATAACTCTGTCGTTGTGTGTGTGTGTGTGTGTGTGTGTGTGTGTGTGTGAGCTTATTACCCATACAAAGAAGATTTCCCTCCTAGACTCATTAAATATGTATAATCAGCGTGTCTATACATCGAAAGATATGTATCAGGGGCTAATTAGACAGGACCCTCCACTCCCAATCAACACCCTCCAGGTCCCCGACGGCGATACTATCAGCTGTTCTGTGTTGTCCCAGGCTAAGGAAGACCCACTTGTTTCCCTCCACTGTGAGAAGAATCTGGTGATCTCTATTTTGACTCATAAATTTTTCCTTTTCTTTTGTGTGATAAGCGTTGATCTTACTGAAATGATGTGTGCTAGTGGGATAATAATAATAATAATAATAATAATAATAATAATAATAATAATAATAATAATAATAATAATAATAATAATAATAATAATAATAATAATAATAATAATAATAATAATACCACATAAATTATAAGGGCTTCTTTCATGTCATACTATAGCTTTTTTATATAAAAAATTAGTAAATTGAATTGTATTGTTTTTACAGCAAGTTTCTCATCATCAACAATGACAGGTACACGAAGTCAAGCCAAGGTATTGTGTCTTTCTTCAACTAAAGTGTTTAATATCAGGTTTTTTGTGAGTTATTGTCTGTAATCTTATTGTTCGTGTTGATGTTGTTGCTATTATTATTATTATTATTATTTACCTCTCACGTTGGGTTGTGGCTACAGGTTCCTAAGTTATCGTTCCTTCTAGTTAGTGTGTGTGTGTGTGTGTTTAAGTGACCACACACACGTATGTGTGTGTGTTTGAGTCAGTCTGTACGTGACCATATCCACAAGTGTGGGCGAGTGTAGGTTGGTTGGGTGTAGGTGGGTTGGTGGGTGGGTGGGGTTAGGTAGGTAGGTGTGGGTGTGGGTGGTGGTGGGTGGGTGTGGGGGTGGGTGGGTGTGGGTGGGTGGATGGGTGGGTGTGGGTGGGTATGGGTGGGTGGGTGGGTGGTGGGTGGGTGGGTGTGGGTAGGTGGGTGGGTGGGTGTGGTGGGTGGGTGGGTGGGTGGGTGGGTGGGTGGGGTTTTGGGTGTGGGTGGGTGGGTGGGTGGGTGGGTGGGTGGGTGGGTGGGTGTGACCAGGTGGAAGGGTGTGGGTGGGTGTTAGGGAGCGGAATGGTCACATGTATCGATGAACCGGTGATCCAGGCTACATTATCTCCACGTATCATCCATCCGTGTCGCTCGAGGCCGCCGCTTCCACCCAAATTGTGAAGCTGCCTGTTGACACGGACCACCGCTGTGAGACAATATGAAATTAAGTGCCAGAATATATTGTGTCCACTTTGCTGTCCTGGGTGATTGTAGAATTTATTTTATCTCTATTTCTCTCTGAATTTCCTCATCCCTCTCTCTGCCACCCCCTCTTCCCCTTTTACACACACACACACACAGACACACACACACAGACACACACACACACACACTATAGCGGAGTTAAAAAAACAATAGTGGAACCCTATATGAACGACTGTGATTGGTCAGCAATGTTTTCATCCAATGCCTGTAGCTCCCCATTCGTTACTGTCACCACCACAACGTTCACACTTATTAAAAGAGAAAGAAAATGTAAAAACAAAAAGGAAAAGGAAAATGACAAAAGAAAAAAGAGAAATAAGGAAATAGGGGGGGGGGGGAAGACAAAAGAAAAAAGGAAATGATGAGGAAGAGAAAGGAGGAGACGAAAGAAATGAGCAGAATTTGTAAAAGAAAAGCTAATGCATTAACTGTTTGTGTGGCACCTGACATTTTAGCTGTGAGTGTTACTTACTCACTAAAGAGGAGGTGTTCAAGAAGACTTTTCAAGACTTGGCTACTGTGTGTGCGTGTGTGTGTGTGTGTGTGTGTGTGTGTGTGTGTGTGTGTGTGCGCGTGTCGTGTGTGTGTGTCTATAAACAGTTGTCTCCCCCACCACAATCAAATATCACCCCTGATTTACAACCATGACCTCCATAGTAACTTCCATCAAAACTAAACAATGGCCTAGAGTAATATAGTATACCACCCTCCTCTTACTGAAGCCATATACATAAATACAACATAACGTAACCCCAAGGTAAGAATATAACACACCTCCAATTATCCGCAGCACAGGTAAACCAACACGGCCCAGAATGACCCGCCATCACCTCCCCTCTTTCTTCCTCCTCCTCCAGATGTCGCTGCCTGACCCGAGACGTTGTGTGGCAGTAATTAAGATGCTCGTCTTGATAACCTCGTGCGGGGTACGACATTAATGCCACGTAATCCCCAGCCTGGAAGTCACATACTGTACGTACACATGTCAGGGTGTGTGTGCGTGTGTATGTATTTTTTCCCCATTCTCTCCTTATTTCATGTATTCTTTTATTATGTTCACTCATGTATGCTTACTTAATTTGTATTTGTTCCCTTCCTATTTCCCTCCCCTTTTTAATATTTCTCTTTCTTACGTTTTTCCTAAGCTTAAGTCATGTATTTATAAACACGTATCTCCTTCACACGCCCTAAGACCCCCACATTGACGAGTTTATATATATAGGATTAAACCTGATCCATATTTAGCATTCAACCTCATTCTCCTTCTATGTACTATTTTCTCTTCTTTAATCTAATTTTATTAATTTTGTTCCTACTTCATCACATTTTTGCCTATGATTTTCTTTTTATTTCCCTCACGTCTAAGACACTTTATTTCTTCCTCTTATCCATTTTCTTTACTATTTCTGCTAACTACTTTTGTTTTAACCTTTAACCTGTACTTATACTATTATTGTGTATAATTTTTTGTCTCTTCATCATTAACTAAAAACTTCCCCAAAAATATGTATTTCCTTCTTATAATATTTATCTATATCTATAAATCTGAATTATTAATATACACGCGTCATGAACATCACAAGTGACTACGAAGAAGGGAACGAAGAAGGCGACTATGGTGGAGTAATACACCAAACTGTTCTTATTAATATTCAGGTTGGTGTTCCCTATGGAGCCATATACAGTGTTCTGGGCCTCAACTCCTGACGGATTTTATGTCTTTTTCTCCACACACACACACTAGGGAGAGCTAATCCCCCCCACTCTAATACGGGTAATTGTGACTGTAATTGGCTCGATGCTTAGGCTTCGAGAGTCAAGACGGAAGGGGGGGGGGATAGAGGGAGAGGGGGAGGGAGGTAGGGAGGTCTTTTAATGGCTTTGTTTGGTTTCTTCTTCATCAGTGTTTGAATTTTTTTTTTTTTACAGGTTTGGTGATTTTTTTGTGGATTATTTTTCTTAACTATACTGTATATGGTGTGTGTGTGTAGTTGGTTTACCGTATTAGGATGATTAGTGTCTGAAGCTTTTTTCATTCCAAAACGTCAAAAATAAAGAAGGATTTTAATACCAGTAAATGGATTTAGCATAGACAAAAATTCCTATATCAATGAATACAAATATAAAAAAAAAGGCAAGTAATTTAGAGCATTTTGTTTACCTTTATGGACGAGAAACTCCAGTACTATATTTTCATACAATAAAATTTCAGTTTTTAGTCGTAGATCAGTAAACAACATCCTGATACAGACCCCATCACCCACCACCTGCTCCACCTCCCTCGCACCCCAGAGATTCCATAAAGTCGTCTCCACATATATGGATTTCAATCCCTTCCCTCTTTACTTTTAGATGCTTTACTTGTCTGGTAATAAACAGAACTATTCATGAACAAAGAGAAATATTGATTATTTTTTCTTGAACTAATGACTAAGATTAGCCTCTGTCAGTATGCTAGTGACAAAAAAAAACATAGAAAATAAAACTAATGAAAGCAAAAACAACAAACAATAACATAGCATCGACAACAACAAACAACACAGCATCAAAAACAAACAAACAACAACACAAAATCAAAAACAAATACACACCTGGCTGTCTTGAGTGTATGGGCGTATCTTCGTGCACCTGGTGTCTCCATTACCATATGGACATGACTGGGTTAAGTTATTTGATTATCACCACTTCTCCTCTCTAGGTCAATGCACCATCTATAGTGACACATGCGGATTACCATTGTATGTACATCTGCAGCACTGTCTATTTACATGCTGAACCCATCTATCTATCGATCTATCTGTCTATCTATATATCTATCTATCCAGCTATCTATCTATCTATTTATCTAGCTATCTATCTGTCTATCTCATTAGTTTTACATTTTTAAGTCGTCTGCTTGGAGTCAATACACGATGTTGTACTGGAATATATAAGGTTCAATGATGGTGCTATTTGGTGCCAAGAGATGCCAACTTGAGCGAGGAGAGCCTTGAGACGTGTAGTAATGGAGTGAAGTGCCTTGAGGTGTCCGATAGTTGCATAGGGATGCTGGAAGGTCTGGGAGAACTCTTGGGGATGAGTGTGTGTGTGTGTGTTGAGGACCAGTAGAAATCCGTTAATGGTATTAATGATGGAGGAGTCTCCCCTCTCCTCTTTACCCAGGCGTCACCGAAGACACTTGCCATGGGGGCGATTAAATAGGCACCCAGGGGAGAGACACACACAGGGGGAGATTGGATAGGGGAGAGATATAAGGGATAAGGGATGGAGGGAAGGGACAGAGGATGGGTAAAAGAAGGGATGGAGTCAGGAAATAGAAGATGGGACAGGAGGAAGGGTGTAAACAAGGAAGGGACAGGAGAAAGGATTTGGGCTCGGGAATTAGTATAAGGAGGAGATTGAATAGAGACAAGGGATGGGACAGGGACGCTTGACTTTTTTCCTAGCCAGAAATGAAATTATCGGCATTTTCTTCTTTTTCTTCCTTTCCTTATTTTCCTCCTTTGTTTCATCTTTTTTCTACTTTTACTTTCTTTTCTCTTTTTTGGTGGAAACACGTGGGAAAGATTCTGTTGTGAGAAAGTTTGGAATAGACATGTGAGAGAAAGGCTGGAACAGAGAAGATTGTGGGGGTGGTTGTGAGGGAGGCTGTTGTAAGAGAGGGAGTGTAGGTGGGAGAGGGGCGGCTAGGAGAGGGATTGTGGGAGAGGGATGGCTAGGAGGGAGAGGGTTTGCGGGAAAGGAGCAGCTGGGAGAGGGAATGTGGGAGAAGGGAAGCTATGAGACTAAGTTTGGGAAAGGTGTGGCTGGGAGAGGGAGAGAGGGAGTGTGGGAGAGGGGCGGCTGGGAGAGGGAGAGAAGGAGTGTTGGAGAGGTACGGCTGAGAGAGGGAATGTGGGAGAGGGGTGGCTGAGAGAGGGAGAGGAAGTATGGGTGAGAGGTAGCTGAGAAAGGGAGAAGAGGGGTGTGGGAGAGGGTCAGCTGGGAGAGGGGCGGCTGGGAGAGTGAGAGGGGAGTATGGGAAAGGGGCTCATGGAGGGAGAGAAGGGCTGCTAGGAGAGGGGCGGCTGGGAGGGAGGGAGAGGGCGGCTGAGAGGGGGTGTTGGAGAGGGAGGCTGGGAAAGGGCAAGAGGGACGGCTGGGAGAGAGGGAGAGAGGGGTGTGGAGAGGGGCGGCTAGGAAGGGAGAGAGGGACGACTGGGAGAGAGAGAGGAGTGTGGGATGCCTTACACAGCTCAGCCAGATTCCCGGAATACCAACAGGCGGTTTATTGGACGTGGACGCCACTCAACCTCTCTCTCTCTCTCTCTCTCTCTCTCTCGCCTTTCTCTTACCCTCTCCTTCCCTCTCGCATTTCTCTTTCTCTCTCTCTCCCTCCCCCTCTCACTCTCCTCTTTCTCTCTCCCTCTCGCTTTTCTTCTCTCTCTCTCTCTCCCCCATCTTCTCTTCCCTTCTATAAATCTACAACATTCTTACACCTACGTTCTTCCAATGTTTCATCTCCATTAATTATCACATTTGTTACCTAATTTTCGTTTTCGCTTTGGTACAAAAAAGAGGAGAAATAGGAAATAATTTAATAAACAAAGGGTAAGAGGAGGTATAAGGAGTGGATAGGATAAAGGATATTCTAGGGAAAGGAGAGAATGTATATGATGGGAGGGGGGAGAGAAGATGGGAGAGGGAGAGGAGATGGGAGGGGGAGAGGAGAGGAAAAGTAGGAGAGGGAAGATGGGATGAGAGGGGAAGTGGATGGGGAGTGAGGATGGAATATGAGAGAGGAATACGAGAGGGGAATACGAGAGGGAAAATGGGGAGGGGAGAGGAGAGGGAAGGTGAGAAGGGGGAGAGGTTGGAGGATTGAGCTGTGATGGTGAGAGAGGGAAGAGTGGGAGAGGAAGGAAAGAGTGAAGAGGAAGGAAGACGTGAGAGATGAACAGTAAGAGTGAAGAGGGTGAGAGTGATGGAAGAGGGTTGAGAGTGAAGGCAAATGGCTGTGTGAGTGGAGGGAGAGGGGTGAGAGTGGATGGAGAGGGATGATAGTATAGGGAGAGGGGTGAGAGTGGGTGGAGAGGGCTGTGAGAGTGAAGGGAGAGGGGTATGAGAGGTGACAAGGTACAGGGTTTATGAGACAGCTGGAAGGGTCAGTCTCGATAACCTCTGTCCACCACTTCCTTGTTCCGTTAATTGATACTCCTCCTCCTTCCTCTTCTTCTTTCTTCCTCTTTACTCCTTCTCATATCAACTCCTTTCTTCTTCTTCTTCTTCTTCTTCTTCTTCCCTCCTCCACCACTACTTTTACTTTTTTCTTCTTTTCTTCCACCTTCTCCACCTCTTTCTTCGTATTCTTCCTCTTCCTCCTCCTCCTCCTCCTCTTAGCCATCCTGTTACGGTTCTGACTGTTGTTCTTCGTCCTACCGCTGTCTCTTCTACTGCTGTTATCTCACACTACTGTCTCTCACTACCGCTGTCTCTCCTACTGCTGTTATCCCACACTACTGTCTGTCACTACCGCTGTCTCTCCTACTGCTGTTATCCCACACTACTGTCTGTCACTACCGCTGTCTCTCCTACTGCTGTTATCTCACACTGCTGTCTCTCACTACCGCTGTCTCTCCTACTGCTGTTATCTCACACTGCTGTCTCTCACTAGACCAGCCTCTCCATACACAAGTGGATAATTAGTAGTTAATATAAAATATAACCATAAAATAAGAGAACGTATTAAAAAATAACTATAAAATAAGAGAACGCATCAAAAAATAAGCACAAAATAAGAGAACGTATCAATATAGTCTCTCTCTATAATTCAGATAACATATTGGGCATAATTTCAACCTTTTAGCTGAAGTCAATCAATTAAGGTACACTCTTACGCCTTCAATTACGAGGAAAATTTTAACCTGGGTGGGTACCCTTGAGGCTCCCCGGACCATGGGTGGTAGTGCAGGTTGATCTAGCGTTAAGAGGTATTTGTTTACAGAGCCGAGGAGGTGCGTTTAAAGACAACATACATAATGATCATCAAAAGCAAGTTGGTTTAATTTTCTTTGGAGATTCGATTTATATATATACAGAGTATATATATATATATATATATATATATATATATATATATATATATATATATATATATATATATATATATATATTTATATGTGTGTGTGTGTGTGTGTGTGTGTGTGTGTGTGTATGTGTGAGAGAAAAAGTAGTTAGTTCAACAACATTATTGGCAAGATTGAGGTGTATACAATTTTGTCTCATCTGAGTAGTTCGGTCAGGTCTCCTGCCCTCCTCATCCTCCCTCCCTCAACCACCCTGCCCTCCTCAACTCCCTCCCTCCCTCTACCACCTTCCTACCCTCCTCACCTCACCTGCCTGCCCGAGACTGAGTTATGGCACTCGAATAGTTGGCCATCTTTAGGGTGCCATGAATCAGTGCGTTGACCCAGAGAGCAAGGATGTGCCCCTCTCCATCCTCCCCCGCACCTCTGTCTCCTTTCATACCTTATTCCACCCTCCTTCCCACTTCTTCCCTTCCATTTCCTCCCTCATCTTTCCCAATTTATCCCTTCCTTTCTTCTCCATGTTTTTGCTTCCTCCTTATATCACTCACCCCCTTCCTTTCCGTCCGACCCCTTCCCATCAGTCCTTCCTTTTACTCTCCTTTGTTACCTTTTTCAATTCCATATTTACACCGTTTCTCCCTGATCATCATTGCGTGGTATGGGAAGGAACCACCTCCTCAGCGAGTACTGTGTCCTTAGTCATATGAGATGACCAACCCCCCCCAAATCCCATGTGGTGTGCTACAACTGTTTCGGGAATTACCATGTGACGAAGTACTGCCACGAACAAGCCACCTGCGGTCTCTGCGCGCGCAAGAAAGCAAAACACGAGGAAGTGTCCCATCACCCAAACTTACTCTCGGGTGTAGGAGGCAGATGTGACAGCCTGGCACTCTGGGTGTCTTGAGAAGCTGTGTCCACCGATAACGGCTGATACACCCAATGTCGACAATTCTATCCTAGGAAACGGAAATACTGCCAGGTCACCATCACCACCCGAGGTCTCCCAGTTTCAGTAAGTATCCTTCGTTCGCCTAAAAAAAAGCCAAACAGCAGCCAAGTTATGGTCAAGCTCACCGAAATTGTGGAGAAAGTCGATAGTCTAGCAGCAGCAGTAAAGCAGGTTAAAGCCTGCCAAATAAGTGCACCAGTGAATAATGGTAGTGACAGTTTCAGTTGAACTTCTGCAGTAGCTGGTGCCTCCCCTCCTGATGTAGAAAACTGGACTGATGTAAGTATGAGTGAGGAGAGTGAGAGGCAGAATGTAAGGGTTAGTGTGAGTGAGAAGAGTGAGACCGAGAATGATGCAAGTGTAAGTGGTGAGAGCGAGACCCAGAATGTAAAGAATGATGGAAGTGTGAGTGAGGAAAATGAGGCCCAGACTGCCAGGGTAGTCAGGAGTCACTATCATAACCCCAGGCATGACACTTGTCCATGACCCTAAAATTCTTCCACCATTCAGCAGCTAACATAGGACACTGTGTATAAAAAGACTATTGGCATAACTATGGTAGAAACACATTGTCAAGAACTCCAAGGGTGACCAAGGTAACGGGGTTAATAATTTGATCAAGAGGCTCTATGAAATAAAATCCTCATGCAACTCGGTTCAAAATGACAGTAGTAACACGAACGTTTAGGTTTATATCAGAAAACATCCGGAATGTTAACCACAGAATTAATGACCTAAAATGGTATATTGAAGTTTATAACATTGATGTACTTGGCTTACAAGAACCTTACACATCCAGCACTCGGGACAAAGTTGCACACAGGATAGCAGGGTTTACAGCCTAAATTAGTGGAGCGTGAAGTAGCCTGCTCACTTCTGTCAAGAATGATCTGGTCTGTAAATGGATCAAAACCCACAATGATGAAAGTATTCACTATCAAAAATTTACAATAACGACAGCAAACGGTCAATTTTCGCTGTATAACATCAATGTTCGGTGTAATGAGCTGCGAGCGGACGTATTACCAAAGCCACCAGGAAACAATGCTGTGTTGTATTTGGGTGAGTTTAACCCTCGTCACACTGTCCTTGGTGATGTCCACTGTAACTCTAATGGGAGGGTGTTCGTAAATTACATTAATAGTCATAATATCACTGTATACGACACAGACAACGTAACACATCTGAAGGGAGGCAGAATTGATAATGTGACTGGGTATAACCTAGTAGACAGTAATGTCAAAGCTAAGGTCATCTCAGACCACCTACAGTAGTCGGTGGTCATTATGCAATACTTACTGAATATAGTACACTGTAGTAGAGGTTAAGTATGAGCCCCATCCTAAGCTCAGAATTAATATCCCAGATAACCTTAAATTGCACTTCAAGGCCAATGCCCACAGATGGTATATTGGATACACACCTACAGAGTATGTCAGTGCTGTAATCTTACCAATGCCATAACCACATATTATACCACCTGGGTTAAGTGAAGAAAGAAGGGGGACAGCACTAAACCACCTTTGTGGACACATGACTGTGTCATCATCAAAGGAGAGAAGGTACAAAAGTTTGCCAACACTTAAAGGCAAAACAAAAGCAGTGATAACCTCCTGGCATTCCTCAAAGCTAACAGAGCATTTCGTGAGCTCAAGGGTTTGGTGAGAAATGCCTATTGGAAACAATTCTTACAGAGTATTAATAGAACAACCCCCCAACCAGAAGTGTGGAATAAAATTAAAGCCATTACCAAGTCACCCACCCCAGTCCAACTTCATCACAGCCCCGCATAATATACTGAATTGTTATTAGATCAGTAGTGTAGTATGTCACAATTCGATTCCGTCTCTCAACATACAGCAATATCTTAAACCCACACATATTAATAGAGCCTTCAATATTGAAATAGCTTGTTTCTTATCAGACTACTGGCCAGTTAAGAAACTTGCTAATTCTGGCATCCAAAGTAACCTCTTGACATGGATAAAGGGTTATCTGTCCAACAGGTATGCCAGCGTCCTGTTTATTGGAGTCAAAAGTACCAGAATGAGACTATTTGGGCTAGGCATGCACCAAGGAGGAGTTTTAAGTCATTTGCTTTTTAATATACTGATGCACAAGTTTATTGCTGACATTCCAGTTGAACCAACTGAAATGGTGATATGTTATGCTATTGATATTCTTATTATGGAAGAGACTAAACCCAGGCTCCAAGGGATTTTGTTTCAATTTTTCATTCCAGTCAAACCAACAACACTCAGTCGCGTCTGTTTGTCTGTCCCTTAACAAATGATAAGATGATAATTCTGACCTGACATTCCCGGCCACACCCTACCTAAATGTGTGGTGTTTATAGAACAATGACTGGTTCAAGATACTCGACATCGCCCACCAACACTACAGTAAGCTCGTCACTGACAATCAACACTGGAAAAGATGAAATATGAGGATAAAGTGGAAATAAATTCCCACCGAACGACACTGTTAAAAAATGAAAGAAAAGTGATCTCGTTTTTTTTAACACACACTTGGTATGAAAGAATGATTATCTATCTACCTGTAAGAGTGAGACATACCATTGGTAATTAGAAGTTATTTATACATTTATCATCAAATTTAGGCTAAGGTACAGTAGTACCACCACCACAACCTGCAGCTTGTAGACTCACAATGACCTCTTGAAGACGCAATTAAAGCATCGTTGCCAGCCAAAAGAAAATTGGGGAGTCTGGACCACTAAATCTTGTGGCTCAGTTCCGGGAGTGTGAGGACCACCGTAGTGCCGTACTCGGGTGCCACCAGTGCCATTGGGTTCCTTTATTTCATTTACACAGGGATGGAAGGGAAGGAGATGGAAGGAAAGAGGGAGGAGAGAAGGAAGGACGGAGGGAAATAGAAAGGGAGGGAGGGAGGGAGGAAGGGAGGGAGGGAGTGAAGAGGAGAGATTATAGAGTGAGGAAAGAAAGTGTGAGGAAACAGAAGAAAATGAATGAGGAAGATATGAGTGAAAGAGGACTGAATTGGGAATCAAATAAAGAGAGGGAAGAGAAGGAGGAGTAAAGAGGAGTGTTTGTGCACATGATTCTCTGTGTACGTTAGCTATTGTGTGCGTGAGAGACTATGCATGAGAGTTTCAGTACGAGTTACAATGGCTCTTTATGTTTGTATTCTCTAAGACATTTGTTTGGTTGGGCCAGGAGACAAACAGCTGGTGGTGTAAACTGATATCTCGAAGCTTGGAGGAAGTGCTAACTAGTGTGTAAATTGAGAGAGGTGGTGGTGGTTCTGGTAAGGGTATTAGGGGTAATCGGGGTAGTTCTGGTAATAGTGTTAGGGCCGGTGGTGGTTTTGATATTAGTGGTAGGAGTGGCGGTGGTGGTGGTTCTGATAATAGGGGTGATGGTGGTGGTGGTGGTAGCATGAGTATATGGTCGGTGGCGGCAAGATGCTCTCGTCTGACAGCTCAATCTCCTTGGTAAAAACTCGGCCCATTTACAAGTTCTCACCAGTGCCTATCTCCTTGGTGGTGGCGGTGATGTCCGTTGCAGGAATTTCGATACCTACGTGGTGGTGAGGGAGATGTGGCGTGGGTGGAGATGTTAAAGTATAGAGGGATGAAGATGGCGTGGATTAGGGTTGGTGCATGACGTAAGATCTGGGGTTAGGAGAGTGTAATGGATGGGGTGTGATGAGGATTGTGTAGGTTGAAGGGTTATAGTGAACGGTGTGTGTGTGTGTGTGTGTGTGGTGGTGGAACTGATTGAAATTTAAGATGTGAAGGAGGAACAGGGAGCCCTACACACTACCCCTACACGCTACATCACCCAAATAACACCGCCTTTAAGCACCCAGCACCGTCATCCTTTCCCTAAAACCCACACCCACACTGCACCCTCGACGCCTGGTGGGCACTGCGGCTGTGGGCGGGGTGGGCGTTGCTTATCTGACCTCCGTGATGAGTAGCGCTGACACTTGGTATCAACATCACGCCCATAACTCTCTTCTGATCACCAGACCACACGGGCGGCTTAGTGGGCGGCCAGGGGGACGGTGGGCGGACGGGTCGGGATGGTTGTTGACTGGTGGGAACTGGGTGTTGAGGGTGTGGAAGAGACAGACATACATTTACATACTTGTAAACAAATGTACGAAAGGAAAAAATATATAATAAACACATACACATTTATATAAACAGTACACATTTATACACTCACTGGTGGATTAACGACTACAAATGACTCCACAATCTCAATGCGAATTCACGTCTGCTCCATTCCTCAACACTGCTTGGCCACTTATATCAATGAGTGTGGAACAAAAGTGTGATTTGGGAAGTCCAGCCCAAGAACCTAACACTAGTAATATTCTACTTGGAACATTTATACACCCTATATTGAACATTGTTATTATTCATTCATTTAAAAGTATTCAATAGAGAGAGAGAGTTATAATAAACTATGTGATATGTTGCAAGTGTTGTACATTATTTACCCCCGAAAAAAAATACGTACCTATCGTCCAGAATTTCTATCAACATCCCTCAAGTTATTACAGGTACTTATGTAACATATTAACACATGTGACTACCTGCCAACACTTTATGCCACCTCACCTTACAGCCATTAATAGGAAATGCTTCCCTGTATTGTCCGTGTACGCTGTATCCTTGACGGAGAAAAAACGAGCATTTTTAATGACACAAAATGAATTCAGCCTAGCACCTTGCAGGGTTTGTGTGTAAATTCATGTTTGGTGCCGTTCAAGCGGAATATCTCTATATATTTCATAATTTTTCATGGTCATGTCTCAATGGGAGCTGAGATATACTGTATAAATTATACCCATGACTTATAATCGATGGTTTGTGACGAATCTCATTTATCATATTTTGTCCCACACCTTCCCCGTAAAAATGGATAGATTAATATTATACAGATAAATAAATAAACAAATAACTGAATACCTCAATTTTGGTCATACACATGATAATTTATAACACAACCTATATATTAACGAATCAACTCCTCATTACTGGGTGTACAGAGGAAACAGACCTTGAAGAAAACATCCACCAACACACAATATAAACATACAAATATAAACAAAATAACCAACACTTTCAAACTTATCCTCACATCCTGCTGGCTGCGGTGAGTGTCTGATATACTACACTGTCACTTTCACATAGTTCAGCGTCTGCATAACCATGGCTGATTATGTCTGACCATCAGCGCCCAGTGACACCATGGTCATCAGGCTGGATTGGTTACGTGGAGGGTAAGAGAGAGGCACCCACGTGACGGCCCTGTCTCCCATTCCCTCATAATATCAACATGGGAAGTGTGATCCTTGGTGACATGTTGCGTGGATCTAGGAGCTGGGATTTTGTTAGATTTAATGTCCTGTAGGAAGGAGAGGGAGGAGGTGGGGGGAAGAAAGAGGAGGAGTAGGAGGATTATAGGAGGAGGAAGTGGAGGAGAAATAGACTCGTGGGTCACGCGATGGGGATGTATGTGCCGGAAATGTCGTGCAGGAGGAGAGGGAGGAGTTACTAAGGTGAGAGGTAAGTTATGTATAGATTAAGATGTGTTGTGAGGTGTTGTGTTAAAAAGTGAGATTAAGCACATGTATAGTTAGGTGGGCAGTAATTAATTCTTCTTCTAAACACTGAGAAATTACTGTAAATGCTTAAGTTAATATGAGAAAATCTAAAGAGTTATTTTGACTTTAATTTTAGGACATGAGTTCATAATACGTATTTAAAGGATGATATTTTGATGCTATAGACAAATTCCTTTTATTACTTCGTTTGACAAATTATGGACGAACTTAAGTATAAGCTTACAGAAAACTAGAGCTTAAAACTGAAATACAATGCATACGATAATAGTTTGTACACATAACACACACAGTATAAAACATTTCATAGAAAGGGAATATTATTTAACTACTGTGTTATAGAATATGACAAACTAGTCTTCATATATGAATCAGAAACATATATGAAATACACATTCATCATATATAATTATGTATGAAAGTGTTATATGGTTAAATATTAATCATGGGATAGGAAATACTCAGCATGTACTGTAGATATAAGTGAAAGTAATCTATAACGATATATTCATCAGGGATAAAGTGAGAGTGGTAGAGAATGTGGGAGGATTAAGTGGAGCGTGTAAGTGAGGAGGAAGATGGTGTGATGTTTATAAATGTTGACGTGATAAGACGAGGTGAGGCGTAAGTGGTGGTAGTTATGATGGGGCGAGTGTGTGTGTGTGTTGGTGTATGCGAGTGGACGAAATTTTCTCTCTAAACACACACACACACACTGCTTAAGCCAATCATTATATTCCTCTACAATGATTGGTTCTCTCACTATGGTGGGCGGAGCTAAACGCGGCGACCTTTCTTCCCAGCTGACCTTTCTGACCTCACAGTCAAACTTGTGACCTGATTCGCTGGCTGGTGACCTCGACTGACCCCTAGCTAGTAAGAGAAAAACAGTTTTGATGATAATAATGATCATAATAATAATTAATAATAATAATCGATAGGCAGGTCAGCGCCGCCCAAGTGTACAACTTCCACTACCTTAACAAGAACAAAAAATAATGACAAATTGTATAGAATAAATTAATGTTAAATATAAATATATTATTACTGAAACCAATTAGTCTAGACGTATAGAATTTCAACGCCACAAATGCTAAAAAAGTATATAAATGTATCGGAATTAATTGACAAGTATTAATTACGAATAAATCCTTGTTGTTGTTAGCCCAATGGTCTAGTCCCTTCATCCTATTTGTTTGTGCTGTTTGCTTGTTTGTTTTATTAGGTCTTGTGGAATTAAGGAATTTTACGTTGATTTCGAGGTGTGTAAATGGAAGTCAAGGCTAAACAAAGGTGATATAACAAAGGTACTCAAACTATACAACCTGTACTGAACTCGTAGCAATGGTTTTATATTAGACACATTTAGATTTAGGCACGAGATAGGTAAACATTGGTTTGCAAATAGAGTAGTGGATAAGTGGTACAAGTTACCAAACATCAGCATTAACTCGAATACGCTGGATAGCTTCAAACATACAGTAGGTTGGATGGATATATGAGCAATAGGAGTTGGGTGTAAACGGGACTGCCTAGTATGGGAAAATATGCCCGCTGCAGTTCCATCCATTCTTATGTTCTTATATAGTAGTAGTAGTAATATTTATTTATTATATATATATATATATATATATATATATATATATATATATATATATATATATATATATATATATATATATATATATATATATATATGAGACTGTTATTTCACTTAAGGTAGAATACGCTCAACTTCTAGAACGTAATATGGGAAATAACAGTACTGTTAACGGAATCAGTGTGACCATCAGTAAAGGAATAGCCACCAGAGAGAGACAGCAGCAACAGGGATGGGAATACCACCACCACCACAACAGACAGAAGAGATTGGATATGTAAAATGACAAGACCATGTTAAGCTCTATGAGTGACGTTGCTATATCTGTGTACAACATAACATCACCTACTTACAGAGAAAATACAAGCCCGCAGACACACAGACAAACAAGTCAATACACACACACACACGCACCACCTATACATTATGCATTGACTTCTACTATGGCCTACCTCCCGTTCTACCACATTCCCTGATACACCAGCGATTGGCAGACCCAGCACCAGGAGTTGTGTGTACAGGCCAGACCTCACTCCGGGTCCCCAACACCGGACCTGGCTGTTCACTGGCCCACCCCCGCTAATCCCGGGTCATAAAATTTAATCCGGACAGGAGGAAGGGGTGACAGCGAGAAGCCAGAACTCTCTCAAAGATTTCCACAATGATTAGAATAACTTTCCTCTGACTTGTTGACCCCCATAGTGACTTTAGGATGATGGAGGTGTGATAAGTTTATTTAATTGGGGTTTAAAAAGGCTCTCGGATGATTGATTCCTTGTGGGTATACTTGAGTCTTGGCAGGATGATATCGAAACGAGTGGGTTATTGTGTTGAGGTGTCCAGTGGGAGCGATATGATTTTGTCGGACGAACGAATCTTAGCGAGACACGATATATATCCTCGAGTGACCGTGTGTGTGTGTGTGTGTGTGTACGTGACACTACCATTGTCAGGTTATCTGCTGTATACAGTATCAGTACCATCACTCGAGTCGCTTATTGATTATATACAGTGAAGTCTGGTTGTATCAGTTCGCCGTTTAGATATCGTCTATTTGTCATGTTCTTTAGTTTTGTGTTTTAATCCTCCGTTTCATCTCTCAATTTTATATATTTTTATTACAGTTTATTCTAGTTTATTTGTCTTTCTTTGTTCTCGTGTTCATCGTTTGTCTGTTTCTTTGTTTGGTTTCCTTCCTCTCTCCTACACAATCCCTCCTTCCTATCGCGACATCTCCCTCCTTCCCTCACCTCACCTCGTGTACTGCATCACCAATACTCCACAACTACCACCACCACCAACATCACCTCCGCTACTACCACCACCACCACCACCACCATCACCTTCGTTACTACCACCACCACCACCACAAGCAAGGCGTCCATCAAAAGGTAAACAACGCGGAACTAATGAAAGCCTGTAAACTGCTTAATGGGTTTACACGCGGTATAATAGCGTCGAGGAAAGTTACAATCATTACTCTCCGATGTAGTCAGACACACAAGTCATTTCCAGTCGGGGTCTCAGAGATGCGTGTAATTATAATCTCTCGGAGGGGGCGATATATTGAAGGTAAGAGCGTCGAGGTGCTCACTGAGGGCCTGTTACACGGCAGGTCTGTTGTGGTGTATTTCATTCATGTTGTCCAGGGGTGAGGTGGAGGTGCGTGTCCAATATCACGGTATTGGTTATGGTTCAAGGTAGTGATAAGATGTGTTGGAGTTTTCGTGTGTATGTTTGTGTCTGTCTGTCTGTCTGTCTCTCAGTAACTTGGGTGTTTTTCAAGGAGTGTGTTAAAATATGAGGAAGGGATCTTGTGTTTCCGTGAGCGTGTTGGTGTAGTGTGATATATTTATTTATATACACTAAATGAAAAATAAAAATTGTATGCTCATTAGGATCTCAGTTATGAAGATGTGATGAAGAGTGATAATGAACACGTTGCCATTTTAGACATGATAAAGATGGGTGAGACGCAAACACCAGAAAGATCATAACAGTAATTATGAGAACAAAGAAAGAGACAGAATATAAAGTGTATTTCATTCTTTAAAGCATTAGTATTAGAGATATTAAATATTCAGTAAGTATTCTTTCTCTGTGACGAGCATCTTATATCAGTAAACACGAACTATCATCCCGGCCGTTCACCTCTGCACACCTGTGTATCACAAACTCTGGAGACCATCTCGGTTAGTCGGGGTCTTTATGTCGTTTAGTTAGCTTCAACATTTTTAAATAAAGGAATATTTAAACAAGGACTGGCGACACCCGATGGGGTGGGCAGATGGCGCCAAGAATCACCTAACCAGGATCAGGTTGGGTTGGGTTGGTGTGTGGTCAGCAATACTTGGCGCCATCTGCCCACCCCATCGGATGTCGCCAGTCCTTGTTTACTCAGGATCACTAACCCAACACACCACTTGAACACATTTCCCCATAAATTACACCCATCGAAAGTACTAAGTTCACTGTCCCTGTTCTTGAAGGGTATAATATCCGTAGTGGCCAACCACTGGGGACAAAGAGAAGCACTGATGATATTACTGGATCACTGGCGGTCTACTCTCAAACCTGCCTTTGAGAAATGGGTCCTGTATTCGCCATCTTCCAAGGCATCAACCATCTCTACCGCCTTACCTAATGTCAAATCAGTCACCGCCAACAACCTTCTCTGAATGCACTCTCTAACCACACCACACGCAAGTTACCCCTAATCACCTCACTCAACATACCGCTAAACTGACAATCAATAGATAGTTTGACATAACCTTGCTACAAAATCGGTGATCATATTCTTACCAGATTTCATGCAGGAATTGAACCTAAAACGGACAATAGTTCACGACAGCTTCAAATCATAATGATTCTCCAGCGTCTCACTCAACAATACTTCATTTGATAGTGACCGAAGAGTGCTGTATGTGGTCGTTCCAATTGGCGACAGGAACACCGCGTCTTCTTGACCTGTGTCCACGCAGACTTTTCACTCACTTCAAACTCCTCCAGGAAGCCAAACATCGGAATGATAATCCCTGAGCCCAAAGCTTTCTTGTCGCCAGTGACTATAAGCATTACAGCTTTGACAGACCAAACATGAAACTCTCTAGCGCCACCTACCAGTAACTTCCCCAGCGCTATCTACCAAACAGTATATAGGTACCAATCCTGACTCCATAACACCAACACACCAACCCAAAAAAGTGCCCTACGCTATGTCCTTTTGTTTAGACACTTAAAATATATGGCAGCCATCTTGAATACCTGAGTTAGCACAAGGAGGGAGTTTGGGTAAATTTTATATGTTTTTCTTTATACTTTTCTGAGTCTTCCCGGGAATTTTCAGCTTGTTATTAATTTGTACTAGTTTTGAGGTCTATTTGAGCTATTAATCTTGACTAATATTCTAATTGAACCAGAGTGACCTAGTTAAAATTCTTTCTCTCCTCTCCTCCCTCTATCTCTCTCTTCTTCTCTCCTTCCCTTTGTCTTTGTATCGTCACTTCTGGTCGTCACTTCCCCCTTTACATAATCTCTTCCCTATCCATTTATTATACTCCTCAACCGTCTCCTTCACTATCCTCGTATTATTCCCTTTAGTCACCAGCCATCCTCGCCTCCCTCTCCTGTCCCCATCTGGCCCATACTCTTAATCCCCTTAGTGCATCCCCACCCAAAAGGTTTCCCCCTACCTACCTCCCCGTCTACATTCATGCTTATCCATATATACACAAATTAATGTCCGCTAAAACCTATATTTACCGTCATAATAGTGTCGGATTTCTTGTATATTTAGTCACCTTCTTGTGCAAAGATGTTTCTGAAGTTATTTTCTTACACTGAAACGCATCGTCTTATGGTCTTCACTCCTTTCTTTCCAAAAGGTCCTTCGTATTCTATAATTAAGCTTCAAAACCTATCCTTCTCCTCATCCTCTTTCTTCTTCACCATCCTCAACTCACTCCCTCTAGTCATCAGGCGAAATTTCTGTGCTGGGAAGCTGAATTAACGCAGATTTAAACCGTGAAAATCACCAGGAGAAATTTTTTTTTATGGTGACGGCAAAGATGCATCGAAGTGCCTTGAAACGCCTAAGAAAAAGAATAAGTACTCGGCCTGGATATGGTGGAGCTAAGGCGTGCAGAGTTGTTGGGTAGTGACTCGTGAGGGTAAGACTCCTGCAAAGTGTTAGTTAAGTTATAAGATATTGAAAGTCGTAATCTATTTTGCATTATTTACTAGTTCTGTTTTTTTTGTCAGGCTCAACAGAGACGGAGAGAAGGTAGAGAAGGCAGAGACAGAGAAAAGGAAAAGGAATCACCTAAGATAAAGGTAACAGTAATGAAAGGGTCCTCAGTATGAAGGTGACAGGATTATGAAGGTTTTCTTATGTGATTATGGCAGTATATGAGAGGCTCTGTACTCGAGGGTGACTGTATATAAATTGCTAGAACTTTTGTCTTTCACAGCAATAATCAGAGACGTTCTTGTTGTAAATTTTACATATTGCAACAACAGCTGAAAGGGTAAACAATTAATTTCCCATGAATAGATATGGAAAGAACTCGCACAGATGCAAGATTAATTTACAAAAAAGTTAATCAGGTGAAGCAGAAGGAATGGGAAGCAATAATGAAGAAGAACGGAAGGAAGTAGATAAAATATAAAGGGAATAAATAAAAAACAAAACAAAGAGAACGAAAAGACTTGAGTGACTGAAAGGAAAATTAAAATAAGGGAAGGGACGAAGAATAGAAGGATGAACGATAAAAATAATTGGAATACCGAAAAGGTCAGGTCGATGAACTTAAACCAAGAGAGTAAACAAAAAATGAGGGAGTGGAGGAACCAATAAACGAGAGTGATGAAAGGAGTGTGGTGGTGGTGGTGGTGTACGTGTGTATAGAGGGGAGAAAGGGAAATGGTGGGTGTAGCAGAGAGGGAAGAGGAGGTATATGAGAAAGAGAGAGAGAGAGAGAGGAAAGGGGGGATAAAGGGAAGGGGGCGTACACACAATCGATCCTCATTGGAAATTCCTCTCGTGTGGCGGACACTTCTGTGCGGGGGTGGCTCACAGCTCATTAGGGGAGAGGGAAGAAGGACCCTACTTTGACCCACCCTCCCTTCCTCCCTACCTCTATCCCTCCATCCCTCCCTTGCTCCCTACCTCCCTCCCTTACTCCCTCCCACCCTCCTTACATTGGGGCCCCTCCTCTCTCCTCTCCTCTCCCTGTTCGTCGGCCCCCTTCCTTCCCTCCCTGTCCTTGGCCCCTCTCCCTCGGGCACCCGTGGCGCTTCTGTCATTTGCGGCGGAGGTATCAAGAAGATATTAGCCTTAATGACCCTGAGGAAGGAGCTTTTACTCATCGGAGAAATTGGGATGTTGGTCTTCAAGTGATGGTGAAGCAAGATGGGCGTGGCTGTGGGTGGGGCCTTGTGTGGACGGTGTGTATGTGAAAGGGTTGACTCTGTTTTCTCCCTTTATCTCTTTGTTTATCTATTTTTCTTTTTTGTTACCACATTAAGAATTTTTTTTATTTGTTTCTATGTTAATTAAAACAAAAATTTTGAAAAAAGAATAGAAAGGGAATTTGTGGTATGTCTTCTACAGGTTTACGATTGGAATGAAAATATGTTGACTGGCCGTACACAAGCAAGTTCTCGTATACATAAATGCACATATAATCCTTATCTCACAACACACACACACACACACACACACACACACACACACACACACACACACACAGAAGAACTATTTATTTCATTGGACAAGATACAATAATCAATCACACGAGGGAAGGATTTACGCTGATCATTGATGGAAGCTCCACCAGAGAGACCCTGGACTAGGCCTAGTTAGTGATATAGTGAGGGGAGGCAGGGAGAAAGGGGGGGTTAGATGGGTCATAAGGGGGGTAATTATTTGGGGTGTGGTGGTGGTGTGGTGGGAGTGTGGTGATGTGGTTGGTTGTAGTGTGGTGGTGTGATTGTTTGGGGTGTGGTGGTGTGGCTGTTTGACTGTGTGGTAGTGTGATTATTTGGGGTGTGGTTGAAGTGTGGTGATGTTGTTGGGGTGTGATTGTTTGAGGTTCTGGTGGTGTGGTTGAAGTTTGGTGATGTGGTTACTTAGGGTGTGGTTGGGGTGTGGTGGTGTGGTTGGAGTTTGGTGATGTGGTTACTTAGGGTGGGGTTGTGTGGTTGTGTGGTTGGTGATGTGGAAGGTTAGGGTGTGGTTGTTTTGAGGATATAGACGTATGATTCTCTGAGTTATGGTGGTGTAATTATTAGGATTATATAATATTACTACTTAGTAGTTACATGGACTCAAACATTAAGTCAAACAAGAAATTATACAGACATACAAACAATCAGAGAATCGCCAAGCAGTCAAAAAAATAGTAACAACTGAAAGACATGCAGAGAGTCAACAAGCAAGCAGAAAGGCAGAGAAGCAAGGGAGGCATATCGACTGACACACAACAAGCATGCAACAGAACCACCGCGGTTTCCCACCCACTAACAGGACTTAATAAGGGAGGGAAGAATAGAGAAGAACCATTGATGTGGTTGGCAGGTATCAAATGACCGTGTATTGTTGCCACCACAATACACGGATAATTGGAATTAATTCTTCCCCTTTAACCTAACGAGAGCCTATTGTTCGTGCCCTTAAACCGGGGTTATCAAACGCTTGCTTAAGGAGAGCGGCAATAGGGAGGGGGGAGGAGAGGGGAGGGGAGTGAGGATAGGAAGACAGGTGAGGGAGAAGGGGGTGTTACAGGTTGGGGAGGAAGGGGGAGAGAGGGAAGTGAGGATAGGGGGACAGGTGAGGTAGAAGGGGGTGTGACAATTAGGGGAGGAAGGGGGGAGAGACAAAAGTTAGGGTAGGGAGGCAGGTGGGGAGGAGAGGAGGGAGAAGGGAGTGAGAGTGGGGAAGTGTTGGGGGAAGGTAGAGAAAGGGAGAGAGTTGGTGGGGAAGGGGAAAACAGGGGAGAATAGGGGAAGGTATTGAAGGACAAGAGGACAAGGAGAGAGGGGAATGATTGTGAGGAGAGGTTTGGAGGAAGATGGGGAAGGAGAGGGAGGAGAAGGTGATAGGAGGAGGTAAAGGAGGAGAATTAGAGGAGAAAGGAGAGCAATATAGTGTGGGTGGGGAGATTGGGAAGGAGATGGAGAGAGAGGCGGCAAAGACGACTGCATTTATTGAGAGAAGGTCGGGAAGGATTTAAGAAGATGAAAAGGGAGGAAGGGTGAAGAAAGTATAATGAAAGATACGACTGCACTTACTAGGAGGGAGAACGGGAAAACGTAGGCAAGAAGGCAGAGGGTGAGAGAAGATATCAAGAGAGGTAGAAGGAAGAGAAGGAAGAAAGAAGAGGAGGAAAGGGAAAAGGAGGAGAAGAGTGAAAAGGGAAGGAGGAAAGGAAGAGAGAGAGTAAAGGGGGAGGAAAGGGAGAGAGGGGGAAAGAGAGGGGTAAGGGAGACATGTGCGGACCATCACCTTGAGGAATAACGTCTTCCTGGTCCAGCAGTACGATTGTGGGAACACCAGCACCTCCGTCTTGTAGTTCCTGGCAAACCCCTTGTACCGTTGTGGGAGGAGAGGGGAAGGAGAAGGGGGAGGAACAAGGAAAAGAAGAAGGTGGAGAAGGAAGAAGGAAACGAAGAAGATGGAGAAGGAAGTACAAGAAGGGGGGAGAGGATAGGAGAGAGAGAGAGAGAGAGAAGAATATAGGGACGAAAGTAGGGAAGAAAAGGGAGGATGGAAGGAGAAGGAGGAATATGAGTGTAATAGGGAAAGAAGAAGGGAGGAGGGTAAAGGGGGAAGGAGGATGGCTGAGTAAAAGAGTAAAGGGGAGGAATGGATATCTTTAATCTTTATATTAGTATAATTGTTTTTATTATTATTATCATCATCGTTGTTGTTCTTCTATTCGCTTCTTGGTTCCTTCATCAGAATCAGCAAAATAGAGATATCCAGTTATCTGTACCGCCATCTTCAAATGGTTAAATCATCACCATCATTATCAAGGGGTTAAATCACCATCATCAGAGGGCTAAATCACCACCATCAAAGGGCTAAATCACCACCATCAAAAGGCTAAATCACCATCATCAAAGGGCTAAATCAACATCATCAAAGGTCTAAATCACCACCATCAAAGGGCTAAATCACCACCATCAAAGGGCTAAATCACCACCATCAAAAAGCTAAATCACAATTATCAAAGGGGTAAATCACCATCATCAAAGGGCCAAATCACCATCATCAAAGGGGTAAGCCATCATCCTCAAAGGGGTAAACGTGCTGGCGTGCTGTTGTTGTTACCTCTCATTGTCTACCTCCTGTTACCTCTAGTTCTCACGAGTATCACCCAACGTTATATTTTTTTTCTTAATATTTCTTCGTGCAATTTTCTTGTCTCTTCATCTTTCTTCCTATCGTTTTGCAGTTGTATTTCTTTTATTTTTATATTTAGTGTGTATGTGTGTGTGTGTGTGTGTGTGTGTGTGTGTGTGTGTGTGTGTGTAATAATAATAAGAGTAATAATTAACTGTTTATTGAAAGAGCATGGCATCCGGAAGGCTGAAAATATACAGTTACATAATTGGGGAATGGGTCTCTTGATTTACAAATAATATACAAGTAACTTAAGTGATACAAATCTGATATATAATAACTAGGTGGGGAGAAGCTCAAACTGCAGGGCATATTAACATAGTGACCGTTCAAAAAGTAAGATTGACTGGGAGTAAATGCACTGGTTGATTACAAGTTATTGATAATTTTTACAATGGTTGGGACTGGGCTGTTTTTATAGCGGTCAGTTCGTGCTCATATGGGCTGGATGCGGTTGTGGTGTCGAACAGCAATTCTCTGGTGAGAGATCTCGGGTGGTAGTAGGAGCTGGTGTCGAGGACGATGCACAAGCTTCTCACCAAATTTGCAGATAAGGTCGTGGTGATGGCCAGTGTGTGTGTGTGTGTGTGTGTGTGTGTGTGTGTGTGTTTACCCTCCTTGTAAAGCTCACAAGAAAATTGAATCTTCCGGCAACAGTTAAAGTGAAAATGGAGTGGTTAGCCAAAGGGGGAGGAGGAGGAGGAAAGGGGGACGGAGAAGAGAGGTGAGATGAAGGGATAGAAAAGGGAAAATGAGAAGGAAGAAAGGGAGATGTGAGGATTGGGAGGGTTGAGGCCTTGAGGGTGTTAACGGAAAGGGAAAGAGGAAAGAAAGTCTATGGGAAGAAGGGGACGGGGAGGATAGGAGGGGTAGAAGTGTCATGGGAGGAGGAGGAGGATGCGAGGGGAGGAGGAGATTGAGAAAGGAGAAGAAGTGGAGTGGTAGGAGGAGGAGGGAAAGGGGACAAAAGGAGGAGTGGGGAAGGAAGGGTGGAAGGGGAAAGGGAGAAGGGGGAGTGATAATGGGTTGGGTAAGGAGAGGGAGAAGGGAGAGACGGTAGAGAGGTAACGCTGATGGACGGACAGGTTACGGGCAGCCCTCATTAGTGACGCATAGAACTTCCGGCGTTACGGAGCGTTACGACGTTAGACACCTGCAGTTAGGAAGGAGGTTAAGGAGGGGGGGATAGTAAGGTGGAGAAGGGGGGTAGTAAGTGGGAGGAAGAGGCAGGTAGGGAGGAGGAGGAGGATGAGGAGGGAGCGATATGGGAGATAGAAGGAAGGAAGTTGGATGTAAGGGGAGGGGGTGGAGGAGAGGGCAGGGAGAAGGGGGAAAGGGGGAGGGGGGAATAGATGACAAGAGGATAGTGACAGGGAAGAGGAAGGGGAAAGAAGGCGGAAGTAAAAAGGAGGAGGGAAGTTGGAAGAAAGTAGGGGTGCAGGAAGGAGTAAGGAGATGAGAAATGAAGGAGAGGTGATGGAGAGGATGAAGGATGGATGAAAAGGTAATAATGATAAGAAGACAATATAATTTAAAACACACACACACACGCACACAGTGAGAAAATAAGTGTTAAACAAAAACAAAAGCACATTAATATAATAAAAAATATATATATAAATAAAGAAAACAAATTAAAAACTAAATAAAATGTAAACAAAAACACTGAAACAAACAGACAATTAAACCGGGAAGGTACAGTTTTCTCATCACACTTCACGTCAACATACCTGTCTTATCATAAATCATCAGCGAGATCTTCAGGTAAGATTAATCCCCTGCTTGACAAGAAGAAAATTATATAATGATGGTACACAACCTGGCTGATGTAGCAAATAAATTCAACAGATCTTGAAAGAAATTGTATAGTCACTTCCAGGTTTAATGACAAAATAAACTTACTATATAATTAAACAAAAAAATAAAGGATAATTGTCAGGTATAATTAAACTGGATGAATAAAATAAATTTGATTTGGTTTTAGAAAAAATTTTATGTAGAAATTACACAAAAAGTAAACTTAATTAAGTCATAAATTCAATAAGTTTATTAGAAAATTGGGTAATGGTGGTCATTGGTCAAACTGAACAACCAGATAAATGGGGTAAATTTAGAATAACATTATGTAAGCGGGAGATATATAGTCAGTAAATTTATTATGAATAACCCTTAACGAAGTGATGATTTCCCCCTTTCCCCTTCCACCCCCATCACTCAGTCCTTCCCTCACACTGCCCCTTTCTCACTCCTTCTCTCCCTCACCAGCACTGTCCCTCCCACACCCTTCCTTTTTCATCTTTATCTCCCTCGCCCTATTCCCTCACCCTCACCCTGTAACCCCCATTAACCTTGCCCTTTTACCCCTCCTCTTCACCCTACCCCCTCATCCTCAACCCCCTCTCCCTTCTACATAGCCCCCCAATCCTACCTTATTCTCACCCCTACTCAACCTACCTCTCACCTGCCCTCCCCCACCCCATCCATACCTCCCTACCCCTCTGTCCCTCCTTCCTTCCACTTCCCCCACCAATCCCCCTCGCCCCACCTCCTACCCCTGCTCCTCAACCTCGGATGTCGACATAGCAATCAAAGGATTATTGTCGAATTAAAGAATCAGAGGCGGCACTAAAAGGGTAATGGCGGTGCTTCACATATCATAAACAGCTTCTGTACAGTAGGTGTTGGGTTTTATGACGTCATTATGTGGGGGGGGGGGGGAATACACGAGAAAACGCCCATTAAAACTCATTTGTGTGAATAGGAATAATTAAATCAGGAAGGTGAAGAGTAGACACAGAAGAAGAAAAAGAGGAAAATTAAATGAAGAAGAACAATAATAAATGCAACCACAACAGCAACAATGACAACCACAACAGCAACAATAACAACCACAAATAGCAAATAACAAATAAACCACAACAACAATAATAACAACCACAACAGCAACAATAACAACCACAACAGCAACAATAACAACCACAACATCAACAATAACAACCACAACAGCAACAATAACAACCACAACAGCAACAATAACAACCACAACAGCAACAATAACAACCACAACAGCAACAATAACAACCACAACATCAACAATAACAACCACAACAGCAATAATAACAACCACAACATCAACAATAACAACCACAACAGCAACAATAACAACCACAACAGCAACAATAACAACCACAAAATCAACAATAACAACCACAACATCAACAATAACAACCACAACATCAACAATAACAACCACAACATCAACAATAACAACCACAACAGGTGTATTTTCTGTTAGTCTGTATGATTGCGCCTCCGTCGATCCATTTGGTCCTTTACATGAAGAAGAGTCCAAGTAGCAATAGAAGAGAGAGAGAGAGAGAGAGTGTTGGGATCACCTGAAAATTAA
Organism: Homarus americanus; assembly: GCF_018991925.1. NCBI lineage: Eukaryota > Metazoa > Arthropoda > Malacostraca > Decapoda > Nephropidae > Homarus > Homarus americanus. The sequence continues at coordinate 11,888,415 of NW_024733126.1, read as the reverse complement.
CCACCCTAACGTTACCTGGAGGGATAGGTTAGCTTACGTTTGATTAGGTTAGATTAGGTTAGCGTTTGAGGTAGTTACTCTTCAGGTGAAATAAGCTGACGTGTCTAATATTCAGGTGAAATAAATTGGCGTGTCTAATATTCAGGTGAAATAAGCTGGGATGTCTATATTCAGGTAAAATAAGCTAGCGTGTTTAATATTCGCGTAAAATAAGCTGGGATGTCTAATATTCAGGTGAAATAATCTGGCGTGTCTAATATTCAGGTGAAATAAGCTGGGATGTCTATATTCAGGTAAAATAAGCTAGCGTGTTTAATATTCGCGTAAAATAAGCTGGGATGTCTAATATTCAGGTGAAATAATCTGGCGTGTCTAATATTCAGGTGAAATAAGCTGGGGTTTCTAATATTCAGGTGAAATAAGCTGGGGTTTCTAATATTCAGGTGATTTATATTTAGTCTTGAAAAGAGAAAAGGAAAGACAGAAAGATAAAAAGAGATTGATAAAGAAAACCTCACACACACACACACACACATACACACACACACGAAAAATAAAACAAAGAGACATTAACAAGAAAAATAATCCCATTTTTTTGTAAAAGATAAAAAAAAATGGAATCGATTAAAAAAGAAAAAAGATAAAAGTCTCCCAAAACGATTAGGGAGGACGACCCACCGGAAGGGATAGAAGGTTGGAGGACTACTCGACCAAGAACAACAGGAAGAATGACTGAGGAACCACAATGCAGAGGAGTGATAGGCAGGTAGGGTGGGCTGCCAGGCGTGGAGGAGATGAGGTGCTCCCTGCTGAGGTTAACACACACACACACACACACACACACACACACACACACACACACACACACACACGAAACATTTATAAAACAAGCACACGTAACATCAATAAAACATACACAATAAAACATACATGTAACATTTATAAAACACAAGTGTTCCTCCTTTACTCTCTCGTTGTAAACACTCTCGACTCTTCCTCACCTTAACCTACCTTACCTGACCTCACCACATCCCCCCCTCTCACCGCCTGAGGGAGAGAGGGCGAGCAGAAATTAGGTCGAGGTGTGAGAATTAGCACCTTACCTAGGCTACCTGTTGGCCAATTATAAGATAAAACACGTCACAATTTTTCACGTGAGATTTTTTTTCGTTTATTAACTATTTGAGTATAAGGGAAAAAGACGAGTAGTGTGTGTTCATATAAGCAAACTAATGTTATATAAACTTTGAAGATAAAATACAAAAATAAGTGATAGATTCAAAGTCATTTAATAATATGTCTCTCTCATAAATTTCCGACAAAAAATATTCCCTTCTTCATTCTTTTCCTTCCTACTACAATTCCCACCCCCCCGCCTGTCTTTCTTCCCCTTCCCTCCCTTCCTCCCTCCCATTCCCTTCCTCCCTCTTCCTCCATCCCCCTTACTTCCTACCTTCTCGTCTTTAATCCTCTTCTTCCCTAATTCTCTTTTCCCCTACCTCGCCTCCACCCACCCAGGACAGGTAATCATCAAGCCGTGTGAATGCGGATGTTACCTGAGTCAGAAATCAATTAAGGCTGGTCTTGTAATTAACTGCTTTTGAAGGGTCATTATCGGCTCATGCTTGTGTACACTCGACTGAACCTCTGTCGTCCATTTGTCAAGAATTAGTTAGAAGAGTTTGAACTACCTCCTCGGTCTGTTGTTTTGTTGTTGTTGTGACTTGTTATGATTTCAGGTGTGAGTGAACCCTTTAATTTCTTGGTTTTGGTTTGTTATTAAAGTTTGAAGGGAACGGAATTTTAAACCGATAAACAAAAAGAAAATATGGTGATCTACTTAGCTGGAATAAGGCTCAAAAAGTGTTAACACTCAGGTGGTAATAATAATAATAATAATAATAATAATAATAATAATAATAATAATAATAATAATAATAATAATAATAATAATAATAATAATAATAATAATAATAATAATAATAATAATAATAATAATAATAATAATAATAATAAATACAATAGGACAAGACCCCACAAGATACCTACAACGATTACAACTCAGGAGAAAACTTTTCTAATTTGCTCCCATCACTTCTACCTCAAAACAAACCCAGAAACCCGTGTTATAGCCCCCTCTCTTTACCTCCCACAAGAAGACCCAAGAAGGTATGATAAGCCACTATGGCAAGAACGTTCATCACAATCACATCCCCACTACTCTCACTGTCTCAAAGCTGGATGAAATTCGAAGCCGAGTGAAGACGTCCCTGTGGTCCTGTTTGGCTCTCTTGCCTGGGCCCAGAGAGGAGGTCACGGGTGGTGGTGGTGGCGGGGAGGGGCAGGAGGGAGGGAGGCCTAGCTACTGGTGTTATGCTGGATGTTGTCTGTGAAGAGGAGTGTATGGGATGGAAACAGTAGGAGGGAGAAAGAAAGAGAGAAGGGGGAGAGAGAGGAGACGAAGAATAATACAGAAAATAGAGAGAGACGGTGAGCTGTCTATGCGTTTCCGTGTAAAGAAAGGTTACATCACTCTCCCTCTTCATCCCACATCTTACTAATGCTTCACCTGGTGTAAAGTCCCTTGTCTCTGAAGATCCACGGACTGACTCAACTCGTTGATTTAAGCCGAGTAAAAACATATAATGCCCCAAAATTACGTTGAAATTGCACTGAAATTCAGACTTAACCAGACACGTTCGCCAGGTTAAGAAACAGTTCTCGCGCAAAATCGTTGTGATTTTGAACTCAAGATTCTACTAAATTATGTTTGATGAGTGTTGAGATGCACATTAATACCTACCTACAAGGAACACAGCTTATAATAGTGATTACCTTGCAGATGCCTTCAGAATGTTAAGTATGCACACATTTTTTAAACATTAGCGTCTCTACAGTTGATAAGTAATGCATGTGTTTGCGTGTTTACGAGTGCGTGAGTCAGTATGCTTCAGTAAGCTTACGTATATATACTGCTTATATGTGATATGTGAGTGCTTGAACACATGTATTCCAATTTATGCAGGTGAATATGTAATCATACGCTTCTGTGTTTGTAACTGCATCTCTTGCCTAACCTACACTACCCACCCTGTTCCTCATACTGTACTGTGCAGCAAAATCATATTATTTCATATAGCTCCTTACACCCACCTCCATCCTCGTTGATCACATCTACCCCTTACTGCTTCTAGCCTGTCATCGCGAGACTGTCCATCATAGCCACATTACTAGCAGCCCGAGACATCCACAAGCGGTGTAATCAGACTCTCCCCCACTCCCTACATCCATCACACTAGACGCACCAGATTGTTTTGGCCGCATCTTTTCCAGCGTCTTGATGAGGTTGGTAATTGTCTTGTGAGTGAATGACCACCAAGTGCTAGAGGAAATCTTGGCTAACTCTTTTTTTTCCTCCCCTTTTCTCTCTCTCTCTCTCTCTCACTCTCTTTGTATCAGTGTTTTTTCAGGCAACAAGTAGGAGAATGTTGCACGCTGCCAGTGAACTCTTTCCGGGTGTTTGGAGATTAATCTTAGTGCAATATTCAGAAAAGAAAAACTAATTCTCACGTTAGTTTATTGTATGTTGATTATATTTTAATATTTGTTGCTGAAATTCCTCAGTATGCTGCATATTTCTTTGACTTCATTCATTTGGGGCATTAAAGAAATTAGACAAAGTACCTCGACAAGGATGAAAGTCAATATATGAAATAAAATGAATTACTAGAACACGGTTGTATGAATTTCAATATTACATTAGATAAAAAAAAGGTACTAGAAGTCCTATTAATTTTAACAAGCTTTAATTACCCTATTGCACTTATTGTTCAACTAATCTTATCTTTCATATCAATACTTCTATGTTGTTATCTTTCGTTCTTGATATACACTCGAGTAAATAGTCTAAAAGTCAAGGGTTTTTACTTTTACGCATTTCTCAAACCACGATGTACTGTCTGGGGAATAGTAATTTGCGTATTTGCGTAATTTAACCTAATACGTAGACACATAGGCCATCGTCTGATTCCTTTGACTTGACTTCAATAGTGTGGGTATGTGGGGGATATGTGTTAAAAGCAACTGTAGTGTGGATTAGCCTATGTCGTAGGAGATTAGACCATAAACGAGGAAGAGGATATGTGTAGGTATTAGTGGATAAGGATATTGACTGCTGTATGGATAAGGAGTAGTTGATGGATTTATTGAGAGAGATCTTAAGCTTGGATAGAAGGATAATAAGGATTGGTATGTGGAATAGGGAGGAAGGGTAAGGGTATGGTTAAGTAGGATACGGAGATAGGAATGGGTTGATAGAAAAAATGAGTTAGCCTAAGGACAAAATGTGTTATTCTTTTCCTGTCTTACTTTTTCCTTCTGTTCTTTCTCTCTCTCTCTCCTTCTTGTTTTGGTCTTTATCCCTTTATCTCTCTGCTGCTGTCATCATTTCCGCCTGTGTGTTTAACTCTCTCTCTCTCTCTCTCTCTCTCCCTATTAGTTTATTCATCCTCCTCTTTCATTTTCTCTCTTTTTACCCCTTCTCACTCCTTCTCTCCCCAACTATCTCTACTTTCTTTCTTCCCGTTTCATCTTTTCCTCCCAACTTAATCAACCTTCACTGTGGCGACAAGAAGCCAAACACCTCAGGCACCTTTTTTTATATACCTGACGTTGGTATTACCTCTTCACACCTGTGCTGGCTCGTCCACCCACGAGATGTGAACGAACCAGCAGGTGGGGGGTGGGGGGAGTGGAGGGGGAGCCGGAGAGGTATGGGGAGTAGGTAAGGGGGAGGGGGATCGTAATTCTCACCTCCACTTGCCTGCGTATATGCGTCATCCCATTTCCCCCCTCCTCATCCTTCTCCCCTTCCTCTCCCCAACTGTGAGGGTAAATATTTTGAGGTTTTCTGAAGTAGTGACTGAAAGAAGGGAGGGGAGTGAAGGGAGGGGAAGGAATGGAGGGAAGAGAGAGGAGAGAAGAAAGGGGAGAGGAAGGAAGGGAAGAAAATGAAAGAATATAAGGGCGGGGAGATAAGGGAGGAGATAGAAGGAAGGGGATATAAAATAGGGGGTACAGGGAGAACAAAGAAGGAAGGGGAAAGAAGGGAGGAGAAGAAAAAGGGGAGAGTAAAGCCAGCACCCGTGTAGTCTACCTGTTGCTCACTCCCTCACTCGCACCCTCCCTCCCTGCCTCCCTCTCTCCCTCCTCACTCACACCCACCGTCACTCCCTCCCTCACTCCCTCCCTCCCTCACTCCCTCCCTCCCTCCATTCCTCACTCCCCAACTCCCTCCCTTCCTCCACTCCCAATCCCTCACTCCCCCAAGCTGTGTGGATAAACATCTTAAGATCTCCTGAAGCAGTGGGTGAAGGAGGGAAGACCCGTCGGTGTAGAGTGATGGCTATCTGTAATAAGCGAGAGTTTTACTGATGGTGGTAATTGATTTTACGAGGTATTAAGAGTATAAAAATAAGACCAAAAACTTTTACGATCATAAACTATAACGAGAAGAAACGAAGACGTAGAAAAATGATAAAAGGAAAGAGAATTAAAAGAAGAATAGTGATGAAGGAAAAGGGAAAGAGGAAGAAGAAAGAAGAAAGAACACAAACAAGAAAAAGAAGAACAACAAGAAAAGAATAAGAAAATAATAAAAAGAACAAGAAGAAGAAGAAAAGAAGAAGAAGAAGAAAACGCTATAACAAAAAGAAACAAAGCAGCAAATTAATAACAAATAAGAAAAGACAGAAACAAAAAGACATACATAAGAAAAATCAATAACCCAAGGAAGAAAAAAAAAACGAAGAAAAAACGAAGAAAGAAAGAAAAACCAGAGTTATACACCGCCGTATAATTGAGTAGTAAAGAGGGAGGAGGAGGAGGAGGAGGAGGAAGAAACGCTCTCAACACTGGGCTAGATTTAGTTGCGTGAGCTTTTTACGATCACTGAGGAGTATTAAGTTGAGGAGTTATGGTCCTATGCTGCCGCCACTACCACTTGTTGCTTCCCTCCCGCTACACGCTGTACAGGGTGAGGGAGGTGGGGGAGGAGGGGGGTAGGGAAGGCGGTGGGGGAGGTAAGGAAGTGGGGGGAAGGGGTGAGGGAGGAAGGAGATGCAGAAGAGAGAAGGAAGTGGAGGAGAGGGTCAGAGTGGGAAGTAAGGGAGGGGGTGGAAGAGGGAAGGAGGTGAAGGAGGGGTGAGGGAGGAAGGATATGGTGGAGAGGGAAGGAGAGCGAAGCAGAGGGTGAAGGAGGGAGGTGAGGAAGGAGGTGAGGAAGGTAAGGGAGGGAGATAAGGGAGGAAAGAGGCGGAGAAAGGGAAGGGAGGTGAGGTTAGGGGAGGTAGAAGACCAGGAGGATAGTTGCAGACAAAGTTTTCGTTGTTTATAATTTCAAAGTTAGCTGTGAATGTTTGCCTCTATCACATTAATTTAGAAGAAAAGATATATATACTGAGATAATTTGTATCTTTTTAAAGAGATATTTAGTTCTTTTAGATTTTTTTTATTTACTATTATTTCACTGTAGACATAACGTATTTTAGTGAGAATTTATGAGGTTTGTTGAATATGGTGTTCGTCCATTGGTGAGCATTTAAGTTGACGTGAACTTTACTAGATATAAGTAAGAATATTTCCCTTTTGAGAAATTATTAACCAAGTAAGGCTGTATATGACAAAATATTAATGGCTTTATGACAGACTATGTTGGGGGGAAGGGGGAAGATACCAGGGCGTTAATGTGAAGATAAACGGAAGTAATAGTGTTGGTAGCAAGACTTCTGATTCGCTTTTGTTAAGATTTAAATTCTACACTTCCTTAATGGTCATCTTTATCCCATAACCCTATTCTATTACCTTCACTAATCCCACTGACCACTCCTTCTATCACCATATTTATCACCACAACACCTCTCCACTTACCTCATGATAACGTTTCCACAGTCATACAACACCACTACATCACCGCTCTCCTCCTCCTACACATCCCTCCCTCTCCCCCCACACATCTCACAGCCCCCACAATCACCACTATCACCACCGTCGTCATTATCATCATCATCATCATCACCATCAACCCCTTTATTAACCATTAAATCGAACCCTATCTTAACCACCTCTAATACCTCTCCCCAACACCGCCATTATCCTCCACACTCCGTCTCCACCATCACCACCACTCTAATCTCTCAAAAACTTTCACTTTCACCACCATTATCACCTACCCCACCTTTACCATCCCTACACTCCTACAACTATCACCACCTCTCCCATATCCAATAACACCATCATCTTACCACCTCCCTACCACCACGATCACCCACCACCACCACCACCTCTCCCTCCCACCACTTCACCACCATGGACACCCACCACCACCACCTCTCCCTTCTCCACCACTACCACCACCAGAGACACCCATCCGCCCACCCTCGCCTCACACAAGTTACGAGCGGTGTGGGTCTCTACACAGGTTTATGGTTCGTTTTCTGTTGAAAGGGATCAGCGGGAGTGAGTTTTATGGATCAGAAGTATGCACGCTGACGGCTAACAGCTGATAACTCTCCTCCCAGGCACCTCCTCTGAGCTCCCGGGGTTTATAAAGCCAAGAGAGACTCACAGTGGTAATTTAAGAGGTATAACATTTTCTGTTTTTATAATTGGGCGGGGATGAGGAGGCAGCTAAGTGAGGGTTCTGTTCCCGGCGTTGGTGGTGGTGGTAGTGATTGTGTTGATAGTGGTAGTTAGTTGACGGTAATGGTAGTAATAATGGTGTTGGTTGTTAGTTGTAGTTTGTTATCATGGTAGTAGCGATGGTGATGGTGGTCATGATGGTGTTGGTAGTAGTAGTAGAGGTGGTGGAGTTGAGAGAGGAGAAGATGGTTGAAGGGTAGGAAGGTATAGGATAGGGTATATGGACGGGAGAAAGGAGGGGAGGGTGAGGGGGAGGTCAGGGGGACAGGGAGTTGACATTCATTTTGGGCATTTCCGTACACCGGGAACGTTAAACGAGGGACTTCTGTTACCTCCCAATGAATAGATCGCGGAATATGAATAATGAATGGAGTGACAACAAAAGCAGTGATTCACATGGAAGTGGGGGTGGTAGTGAGAGAGGGAGAGAAGGAGGAAGGGAGGGTAGGATGGAGTGTAGGAGTTAGGGTAGAAAGAAGGGAAGTGAAGGGTGGTAGTAAAGGAGGAAACGTAAGAGGGAGAGTAGGAAGGAAGGAAGGAGGCAGGGTAGGAAAGGGTAAGGAAGGGAAAATAGGAGGAAGGGAGGGTAGGACGGAGGAAGGGAGGGAAGTTAGGTAGGAGGGAGGGTAAGCGGGTAGGAAGGAGGGGGGTAGAAGGGCAAGAGGCTAGGAAAGAGCACGGGAGAGAGATGGTAGAAGGTAGAGTAAGAAGGAGGGAGAGTAGTATAGGGAGGAAAGCGGGGGTGGGTATCTCTGACGAATATTTCTACAAATGTGTTTGAGTGAGTAACTGGCTGAGGGTGGGGGAAGTTGGCGGCCCAATCAATGAGAGTGATGGTGTCTACCCAAATAATCATTAATTATAACCTCATATCAGAACTGTGTCGGCTGTAACTACGACATTTTGGTATTGTAATATGAGCAAAGTCAGTCTCCCCGTCTACCAAAAGAAAACAAATCTGTAAAAGAAGTCCTGAAGTTTATAATACGTGTTCATTTCTTTATATAGTCTACTACCGCCTTCTTGCCATTACAGGAGTTACCAGGAGAAATATAAGAATGAATTACAGTTAACAATGGTAGTAGGTGGACAGCGTTGGGTTGCAGGCCGCCCCCTGTGAACGCGGCAGCTGCGGCGTTGCAACGGATTAGTGAACGCTTTGTGTCCCTCAGGCCAACACCAGCACCCTCAGACACCACCCTCACTCGACCACCCTCCCTCACTCAACCATACTCACTCAACCACAATTAGTCGACCACACTCACTCAACCACACTCACTCGACCATACTCACTCGACCACACTCACTTGACCACACTCATTCCACCACACTCACTCCACCACCATCCCCCCTATCCACTCTTCTCACTCCACCACCCTCCACCCACACCTACACCCACCCACCCTCTACCCTCATTCATTCTCCCCATGCGCTCCACCACCCTCCATCCTCATCCACTCTCCTCACTCCACCATCCTCCACCCCCTCCTCCCCCACCTCACTCACCTTCCACCCTCATCCACTCTCCTCACTCTACCACCCTCCACCCTCACTCACTCTTCGGTGCAACACTTTCCACCCACTCCACCCACTCCACCACCACCCACCCACTCCCCACCAGCCTCTGTACGTCTTCCTTCTCCCTGTTTATTCTCGCTCAGTTATTATTCAGCTAAGTTACTGTTTTTGTATCTCCTTATGAGGGTAATATTGACCTAATTTACCTCAGTTGTTTCAGAGGATTAAAAAGATATTTATACGTTTTAATATAATTGTGGCTGTTATTCTAGTCAGTTTTAAGTGGGAGAACGTGTGTAGGTTAGGTTAGGTTAGGTTAGGTTGATATTGGTATAAGTTCATGTTTGTTCAATTTCAATGTCTCTGGTTGAGTTGTCTGTTAACTCGCATTATGAATAACACTTTCGGGATTACCTGAACATTCGCCCCTCCAACTTATGACACCTGGAGATTAACCTAACCTACCTTAATCTAACATAACTTAACCTTATATAGCCTAAGCCCCCTGGGAAGTGTTAGGATGGTTAATATTCAGGTGAAATATGCTGGAGAGCGAATCTTCAGGTTTTCCCACTTATAAGGAGGTGTAATGGTCGTTTATTAGTACCTGTAACTTCTCCTTCCTCTCCCCTCCCGTAATTTCTTCAAAATGTCCCTCTTTCTCTCTCTCTCTCCCTTCAAATCTCCCTAACATTCCCCCTCTCTTCCTCCCTTTTCCCTCAAACACCCCAACACTCCCCTTCCTCCTCCCCCCTCGACCATACACTGCGTTGTGACCTAATCTAGGGATACATATCCGTTATTTTGCATAAGCGGCAGACCTGAGCCAGATGTCTGACCTCTTGGACGTAATTCAGTGTCCGGGACGTCAAACTGTCGATGGGCACGCGAGCGAAAGGCGCAAGAAAAAGCGGCTTTGGCGTCGTGGCTAATTTATACTTCGCCTATCCATCGCTTCTGTGTCTCCCTTTCGACGTATTTTTTGTTATCTACTTCTTTATCTGGTGGTCGATGGATTAGGGCTCGAGTTAAAGAAGAGGTTTTGAGATTGAAGAGACATAGAAGACGTTTTGGTTTGAGAGGGACGGTGGGTTGTGAAACATTGTTGATAGGGGGAGTTGGTGAGGGGGGGAGAGCTAGAGGTCGCAGGGCTGTCAGCTGCCCTTTCACCGCCACGTGGATGAAGGGGGAGAAGAAAAGGCTCATGTGCCCGCGACAACGCCCGCTGCCACACCTACAGCAGTGGTGGTGGTGGTAGCGATGGTAGTGGTGGTGGTGGTGGAGGTGGTGGTTGTGGATGGTGTTGGTGATAGTGGTGGTACTGGTAGTAGTGGTGGTGGTAGTGTGGTGGTGGTGAAGGAGGGAATGATGGTGGAAGTTATAGCGATTTTAGTGGTAGCAGAAAGTGGTCGTGCAATCCCTCCCTGCTGACTCCCAAACCCTTTGCTGACACCCAAACTCTCCCTGCTGACCCCTACCCTCCCTGCTGACACCTACCCTCCCTGCTGAACCCATCCCCTCCCTGCTGATCCAAAACCTCCCTGTTGACCCAAACACCTCCCTGCTAACCCCACCCCTTCCTGCTAACCCCAATCCAAATGGCCCAAGTCACTTCCTAACTTCCTCCTCTCTCTCTCCCCTCTTCCCCTTGTTACCCTAAACACCATTTTTCCTTTCTTCTCTATCTCTTTCATCTCCCGGCTCCTCCATCCCATCCTCACATGCTTTCCTTGTACTTCTACCGCTTCCTCTACTCTCTCTTTTTATCTTTCCCTTCTGTCTCCATCTTCATCTCTTCTACCACTTCCCACTCCTTACTTATTTCCTTATCCCTCTATCCCTTCATTATCACTCCTACTCTATACCCTCCTTTACCTCCCTATACTCACTATCCACTTTCCCCTCGCTTCTAACCTTCCCTTCTTTCCTCCCCTACCGTACCCCCTGCCAGCTCACCCCTGCCATCCCCTGGTGAACCCCTGCCGCTACAGCCGACCGACAATTTCACAGAGTTTCTGGGGCTGATTATTTAAAGAGCCCAGCGGCGCGGCCTTCCCCTGTGGACACGTCAAACTTTGGCCCTATTAACTCTTGCCATATGAGGCGCTGTGGGGAGAGACGGTGTAGGATAGTGAGGGAGGGAGGGATTGAGGGATGGAGAGGAAGGGAGGGAGGGAGGGACTGGTGGAGGGACGGTGGGAGTGTGTGCGACTCTGGAACCCATTTCCTCTTTCCAAAAACTCCCAATTTTCCTTAAGATTAGAAATAATCATTTAAACCACGTTTATTGCCTTCCAATTTCTGTTCCTCAAATATAATTGAGTATAATTTCAGACAGCTTCGATGGCGATGAAAAAAAAAAGACGAAAATAAAAGGGATGATTCCGGGGACGAAAAAGAATAATAGGAAATAAATTTTGCCGGCCGGGTCTCTCCCCCTCCCCTACCCTTTAAGGGTGGGTGGACCGGCCTGCCAGGACAAGGGTAAGTTCTTAATTTCCGACACACCGACGGACACTTTCCGTTTTATTTCTTCTCATCTTACAATAAAAGTAATAGCAGAGGTGTCTGGAGGCAGATTGAGACAACTGGTGTGATGACTTTATGAGTGGGTGAGATGCTGATATTGGATAATGATGTAAACAAAAGATCATTGAGTTATCGAGGTTTAACAGTATGTGAGAGATTTATTGATGTTTGCCCCGAAAGAAAAAAAAACACGAAAAAATCACATAATAAAAGAGATTAGTAACAATTCTACTTGGAACAATTCACAGCGACAGAAATTATCAACTGTGAAGAATCCCACATTGGGTATTGAGGGTGTTTTAAGTTAATGTATCTTGATGGGAGTTTGATCTTCACATTTGGTGTTCGCTGTGATAAATATTCGGTTACTGAAGAACGAAAGATGTGATAATTTTGGGGAAAGAGATAATGGAAAGGCAAAATAAGTAGAAAATCAGAATATAGAATTAGGGGGAGAGAAGGAAGTGGGTGTGAGAAAACAGAGAGAGAACGATTTTTCCCTACCACTCCCACTCTCTGTCCCCTCCTCCTCCTCCTCCCCTCCATCTACCACCATCCACTCCTCCTCCCCTTCCACACTTTGCCTCCTTATCGACTAGTTTTCCCTGGCCTCTCCTTCCCCGGCTGGCGACCCTCTTATAAATAATTCCCTGTATGCTGATAGATACGCTGCTTTATGCCCTCTATTGGCCTCTAGACGTCTACCACCGTGATGTATTACTTACTGTGTGTGGCTCAGACTTGTGCCAACAGTCTTGGATAATATATACAACTGTATATTGTTTGTGTATGTGAGTACACGTATGCTTAAATATATATGGTGCGTCTATACTCTCAAATTTTCAAAATTTCCAATTGTAATTATTATATAATCATCGCCTAAGTACGTAATTACACACATAATAAAATGAACAAAAAATATCCCCATTACATTAACATTCTTCAGTCAGCAAAAACTTCCATAGAATAAAGAAATCCTTTCACTGTGGTCACTCAAGCGACCCGTCTGTTTGTTTACACTCGCTGATGTTTTTAGTATCACATGTGGTGGGTGTCCATCCCTCCTCCTTCACACCAGCTCGGGTTATCAATAAACGCTGTGGACCATAACTAGCATGTCCAAAATACCATAAAAATCGCCCAAGAGGCCCCAAATGGGGGTAAATCTGAGAGGGTGGAGAGATGGTGCATTCCCTGGGCGGCTATGCACGCGACCAGCCTCGGACGTGACAATAGCGAGGCTGCCTTCTGATTGGCCGGCGCTGGTCACGTGACGGCCGCTCGCCAAAGCGTGATAATGGCGAAGTGCAGTAGGCCTGGGACAGTAGGCCTATCAGTACGGCCATCATCTGTCGCCCGCGCGCTGTCATGAGCTCCTATTTTGCCAACGTGGCCTCGGCGGGCAGCTGGGCCGCCACCACTCAAGACCAATACAGCTACATGCAGAGTTCCAGGAGCCCAGTGGGTTACCCTGACCCCACGCAGGCCTACACGCAGTACAGCGCCAATATGCAAGGCTACCGCTATCCTGCCGCTGCATATTCTGCATTGGGCAACATGGGGGTCGCCATAAAGAATGAGTACGAACAAACCACGAACACCACAACCTCATCGTCTGCCCCTCCTGCAGGATACGACGCCAACCAAGGTTTCTACACCTCCATGACCTCCTCCAGGAGCGGTGACCATACAGTTCCCCAGTCCATATCTGCTGCTGTTCCTCCGCCACCCCCTGCTCCTTCAACCCCTTCTTCAATAGTGCCACAGGCCCTCAGCCCAGTGAACAGTGACTTCCACAGTGCCAAAATGAACAGTTGTTATATGAATCCGATAACTGGACTAACCCCTTCGGCAGTGACCTCAGTGACCCACAACCCCCTCAGCCCTACGGACGTTCTTAGCCACGTCTACGGCGGTTCTCCTGACGGGGCGATACAACCTTATACCTCCAAGACCCAGTCCCCTGCCAACTACTACCAGTGGGTGAAGGCGTATCCTGCAGGTTGGTGCTTTGGACTTCTTTCTTGGTGTGTTTGTTTACTGTTTGTGCCTGGATATAATTCTGGGAGTGTGTGATTGTTTGTGTTTGGTGTCGTAGGTGGAATTATAGGTGATTGTTTTGAAGTATTGGAACTGTCTCTATGTTGAGAGATATATTGTTTGTCTGTGTGTATGAATGTTTGTTTGCTTGTTTATATTTGTGCCTATGAGTATAAATATCTATTTGAATGTAGTATTACTGAATGATCTCAATTATTCTCGATGGAAAACTTTGACTGACTATTTTTTCTTCACCTGCTTCTCGATACATCATAGTCAACTGCTGAAGGATTATACTCAACACTCCTTCTATCCTACCAGTATCTGACACCTAATCCCTACATCCCTCTTGATTTCTGACACCTAATCCCTACATTCCTCTTGATTTCTGACACCTAATCCCTACATCCTTCTTGATATCTGACACCTAATCCCTACATCCCTCTTGATTTCTGACACCTAATCCCTACATTCCTCTTGATTTCTGACACCTAATCCCTACATCCCTCTTGATATCTGACACCTAATCCCAACATCCCCTCTTGATTTCTGACACCTAATCCCTACATCCCTCTTGATTTCTGACACCTAATCCCTACATTCCTCTTGATTTCTGACACCTAATCCCTACATCCCCTCATGGTTTCTGACACCTCTTCCACTCTCCCCTCTAATTTCCTCCAGCAAGTGTCTTCATCTTCCCAGCTTCTGACACCGACCGACCTCTCGTGGTTCCCTCAGGTTTATTGTAGTCAACCAGGGCCTGCAGAGAGTTCTCCTTCAGGCCACGCACCGATACACGTGTTTTTTCCCTCGAGTTTTACGACGTGTGTCCATATGTCGCCTCCTCTTCCTCAACACCCTGCTATTAACGCGCCTCATATGGCTCTAGTTCCCTGGAAAAGAGGATATAGGAAAAAAAAAGGTACTTGTTAAGAAATGACCAACGAGATGATCCGAATTGTAAAGTTTTTTTGTGTTTTTTTTCTTTTGTGTTGGTGTTGTTGTGATGGTAGTGGTGGTTGTTGTTGTTGGTGGTGGTGGTTGTTGTTGTTGTTGTTGTTGTTGGTGGTGGTGGTTGTTGGTGATGGTATTGGTGGTGGTGATTGTTGTTGTTGTTGTTGTTGGTGGGGGTGGTTGTAGTGGTAGTGGTGGTAGTGGTGGTGGTGGTGGTGGTGGGGGTGGTAGTGGTGGTGGTTATTGTTACTGTTGTTAGTGTTGGTGGTGGTGTTGGTTGTTGTTGTAGTGGCAGTGGTGGTGATTGCTGTGGTGGCGATGGTGATAGTAGTGGTGGTGTTAGTGATAGTGGTGATGATGAAGGTGGTGGTGATGGTGATGATGGTAGTGGTGGTGGTGATAATGGTGGTGGTGTTGGTGATGGTGTTGTTCGTGGTAGTACTGTTATTATTGACATTGTTTTTGGTGGTGGACTTGTGGTGATGGTGGTGATGTTAAGAGGCTTCAAGCTACTACTGGTTACGGTAGTGATAAAGGCTGTGATACTAACTTTGGTGGTGGTAATGGTAGGGGTAATAGTTGTCATTATCTTTCCTGGAAATGGTAACAATGGTAATAGTAGTAGCAGTAGTAGTAGTGGTGGTGGTGGTAGTAGTAGTAGTAGTGGTAGTGGTGGTACTAGTGGTAGTGGTGGTGGTAAGGATGGTGGTGTCTGGTCCCTGCTGCGCGTGTGTGGTTGTCGTGTAAACAAACAGACCAACTGTGGGGTCTCCGCGTCGGTCCCATGGTTGACAAAGGCGACCCACAGTTTACACACACACACACTGACAAAGACTATTTATTACTCCTTAATAACACATCTTCCACGGTAATTATACTCTAATAACTTTAACCGCATTATATAAGAAAGTAAAACTGGTCTGAGGGATTTTATTTTATGTTAATTTATTTTCAAAACTGATCCCATTAAACCACGTAATTATTTTATAAAGATTTATTTCATAGTTTACTGTTTTGATTTTAATTAAGAGGGAGTTAAAGAAATGAATTATTCCCGTCTTCTAATTATGTTGTTTATACTCAGGAGTTTAAACCATTTCCTCAAACAAACAAAAATGAAACTTTTTTCTGTCAATAATTTTCGCATATAGGAATAATAATTAACACAATCATTAAAACAAAACTAAAATAATTATATAATTCTAAGGTACGAAAGATAAGTTATTGATAAAAGACGATGATAAATGAAAAGGAAGACAGTTTTATGAGGACAAGAAGGGAGGCATGAGCGTCTTGACAGAGTGGTGTGAGGATGTGAGGGAGGAACCACCAGGACAACCATTTGAAGGTGTGAGGTGGGGATGTGAGGTAGTTGAGGTGCGAGGGGGGTTGGGTGTGAGGTAGGTGGGGATGGGAGGTGAGGGAGGTGCGAGGAGGTTGGGTGTGTGAGGTGAGGTGGGGTGTGAGGTGCAGGGGGTGGGGTGTGAGGAGGTGTGGAGGGGGTGGGGGTGAGGGGAGGGGTAGAGAAGGGTGGGTGTGTGAGGGGGGTGAGGTGGAGGGGTGGGGGTGTGAGGAGGGGTAGGATGAGGGGGGGTGGAGGGAGGGGTAGGGGGGAGGGGGGGGTGGAGGTAGGGTGAGGGGGTGGGGTGGGAGGGGGTGAGGGGGTGGGGTGTGGGGAGGGGTGTGAGGGGTGTGAGGTAGGTGAGGTGAGGGGGTGGGGTGTGAGCAGGGGTGGGGGTGTGAGGGGGTGGGGTGTGAGGTAGATGAGGTGTGAGCAGGGTGGGGTGTGAGGAGGGGTAGGGAGGTGAAAGTGCGAGAGGGATAGGGGTGTGAGGTAGGTGGAGGTGTGAGGTAGAGGTATGAGATAGTGGAGGTCTGAGGGAGGTGAAGGTGTGAGGAAGGTATAGGTGTAATGTAGGTGGGGAGTGGGGGTGTGAGGGATGTGAGGGAGGAGGAAGTGTGTTTGAGGTAAAGGTGTGAGGGAGGTAAAGGTGAGAGAGAGGTGAAGGTGTGATATACCTGAACGTGTAAGACAGGTGTTAATACTCCCTCGGGACCAATAATAAATAAAACCTCGTTATTTACTGTTGAGGTCAACAACAAGATTTAATTAACAGTAAAATGTAAATAAATACACATATACCTGAGTCATGAGCAGTTTCTACGTACAAAGCTCTACAAAATTTTTTACGAAATACTAAGAGATCGACAGACAGACAGATAGACAGAGAGAGCTGGACCGGACATAGAGGTAAACAGGCCAGGTATGTGTGTAGGCAGGACGGACAGGTAGGTGAACCAGAGAGAGTGGATTCACGGTCAGATCCTGAGATTAGATAGACAGAGGAGGGCACACACACACACACACACACACACACACACACACACACACACACACACACACACACACACACACACACACACGAATACATAAACATAGGTCTTTCGAGAAATTATTTTGTCCAAGTTGCAGACAGTCTGTTCATCCTCAATAGACAAACAGATCTACACTACAGTAGAAATATTTATCTGTATAACAACGAACGTACAGACACAGTGGTAGAAATGATATACAGCCTTACAGACAAGACGAACTAACAGACATAGAATGACAGTAGAAAATAAAGCTAAAAAGATATATATACACACAATCAGTTTAAAGTAAAGACAGACAGACAGACAGACAGACAGACAAACAGACAGACAAATTCACTGGAATTAAATGCATAGACAATCAAACAGAGAAAAAATCAAACCATACATATAGACAGACATTCAAACACCCATACAGACAGACAGACAGACAGACAGACAGACAGACAGACAGACAAACAGGGTCAGAGGTCATCGCTGCCGGGCTGGGGATGATTGACAGTCTGAGATAATACCGAGGCATTTCCCGGCATAAGGTCTGGGTGTGTGGGGGATCACCTGCGGGAAGCTGCCACCACCACCACCCAGCATACTGATGTCTGACCCCACTCCTTTGCTGGTGGCACTCTATGGCTCTACTGGTGGTATTCCATGGCTCTACTGGTGGCACTCTATGGCTCTACTGATGGCACTATATGACTCTACTGGTGATATTCTGCTCTAATAGTGGTATTCTATGGCTCTACTGGTGGCACTGTAAGGCTCTACTGGTGGCACTGTATGTCTCTAGTGGTGACACTCTATGGCTCTACTGGTGTTATTCTATGGCTCCACTGGTGGTATTCTATGGATCTACTGGTGGTATTCTATGGCTCTACTGGTGGGACTCTATGGCTCTACTGGTGGCACTCTATGGCTCTACTGGTGGTATTCTATGAATCTATGGTGGCATTTTATGGCTCTACTGGTGGTATTCTAAGGCTCTACTGGCTCTGGTGGTATTCTATGGCTCTACTGGTGGGACTCTATGGCTCTACTGGTGGCACTCTATGGCTCTACTGGTGGTATTCTATGATTCTCCTGGTGGCATTTTATGGCTCTACTGGTGGTATTCTATGGCTCTACTAGTGGCACTCTATGGCTCTACTGATGGCACTATATGACTCTACTGGTGGTATTCTATGAATCTATTGGTGGCATTTTATGGCTCTACTGGTGGTATTCTAAGGCTCTACTGGCTGTATTTTACTGGTGGCACTGTATGGCTCTACTGGTGGCACTCTATGGCTCTACTGGTGTCACACTATGGCCCTCTGATGGAACTCTATGGCTCTACTGGTGTCACTATGGTTCTACTGGTGGCACTCTGACTCTAATTGAGGCCCTCTAACTCTACTTGTGGCCCTCTGACTCTACTAGTGGCCCTCTGAATCTTCGTGTGGCCCTCTGACTCTACGTGTGGCCCCTTGACTCTACTAGTGGCCCTCTGAATCTTCGTGTGGCCCTCTGACTCAACGTGTGGCCCTCTGACTCTACTTGTGGTCCTCTAACTCTACGTGTGACCCTCTGACTCTACTTTACCTACAGGGTGGACGGTACATCTATGAACGGAGTTGAAATTCCAGGTTACGAAGTTAATTTAGCAGAGGGTCTCGTAGGCATGGTAGGGTCGTGTGCGTGTGTGTGTGTGTGTGTGTGTGTGTGTGTGTGTGTGTGTGTGTGTGTGTGTGTTTTATATTTACCTGAACACATGGACTTCTGGTTTTATCTGTTTAAGAGATACATATTCTTAAGAAAGTTTAAGTTGACTTTGCTTTTAGTTTTGTTGTTATGAGCCTCCTTTAGACCTATGTATTGTCTTTGTCAACAAAAAAGCTAATTTGCAGACTTGTATTGCTAATATTCACATATTTTGTTGCAACTTGAAGGTATATCATTATCTGAACTCACTTGAATTATCAGAAAATATCAGGAGTTCACCTCATTTCTTCAGTAGCTAATATACTTGATTTTTCAGTAGGGCAGGATCAGGGTGCAGGACCTAAGAGGACCCGCCAGACCTACACAAGGTACCAGACACTCGAATTGGAGAAGGAGTTCCATTACAATCGCTACCTGACGCGGCGACGGAGGATAGAGATCGCCCACGCCCTTGTACTTACAGAACGGCAGATCAAAATTTGGTTCCAGAATCGAAGGATGAAGGCCAAGAAGGAGTCGAAGCTATCGAATGACAGCACAGGAGAGAAAAGTGAGGAGAGTGAGGAGAAGGAAGCAAGTGATGCCAGTCCTTCTCCTCTGCTCCTGACGGGGACGCTGGAAGGGGCATTGGTAGAAGCACTAAATGTGACTTGATGACCCAGAAAAACCTACTGGACTGTGGTTGGTCACTATATAGTCTCGTGTATTGGCGATGATTTCATACGTATTTATGTATAAACTGGGGCCAAAACTTAGGTTATATTAAACAACAAATGTAAATTTATCAACAAAATATTAGAGATAAGATACTGTACATGCCTTGCTTATTGATGTACAAATTGGGGCCAAAATAGACTATAACTAAAAATACTCAGGATTAACGACATATAAGATGATGGTATATGAGAATTAAACTCTTTTGTTTATCTTTTTTTTAAATAAGTTTAGTTAATAATCATCATGTTGCTTCGTAGTGCAATATTAAAGGAGACAAGGAAGAGTTAATGTTCTCGTGAAGGTGTACGTGCAATAGGTAGTGACTCGACCAGGTGTTGTCCCGTGACCTCGCTAAGCAGGGGGTGTGAAGCCTTGTTGGTGAGAGGAAGAAGTATTCCGGCTGTAGTGTAAAGCTCACCAAGGATCTGACAAGATCATATATAGACCCCCACCCACCCACCCTTCCTCCACGTCTCTTTTGTGTGTGTGTGTGTGTGTGTGTGTGTGTGTGTGTGTGTGTGTGTGTGTGTGTGTGTGTGTGTGTGTCATTTTTTCTTTCTATTATAGATTCTAAAGTCATGAGATGACGTCTACTTTGACACCTTGTATGAGTAAAATCTAACCTGGTATATTACAGGGACCCACCCCAAGGTATTTCCAGCATCCGAGAATCACAGCAACAACGTCTCTCATGAACACAGCGTCATTTCTAAACAAATTTGTAGCTAATTATATAGGTAATCTTAATATATGTTTGTCAGTTAGATGGTACTGTTTTATATTCTAGCCCATGTACTGCTGTTATTCAAACGAGCCTCAACTTGTTATGCCAGTAATACAGATACCATCAATATTAAATGATTACATTATTTATACGCATCTTTTATTTAATTTTTTTTAGTTGTTCTATTGAAATTAAAACAGCGAGATTAATCATAACACTACTTAATGGTCAACATGAGATTTGTCATATGATTAACATGTCTTGATTAATTAGCTATTGTTAAATTTACAACTTGTCAAATTCGTTGTCAGGTAACTCATTTTTGATTCATAAATTGCCAATAATCGTCAATAACCAGCAGAAATGTCTTGAAACATTCTGTCATTACAAGTTTGTTTATCAACGTCAAGTAGCTGCATCTGACACACCTTGTCAGTCGCCGTCAGTCGTTAGCCGTACCTTGTCATCTGCTGACAAACAACCATCACGTCTTTCTGCCTCAGCAGTGACTATCTCACACCTTGTCACACTCGACGTCAAATTCAGCTCGAGTGACGAACATCTATCCATCACCGACCAATTTCCTGCACCTCACCGTCAGTGTCCGCGGAGACCCATAAAAGCTCGCACCTTTCTCACGTCAATTCATTAGTGTTTCAATTATGGGCGTCAAGTTAAAAGGCGAAAGAGACCTGGAACGAGGCGGGCATGTAAATGATATTGTGGGGGCAATAAATGGCTTGGCGTGACCTCGGGCCGGCTGTAAAATTAATTTTCTGAGTAGGCCTCGGCTGGTCTTCTGGTCAGGTGGGCAGTGGGCCTAGATGTGACCGAGAGTGTGGTGGTGGTAGGCGAGGTAGTAGTAACCAGTGTGGCGGTGGTGAGTGGTATAACACTGGTAAGTAATACTGCGATAGTGGTAGGAAAATAATGTTGATGGTGGTGGTGATTATGGGTGATAGTGAGAGAGTATAGTGTGTCGGCTGAGATGGTGAACCTTAGTTTGGTAGTAACTATAGACAGTGCGGATAGTAGTGAGGTGTTCCTGACCCTCCAAAAATTTAACGCAAGTAGCGAAAGTCCTTGACGTTGAAAGTCAAATTGGACAGAATTTAATGACACACGCCATGACAGAACAACTAATCTTCCAACCAACACAGTTCTCACTCAGTTTGTAATCTTCTTATATTTACACCCTAACAGTCAAACACAATATCAACACTCATATTTTTACCCAACCTGTCGATGAAGCTGTCAGATATAACAGTAACAAACAAAACAACTGTAGAAACAGTTCCTTTGTCGCCATCAAGCATATTCATCTCGCTGCCATGATGACTGTTTATTATGCAAAGGTGATGGTCCGAATTATTACCATCTTGTTCCGGTCACCTGCCTAGTACTCCCTAACAAAGACAGGTATTGGATGTGTTTATACATGACAAACGTTCAGTACAGCGGGTCCCTATACAGGCGGGTGCATGACCCACATCTGTTGTTATTCGGTACAGCTGCTGAAAGTTCCATATGGCTGCCTTTTTTTTTATACTTCTAATGTGTACTTTTGTGCCTCGTGAGACCTAAGAAAACGATAACTTCTAAATTATTATTACAATCACTCATATAGTCATAGAGAACATGACACAAGTGTTTTCAACAATAATAATAAATAGGTAATATTTAGATAATTTATTTTGTGTATATAGTAATGATGTAGAACCTTTCAGTGCAAACCATTGTATCTATCTTCATATACTTTGACTCGCACGCTTATGGCTGTACCATATATATATATATATATACATATATATATATATATATATATATATATATATATATATATATATATATATATATATATATATATATATATATATATATATATATATATATATATATATATATATATATATATATATATAATAGTATAAAATGAGTACCTCAATTGTTTTTGTATTTTCCCTTCAAACAATGTATTTATGCTACGGGTACCTTCTATAACAAAATCAAAGCATATTTTCCTATTAAGATTATAGACAACGAGCAATAATTATATACAGTATAAAAATATATATATATGTAATTTTCATGTGTGTTTGATAACAACGTCTTCTGGAATATGAATAAATTTGTTCAGTAAATAACTTCCAGTCAGTTGATAATAACAAATGGTTGTAAGTGTGTCACTGTTGTATCAGCAGCCTGTGAGTAAGATTCTCACTAATGCTACCCTAAAATTATTGCTTAAAACCATAGATAGTCTGGGGTTATCTGCCACTTTTACTGTTTAGTTTGTTTCTCTTATTAACAGAAATATAGTGATTATGATAACAGATATGATGGAACTGGTGAACATAATTGATGGTACTTGAATCACCAAAAGAAAATGTAAAAGCATAAAAGATAATATCAGAATTTCAGTATTTTTAATTACTGACAACTAACACATCTTCAATTGTGAAATAAATATATAACGAAATAAATTATTGCTCTGATATTTTGGATATATTTTTCAGCAAGTTGATATTAATAGTAAGATTGTTTTGATACTATGATAACATATAACTGAATATAAATGTATCTGCCGATCTATATAACTAATAATACAACGATGTAATAATTATGTGTAAGTTTTAATTATCCTATCATTGTTAAGATTACATTAGAGAAAATATTACGTTGTAGAGAAATCTTTAATATATAAGGGATTATCATTAACTCAATACTAGGATAACGTGATGAAGTTGTTATTTGTTACTTTGTGAGGAACTGAAGCAGTAATGTTACAATGTTTAGATTAAAGTGAAACTTTATCTCATATGACAGCTCACTGGTGAATATAAAACAAGGAAGATTATAAAAAAGATAATGCAACAAACACACACTAATAAAAGAGCATTTTTATAATTCTTGGAGGAAAAAAACCATTTTATACAAAATTAATGTCACGGCATTATTCCACATAAGTAAAAAATATACAGCGAATGTAAGGCAACAGACACGATTTATTTCGTAACAATATATTTTCAAAGATGACATACAACTATATCAGTGAATAAATATTCAAGTGAAATATAATATCTCCATGTTATCAAAACGAGACTAAATAGAAGAAAAAGTTCCATCCAGCGCGGCATGTGGCTGACTCAGACGGTTTGTTTTGGTCGGTGAGGCTCGGTGACGTAATCATCCGGAGCCTCACGCTGATTGGTCAGTTTGTAAATCAAGATGGCGGGCAGAGGAGTGCTGCTGCATCGATTCGGTGACTATACACGACTTAATATCTTTTTCTTGCTGGTTTTGCGACTTGCAGGCCATGCAATCTGAGTCAGTTAAAGGTAGGGAATTAGTAGTGCCAGGTAGCACAAGATAGTAAACAAAGGGTAAGAACATAGAGCGACTAGTGATGTTGGTGTTCGGTATGGCGGTGGTTGGGACGCTAGACCATTGTACCGTTAAGCCAAGAAACACTTAACGTAAACTTTTATTTTCGTTTAACTTACTATTTTACCTCAAGTTTTATGGAAGTGTGATTGTTTTTCTTCTGGAGGTAAATTAAACACAGCCTTAGTATTAGTATAAAATAAATTGTATTGTTTTACAACCAGCGTCATGTTGATTTATTTGTTAGCGCAAAATTAGTTGCCCTGCCAGTGTTCCTTAGTTGGTGTTACAGAGTTAATAACGTGTTGAACTCCACACAAATACTTGGTCAAATGTCTCCTCCACATGCTGGTTCACAGCGCGGAACTAATCGTCTTCTAACCTAAAGCCCAGGAACAGCTGTCACAAAAGCTAGTGAAGTTTTACGAAGAATATATTGTCACACATTTAATTATGAAGTATTTTATGAGTTGACGTTAGGTGGAAATTTTGTATTACGTCTTTGCGTTGAGTGCGTTTTAAAGAATTTTATCAGTGTGTAGATAAATATATTAAGTTCGTGCTTTGCAGTGATTGCGCTCTGATGTCTTAACTAATATTTGCTAAGCATAATATGTATATATATATATATATATATATATATATATATATATATATATATATATATATATATATATATATATATATATATATATATATATATATATATATATATATATATATGACGAGGGAGCGAGAGATATTATCAATTCCCAATTTAATACGAATAATATATTATCAATATTTTTTTAGTGTAGCCAAATGTGACAACTGTGATAATAACCGATTTGTTTTTCTATTATGTATGAAGAAATCTCCTCATAATTAATAGTTATTGTTCTACCAATATATTTTGCTACTATATTTAATTTTATATTTACAAGCACAAAGTCAGCAAAAAAAAAAGAGAACATAGAGGTGTATAAATGGAAGTCAGGGCTAAACAAAGGGTCAATAAAAAGGTACTGAAACTATCCAACCGGGAGCGAACTAGTAACAATAGTTTTAAATCAGACAAATTTAGATTTAGGCGCGAAATAGGTAAACTCGAAATAGAGTAGTGGATGAGTGGAACTCGTTACCAAATATCATCATTAACTCGAATACGCTGGATAGCTTCAAACATAGGTTGGATGCTTATATGAGCAATAGGGGTTGGATGTAAATGGGACTGCCCAGTATGGGCCAATAGGCCCGCTGCAGTTTCCTCCATTCTTATGTTCTTATATATATATATATATATATATATATATATATATATATATATATATATATATATATATATATATATATATTTTTAGTGTGTGTGCGTCTGTCTATCTGTCTTTGTCTGTGTGACTGTATGTGTTATTACTGCAAATATAAACTAAACTCTAAAATTTTTGGAAAATATATCTAGAAATACATGGAAAAATGCCCCAAAAATAAAACAGCAACAATAGGTAGCAGTACTCAAAATCGTGTACGTTCATTGTGAGTTGTACACACTAGTGTCTTTCCCTTCTCACACAGCCAACTCATAAAACTTAATTGTAAGGACGCAGCAGCACGCCACTGCTCTTATTTTTTCCTTTTTCTTTTTACAGAGTTTTATGGGAGTCGTAAAAGACTTGGTTTACAAAAGGAGCTTCCGCATTAAAAGACATAACTTCCACACCCTTAAACTGCTGTAAACATTGCTGAATGAAGTGTTGATGTGATTTATAACATTATAAATTTAGCTGTTGTCTCTACTGGTCTTGCCGCGTCTCTTGCAACTAAAGTTCAAGAACACGTTGTGGCGATAATTTAAAAGGAGTGTTATTTATATATATATATATTATATATATATATATATATATATATATATATATATATATATATATATATATATATATATATATATATATATATATATATATATATATATATATATATATATATATATATATATATACATACATACGTCGATATTGCGATAAACATTTAATTTACCATTATGTTGATTTTTTTTAAGTATATTATGGCAATGATTAAACGATGATGTCTGAACAAAGAAAAAAGAGGTGAACAAATGTTAAGATATAAAAGAATGAAGTAGACATTTTATATATATATATATATATATATATATATATATATATATATATATATATATATATATATATATATGTGTGTGTGTGTGTGTGTGTGTGTGTGTGTGACATCAGTAAATAGACACATAAAAAAGAATAATAGTAAAGATAGAAATAAAACGATAATAAGAGGCACAAGAATAACTATATTAAGATAAATAAGAAATAGGCGAGTAACAAGTAGAGAGGAAAATAAATTATAAAGGTAAATGAAGATAATCGCAATTGGTAATTCCTTACACTAATTAAGCAGCGTCCTAGCAACGTGGTGATTCCAAAGCGGCGACTGAAAAGAGGCATTTGTATTACTGTATATAGGTTCTAGAATGCCAACTCAAGAATAGAGGTCGAAAGACTCAGATGTGGCGACTCAAGAGTGGCGAAGCAAAATTGGCGACTCTACAGATCCGTGGCGATCTAGCCGGACTTAGGGGGATCAACTTTATCACTGGCGTGATTCATTCGTCAACTGCTTGGATGAAGAAAAGGCTACTGTGATTGCTTGCTTGTTTTGTGGCTGTTTGTATGTGCATGTGTGTGTCTTAGTGCATGTGCGTTTGTGTAGATGATGCTCCTTCCTCTACCAATAATGATATATTTTTTATAGCAATATATATACTCACATGAGGACAAACTTTTTCTGCAGTTCAGGGATTTTACGATCATCTGTGAAAGCAAAGCAATTTTTTTATGTCAAAAATTATTAATGCCAGGAATGTTATTTAATTTCCTGGATTAATTTCGTTGGCAAATTTTATTCAAAATGAAAAAAAAATGTATTGCCCATGCACTTACACTTACGTCTATTTTCAGTAAAGGTCAACCTGTAGGTAATGTTATGTAAAATATAATAAAGCAATATTTTCGTGATACATATATATATATATATATATATATATATATATATATATATATATATATATATATATATATATATATATATATATATATATATATATATATAAAGTGTCATTTACAAACAATTAATGTACTGAAGTTAACAGTTGAATATGAATCATTAAACAATATATTGTGAAACAGTCAGACTCTTAATTTTTATTGTAAATAATCATCATTAACTTAAGAAGTAAAATTACTTCAAGAACTAATGGAGCAAGACAAATGGTTCAGCCGTGAAGGTTCAGACACATTTCTTCTCTCTCTCTCTTCATATGTAAAATCATCATCGTCATGCTTCCTCCTCTTCCCCTTCCCTCAGCACGCCGTATAAGTCATGCTTACCAATAGCTTTACAACGTACTACTCTATGCGCGCACAGTCAAACACACGCACACATGCATATCATACTATTGATTATCCATGTAATAACGCAGCGTAAAGCACCCGCTCGTGTGTAATGGCTCCACTTACACTTGAGTACCAATCATGCATACCAGAGTTAATTGTTAAACACATAATGCTTTCTTTCATGCATATTAAGCACCATGTAAGGTGAACTGTGACTATCATAGCCAATATCCGTGCATGTTTTTAATGAGAGGTGAGTTTACACACACACACACACACACATTCATGTTTAATGTTTCTGCTCCGTGTACATTGTAATCACAATCTTATTGTACATGTTTTCATCTCTCAGAAATCAGTCTTTTATTATTATTATTATTATTATTATTATTATTATTATTATTATTATTATTATTATTATTATTGTTATTATTGTTATATACACAATCACCCACGCCCATAACATCTACCTGTACCCATAGCATCCACCTACACGCCATAACATCCACCTACACCCATAACAACCACCCACGCGAAAAACATTCACCCATACCCATAACATATCCACACTCATAAGAACCACCCATACCCATAACACTCACCCACGCCCATAGCACTTACCTATGCTTATTACACCAACCCACGCCATAAACACCCACCCACGTCTATAATACCCACCCACGCCCATAAATAATATTCGTATGTCAGAACACTAGTCGGATCTTTCTACCAAGAGTCACAATCGGCGACCCTCCGTCCGCCAGTCCGCCCGTCTGGCCGTAGAACTCATAAATTGTGGCCAGGGTGTCCGTCTGGGGTCGCCTGTCGCCCCGCTCAGCTGGCCCGCTCTCTTTCTCTCTCTCTCTCTGCTCATTCTCATTCTTTCGTTGTTTATTTCTCTCTTGTTTATTTCTCGCTTGTTTTTTATTTTTATGTACTCTCGGTTATATTTATTCTCTGCTATCATCTCTGTCTCGATTTCTTCCTCTTCTTATATTCCTCTCTATTTCTCATTTATTCTTTTATAATTCCCTTTAATCCCTCCCTTTCTTTATTTTTCTCTGTTTATCTATATTTCTTACGCAATCTTTCTTTATCTTTTTCTTACTTTCTCGTTCTTTCTTTCCTAATATATCTCTCCTCTTCCTTCTGCTTCTTTCTATATATATACAAACACAATATATATATATATATATATATATATATATATATATATATATATATATATATATATATATATATATATATATATATAGATATAATCATCTTACGCATAAATACATCTCACTCTTTTTCATGAACCTCTGTCCTGCATGGCAATGATCAGTGATAGCACAATTTGTGGCAAGACCAAACTGAACTATTCAGATTAGGCAAAATTGTACCTCAATCTGGCCAATAAAGTTGTTAAACTAAACAAAAAATTCCTCTTCTCTTTTCTACAACCACCATTCAGCTTATTCAATAATATGTTCGGGTCTACGTCTTCTAATGGACCTTAATGAGAGTCACTTGACAGCTGCAAGATGTGTTGTCTGACTTAAGGATAATCTGTCAGTAACGGCTAGTGAACTATTTAACTTAGATATAATTTAGGGTTTGATTTAGAGTATTATAATAAATAAATATTATTTGCTTTGTTGTTGGCCTAATTATTATTATTATTACACGGTGTTACTATCGGGCCATATCATTACCAATACCATTGATATATATATAATATATAAATATTTATATATATATAAATATATATATATATATATATATATATATATATATATATATATATATATATATATATATATATATATATATATATATATATATATATATATATATATACATGTATATATATATATATATATATATATATATATATATATATATATATATATATATATACATATATATATATCATTATTTTAATTTCAGTTATATTAATGTTGTTATTACTATATTAATAATTATTATTATTAGTAATAGTAGTATATTCTTTATAATTCCGTAACAAAAGTCCTTCGATATTACACCATATAATCTCAAGAGTAACAAACTGTACCTCAGTACCGTATGTATTGATACATTTAATCACAATGATTTCCACCTCACACCATTCACTGAAGCAAGTTGCTGTCCCACAATTGGTCATCTTTTTGTTAGCCTCTCGTTGATAACTTCATCCACCTGCTCCTCGCGTTCTTATATACGAAAAATAATGCGCATTAAGGTTGTAGATTACAGCTGAACAAATTTACGATCGCTCCTATATAAAAGATCTGCAATTTCCTCATTTTTATTGCCGATTCTCTCCCACCCTTCCGCCCTCCCTCCCTCCTTTTGAAGGTTATATACGATATAATAATTATACCTGAAATTATAGCCGCTAAATGATACGGGTTATTTAAGGAGTCGAACAGTGGCGAGGGAGGGACTCAGTCGTTAACAAATGGTGCTTATATTTTAGTTTTTATTTTAAATTTACTTCGGGAGACGTGTAATCACAATCTTTATTTTATGTAAAAAAAATAAAATCGTTAATTTGTATATCAACAAGTGTTATCTTTTTTCCAATGTATAATATTCATCAATATTAATATCCTTAATATTTAGGGAAATGCTAAAAGCTAAGATAAACATTTGTTGGTGCTTGGTCGTGGAGACCTACCATTATTATTATTATTATTATTATTATTATTATTATTATTATTATTATTATTGTTTTGTTATTATTATTATTATTATTATTATTATTATTATTATTATTAATATTATTATTATTATTATTGTTATGTTATTATTATTATTATTATTATTATTATTATTATTATTATTATTACGAATTCTCAATGCCATTATTTTATTATTTTTATTCTGATTGAAAAATTATAATTATATATATTTTTAGACATTTTTAATACATGAGTGATATTGGTCCTAATATTCGCCGCCATTTTAATGTAATGCTGTAAATATCGTATAATTATGAGCCATTTTTTAATTATTTCTCACACTTATTAAACCGTTCGTTCTCTTTGTGAATGTTGTCGTAAGTTGTAACATTTCACTGCCACTTTCTAATACTTTTTTTTCGAAGGAGGAAAAAACCTCGCACGTACCAGTCAAGTTGAAAGTAGAGTGCACGGTAACGCCATTGCATTTTCCCCTCAACTATTCAATTAGAATTAGCATAACCAATCGTACATTAATTCCCAAATGCAAACTTCGTATCGTTGTGTACAGCGCGACGAATATTACAAGCGACCTCTGGAACCTTTCGTCGAGTGGGCGGAGCCTAATTGGGGATGGCGGAGGTCTGATGTTGCCTCTTGTACCCAGACCACCTCAAATATGCGGAATTGAGATGGGTAGAGTTGATAGATAGAATGGCTGATAGATCTTAGGGAAAAACGATGATAGATGGTAGCGATGGGGTTGCACTCTGAATAAGCATGCTGCCAGCGACCATCTCGAATATGCATTATGGCATGTGGGGTCCAAAGTGGGTCTTTATATACAGCAGCTGAGGGAAGGCACGACCGCAACAGCTGATTGGCATGGGAGAAAGTTTAGCTCGGGAACCCTCTAAAGTCCCGATGGGAAATGAACCTACGAGCATCACTTAAAGCTTCACGAAGTTTTAAACTAAGCGAGGCTTCATACCAGCGCTGGATCGATTATCTAGAAGGCTGTGAAGCCTCAGGTGACCATCATGAGGAACTTGTGGGCCAGGAAAGTCCCGTAATGTCCGGTAGGCTGCCAGACTTTTGCCTGGCCTTGACTTGCCCACCCCGACAAACGATGTTACACACCAAAATTTTCTCAGCAAAAAAACAATGGGTATCTACACCAGGACTACGTGTAGTTTAGTTTGTTATTATGTACTTGGGTGTGTAATAATATAGTTTAATGTACACAGACTCATATATATATATATATATATATATATATATATATATATATATATATATATATATATATATATATATATATATATATATATATATATATATATATATATATATATATATATATACCCACGGGCCTTTGTACATGCGGTAGAAATAGTAGAAATATATTGGCTCTTGTCATATATTCTTGTCATCGATAATCACACACAGGGGAATAATGTAAATGTTTATATTCCGATCTCCAAATATAAGCATCTACCAGAATTTTCTTCATACGTGTTATTTATGTCACTCGAAATTCCTGTCTTCAGAATTAGTTATAAAATGATGATAATATTGACCTTGACGATAAATATATTATTAAGGGTAATACATTATTATAATCAACAGCATGGCCAATTTTAATTATTAAATATTAAATCTATTACTACTATTATTGCTACCATAATGATATGAAGAGTATAAAAAATAATAGTAATAATAATAATAATAGTAATTATTATTTTAAAATAGAACACTTATCATTACTACACGGCTGAGTGACTGGAAAGTACGTATAGTCATCATACTGTCTGTCCAAACAATAACATTTTAATTAAACTTTATTCACAGAAGCATTACAGGTAGATGGAGATTATATGTATATTAGTAGTTATGAGGTTAAGGTCACCGGTGGGTCTAGGTCACCGGTGGGTCTAGGTCACACATGGATTCTGATGATGATTATTATTATTATTATTATTATTATTATTATTATAATTATTATTATTATTATTATTATTATTATTTACTGTTATCAGAGATATTATGAATTATAGCTTGATGTTGTAAAGGGAAAAAACTATGTATGATTTTATTGAAGTCTACCCAGTGGTCAGGAGCGTTGGTCAAGGTAGGAAATGTACTTATATGTAAATGTTATTGTTGTTTCTCATATGATAAGGCTATTGCCAATACTTTTTATTATTATTATTATTATTATTATTATTATTATTGGCTAATTATATTTAACTGATAAAACAAATCATTCAAAAGATTATCAAAGGTTGAATGATGAAAGAATAACGATTGCTTAGGATGACGATATAATATGGAAGAACGTTAATAGAGAAAACAGCTATAGAATGATGATGGGATAGCAATGGGAAATAGTAGAGCGAAATAACCTTGATGTCTCCCCCAAACGTCATTTTTGCCAGTCTTGAGCGATCGCGTGGGTGGGGTTGAATTGACAACCAACACAGTGAGCGAATAGAAAGGACATTGTATTAATTTCTAGCCTTAACTATTACGAAATATCATTAAAACATAAAGATATATTAATGAACAATATTACTAAGGATTATTACGGAGTACTTAAGGGTTTAAATAAACAAAACAGAATAAAGTTGGATTATTGTGTTTCATTTTACCGTGTTATATTTTTTTTCTTTTCAGGCGTGATCATCGTGCATGTGGCAGCCAGCGAGGGGGAAACACGCATGACAGGCTCATGACGAAGATGAATGTGACGTCACAGCGAGGGGTTCTGCAAGGGAGGGGGGAAAAGAAAAGTAAGGGGAAAGAGAATGGGAAACGGGAAGAAGAAAAGAGAATAATAGGGAGAGACAGAGAGAGAGAGTGAGTGAGCGAGCGAGGGAGGGAGAGAAGGAAGCAAGAGGAGGGTAGAGAAGGAGGAGGAGAGTGTTGCCAAAACGAGACATTCCTGTTTATTTTTCCTTTCTTGTTTTCACCATTTATACTTATATAGTGGAGAGGAAGGTGTTTAACTAAGCTCACGGTTTGGCTACTGCGGTGTTTGATATTTGTGGAGGGAGTGAAATATTCCTTGTTTATCCCAGGGAGGTTAAAATGAGATGGAGAGGAGAACTTGGTGGATTTTTGTACTTGACATAAACTTATTGCCTCTCTCCGTACGACTCGGGCGAAAGATTTGATTTGTCCTCAAAATATTGCGGTCCAAACTCGGCGGGTGATGGACACGGCGGTGACATAGTTCAGTGTTGTGTAAGTAACATAGCCATAGTGGAATATAGCTCTCTCTTCTCTCTCTCTCTCTCTCTTCTCTCTCTTATTCAGTCCATATTACATTCATCCGGATTTAGGTATTAAAGATTACCGACAACTTAAAGTAATCCAGTGTATAGGTAATATGAGATAAGGTAAAAGGTGTGTGTGTGTAACAGTGATCACTTAATGCGGTATTGTATTACCTGGTTAACCTTGTTTGAACTGACTCACTGTTTGCTAGTTTTTGTATACCTACACTGCCTATATAAATCGGTATATATATATATATATATATATATATATATATATATATATATATATATATATATATATATATATATATATGCTACACCATTCTGAGCTTGTATGATGATTTTAATTGAATAAATATTTATCAATCTATCTATCTATCTATCTATCTATCTATCTATCTATCTATCTATCTAGCTAGCTAGCTAACTATACAGTATTAATATATAGCAATTCTAATTCATTCCAACGCATATCAAAAGCAGGTCTAGTTGTTAATTGTTATATATCTTTTGTAATTTTACTTTCTGTTTTAATATTTATTTTTACACTTCAAAGATCCAAACAGTTTTTTTTTCCGATGTCATTAAACAATATTTTCCTACCGTCCCCAAATATGGTTCTGACTTCCGGTCATAAAATAACTATCAGTATTTGTATCGAAGTTATAGCCAGCAACACGTCCATCAATCATATCCTCTGGCGAGACACGAAGAGATGTGTTGATATGTATCGATGCACCAATACACAGCCGCTACCGTTTTGTTCCAACTTAAACAACATCGGGAATATAGTCAACAATAACACACAAAACAAATAATACGTGTCCTCTTAAACAGCATTTGCAGTATAATTAGTCAATAACAGCACATAATTACAGCACCATTTTTCCCCTTAAGCATCATCGGTAATATACTGTAGCTAGTTGACAACAGTAAATAAAACCAGCATACAAAATAAGTCCATCGTGAACCCATAGACCAAGAGATTCAGATCCACCATAGCTTCTTATTAAGGAATTAGAATCTATTAAGGCTGTAATGTTTATAGAGGAATAGACTCTCAGGATACTTATACTAGGTTGACATCCACCAAAAGTTAGAAAATTTATAGAAAAAACATAATCTTGGAGTATAGACAAAATATATTGCATCCTCCTTAAGAATAGAATAATTTATGATAATTCACAAGTTAGTAGTATTATAATTCCGTCCAAAGAATAGTAATTATAGGTACTGAAGGGGTATACAAATTATATACCTATTACCGTAAATAAGATAGTTGATGTGTTAGATACAGTTCAAACCATCGCCGTAACAAGCAATTAAGTCCATTAAGGTTTGTTATTTAGAGGGGAAGAAGTAAAATCCCGTCAACAGTCTCAACACCTTAAAATATCCCCTTAGAAATAGACCCTAAAAGAGGCACATTTCCCCTCTCTTACAGTGCCCAGTTCGTGACAGGCGAGGGAACCCGACATGTGAGAGGCGGGTGAGGGGAGAGCGTGTGTGTGTGTGTGTGTGTGGGGTGGAAGAGGGGAGGCTGAGGGGAGAGGAGGGTGATGGTTGGATGGAAGAGAAGGGAAGGGAAGAGGAGTTGTGAGGGTGGGATGGATGGGGGAGTAGGGAGATGAGTATAGGGTTAATGGGAATGGGGAGATGGTAAGAAGGAAGAGGGGGAATGAGTTGGTTGATGAGGGGAGTCAGTAGATGGGTAGAAGGTAGGTAGGGGGGAGAGGGGAGTATAAGGTATGAATGAGGAGAGTTTGGGTGGGTGGGAAAGACGAGTAGAGAAGAAGAGTACGTGGGAGAGGGGAGATACGGGTGGGGGAGGGAGAGAAGGGAAGGGAGAGACAGGTGGGGAGGGAAGATGGGAAGGAAGGGACGGGTAGCCTGTCACGTCGGACCCCGTTACCGTGAATGTCACTCAAGGAGGAGACGAAAGAGAGAAAAAAAAGAGAATAAGGGAGGAAATGAAAAAAAAAGAGAGAGGGGAGATGAAAGAGAGATAAAAAATAAACGAAGAGAAAAAGAATAGAAACATACGAGAGAAACAGACAAACAGACACAGCTGGAGAGAAAAATAGAAGAGAGGGAGAGAGAGAGAGAGAGAGAGAGAAGATGTGTTAGGAGAGAAAGAGATACCGGAGTTATTGTCTCTGGTCTGTGACGCCGTGACAGTTTTCTCTTGTTATTTTTTTTTCGGTGTTTTAAAAGCTGGAAACACGAGGGAGCTGAGTTGTAGACAGTGTGTTTATGTTTGTGTGCTTTTGTGTTTATTTTAGTTCGTCCCTCTCTCGTGTGTGTGTGTGTGTGTGTGTGTGTGTGTGTGTGTGTGTGTGTGAGAGAGCTATGAATTATATGCAATTATCCATTTCTATTAATTTCTATCCCCAACATCTCTCTCGCTCTCTCTCTCTCCTTTTCGTTCTCTTTTTTCCCTTCTATTCTTTGTGTCTTTTTACCTGTATTTCTCTCTTTACTTTGCATACCTGTCTAATCACATTATAACCTAAACCATATTCGCAAACAACCATATATATACACAATAGAGAGAGAGAGAGAGAGGTGTAAAGGAGAAAAGTCACACAGAATGGAAAATAATAATAATCAGATAGAATTCTTGGCGCGCTCACACACACACACACACACACACACACACACACCTTACAAAATCCCCTCTCCAAATCCCTCTTTCCCCCCTTCTCCCCCACTCCTTTACAAAAAAATACAGCAGGCCTTGCGGATCGACTGTAACCTAAGGGCGGTACAGTGTTTCCTGGTGATTAATGTTATTTACAGTACCTTCGTTTACACTAAACTTATTAGGCATTAATGAGGAGTCGTCTAAGGCCTTGTGCTGCTCAGTCTCCTGCCCATGTTTTTGCTCTCTATGGGCCTCTCGGTGGGTGGGGGGGGGATGGGAGAGAGGGTCGTGGCGAAGGGTTGTAGTGAAAATTTATAGTAGAAGGATGTAGTGAAAGGTTGTATTTCAGGGTTGTACTAAGGGGTTGTAGTAAAGTTGTGGTGAACGATTATTTTGGATTACAATGGTCTCATAGTCGAGAGAGAGAGAGAGAGAGAGAGAGAGAGAGAGAGAGAGAGAGAGAGAGAGAGTCAATGACACAAACCCAACATCTCCCTAAAGATATACACCAATTTACTCTCCAACCATTGTTACCAGATACTTCACGGCGTCTATTATTACCAAAAATAGCCCCCGGAGGTAAGCAGAGGGGTGTGTACCGGCCTCTGGCAACACTGGTTAATGTAAACACCCCGCCAGCTATCAACAGCAGCGGTCCAGAGGATTGTTGCTCAACATATCCATGGCGGTTAATGGGCCGTTCGTGGGTTAATTAGGATAATCAATGAGTCTTCTGTCAGGACCGCAATGAAGATGAATATTTGTTTGTATTGTAATGGTAATTAGGAGCCGGTGCATTTGGGAGTTAATCACTCACGTACTGATGCTATGTTCCTTCTGTCATTTTGAGATATTCCTCGTATAAGATCAATTAATAATATTAATTTAGAGAGATTCATGGAATTCGAATTGACATGGGAAGAAAACGTTGACTGATTGAGGATGAAATTGATCACTAAAATAAATTGAATGAAGTGAGGGAAGAACTAATTATATGGAATGTAAAGGGTGAGGATAAATGACTAAAAATACATCATACGTAAGTTCTAACGAGTTGAGAATTTAACTAATAAGAAGTAAATTGGGTATATGAACCCCCACATATGTAACAAGTGTAAGTGATTACCTTATTAACATAACCATGAAGTGGTGTGCTTCCGGGTGCCGTTTTTTGCTATCCTAAATAACTACAGGAAGGATATTAGTAGGGGAAACGATATCTATCAAATATAAAGTGAACATTAAATATAAAAGACCTGTACGTATAAAATGGGCTTTATATTTTGATTATACAGAAAATAGTAATATTTTATATATTTTTTATATATCAGTTTGAGGTTCCCTACAAGGTGGGTTTCTGTCTCTCAGGTTAATTAATGATATGTTGGGGCAATTATTAAGGAAAACTTATAAATGTACAGTATATGATAACCGGGTCTTAAGTCACTAAACAACAGGAATAAAAAAAATTGTTCCATAAGTGTAATATCTGTCTTGTGATATTACACTTCTGTTAGAATTAATGTGTAGAATAATGATACATAATAATATGATTGAAAGTGAAAACAATGTTAAAGAATTCGCAGAAACCTGTTGCAAATTGTAAAAATATTCTTTTAATAAAGATAGTAATTAATGAAACAGAGAATGATTGTAACACTAATAATAATAATAGTCATTTGCTGTCTGGATTCCATAAATCTTTATCCATTTCTGTCCGGCAATTTCATTTTATTTTAGCATTTTTCTCAAGACAAATTTGTCACTCAATACTTTATGAATTATTTTTAACATTATGTTAATATTCAAAGATACAATTCATATCCAACTCAGGGGATTTAAGTGATGGTATTCAAGGGTTACGTTATAGTACTCGAAAGGTTAAGTAGTATTACTCAAAGGGTTAAGTCACGGTACTCAAGGGTTTAAGCCATGGTACTCAAGAGTAATCAAGGTCTTGAAAATGTCACGAAATTTATACGACAAACTAAATTTTTTAAAGATTTTGTAATTAATAATTTGCTAACAGGACGTCTAAAGGGTTTGGACTAAATCTCATTTTATTTTCTGAGAGAGAGAGAGAGATAAAAAAAACACTAGGTAGACGCAACATAACACAGTACAAAGACTACCATACGTTCACACAGACACTGAAAAAATAAATAAAATAAACAGAGGCCTCCTTCCTTTCCTCCCTCCATCCCTCCCTCCCTCCCTCCCTCCCTTCCTCCCTCTCTGTCTTGATATTGATAATCTCTCTTCCCTCACCTTACTTCTGTCTCTCACTTCTCCTCTCCTCTCTTTCCTCCTTTCTCTCCCTTCCCCCGTCCCTTCTCTACAGCTGGTTCTGCCATAGCTACTTGAGTCCAGAATTCCGAGGAAAGTAATGAGTAACACAGGGTTCTCACTTGGGTCTGTGTCTTCGTCTCGCCTCGTGTCAATATGCTTCCTACCAGCACGCACCACCCTCCCTCACCTACTTATATGCTGGAGGTGGGCTGTGTAACTCAGCCTGTACTGAAGGTGGGCTATGTAACCCACCATGTACGGAAGGTAGGCTATGTAACCGACCCTGTACTGATGGGCTATGTAACCCACCATGTACTGAAAGTGGGCTATGTAACCACCCTGTACTGAAGGTGGGCTATGTAACCCACCATAGTACTGAAAGTGGGTTATGTAACCCACCCTGTACTGAAGGTGGCTATGTAACCCACCCTATGCTGAAGGTGGGCTATGTAACGCACCATAGTACTGAAAGTGGGCTGTGAAATCCACCCTGTACTGTAGGTAAGCTATGTAACCCACCCTATACTGAAGGTGGGCTATATAACCCACCCTGTACCGATGGTGGGCTCCTGTATGTAACCCACCATGATTTTTTTCTCTCTCTCTCTCTCTCTCTCTCTCTCTCTCTCTCTCTCTCTCTCTCTCTCTGTACCCCACACTGTACCTGTAACTAACCAGTAGCTACAGGTCCTCGTCTTATCACTCTGCCTTTATCTCTTTGCCATTCCCAATTCATTAAGTCGGTAATATCACATGAATCGGGGAAATGAAGAGATGATTTGTTACTCCTCGCTGACAGGTTGTGTTAACAGGGTATATTATTAAGGAGAGGAAAAGGAAGTGACTTGCTCATTTATTATTATACCTGTTGAAAATACGAAACTATTTTGTTCGTCTTTTAACTGTACGTATGTGAGTCTATTGTTTGTAGTTGTTTTTATTTTTGTTGTTGTTTTTTGTTGCTGTTTTTGTTGTTGTTGTTGTTGTTGTGTGTGTGTGTGCTAAGTTGTTAGTAACTGTGTAGGTATGTATGTGTGTTTTTGGATGGTTTACATGTGTGTGTGTGTGTATGTGTGTATGCGTTTGCTTCGTTATTTATAGAGGTGTATGTGAGTGTTTGTGTGTATGTGTATCATTGTTGTTTTGTTTATAGTTGTGTATGTGTATTTGTAAATGTGTAAATCAATTTGTTTCGTTTTTTGCAGTGTACGTGTGTGTGTGTGTGTGTGTGTGTGTGTGTGTGTGTGTGTGTGTGTGTGTGTGTGTTCTTTATTGTTTACAGCTGTGCATTTTTGTTTATTTTTTATAGATGTGAGTTTGTTTGCAAGTTGGTGTATTTGTTTGTTTAGTGGGTATGTGTGTTTGTTATATTGTTGACGGGTGGGTATGTTTGTTTACTGCCTTTTCTCCTTCCCCTCACCTACCACTTCTTACTTCCCTCACCTACATCCTCTTTCTCTCACTAATCTCCTCCTCCTTTCCTTGAACTTCTCCTCTTCTCGTCCTCTCATACTTCCCCTTTTATTACTTAGTTCCTCTCTTTATTTTCCCATGTTGATCTTCTTCCTCTTGTCTGCTCCTCTTTTCTTACAAATTTCCACCCCCCTTACTTAGTTCCTTCTCCTACTTCCTACTTTCTCCTGCCATCACCATTTTCCTTCACTTCTCTTTATCCTCTCTTCCCTCTCCTCCTCCTCCTTCCCGCCTCCTCATCGTCTTCCTCCCTTCTATACTCTCTATTTCTCGTCTTCTTTCTTCCCTCTTCTTGTTCTTCATATTCCTCTTCTTTCCCCTCTCAACTCTCTCCCCCTTTTCTTCCTCCTATTGGCCTTCTTATTCCCCTTAACTCCCTCTCCAATTCCTCTTGTTATTGTCTTCTTCCCAACTACTCTACCCTATTTCTCCTCTCCCTCCTCCTCCTACTCCTCCTCTTCTTCCTCCTCCTCCTCCTCCTCCTATTCCGGGCCACACAGAGGTGTATTTCTGGAGGTAACTAGAGGTGTTCTTCACTCGCCTACCTCTGTTATTCTTTCTTTGACGCCTGTGTATTTAACCTGAAGAAAGACAGAGAGAGAGAGAGAGAGAGAGAGAGAGAGAGAGAGAGAGAGAGAGGCTGGTAAATAAACTTAGAGATATGAAAATAGAAAAACGAGAGAATATGATAAAATGGTGGAAA
This sequence comes from Homarus americanus, assembly GCF_018991925.1. Lineage (NCBI taxonomy): Eukaryota > Metazoa > Arthropoda > Malacostraca > Decapoda > Nephropidae > Homarus > Homarus americanus. The sequence continues at coordinate 11,848,314 of NW_024733126.1, read as the reverse complement.
GCCAGATAGATAGAAAAGGAGATAGAGAGATAGCTGAGTTGAAGGAAAGAATAAAAATAACCTTAGCAGTAAATAATGACTTTAAACTCATAAATAATCAGTCCAGCTATAAAAAAACAAACCAAAATTTTAAATATTTTTAATGTTGTATACAGGTAAGAAACCTTTCAGGAAAGTCTCAGATAATCTGACTGTAGATGAGCGATTAAAGTTGTCAACAAGATAACTGTAAATTATGTGATAGTCTTCAAATACGTAAATAATTTGACTTATTTGTAAAAAGAACAGCTTTGAACTCATAGCTGTAAGACACAAGACCTTTAAAATCTAATTAAACTTAGCTGTATATTAGGAAACTCACTTTTAAGTCGTAAATTACTCCATTGCTCTAAAAAGAAACCTCTTGAATATTCTTACACTCAACAGTAAAATAAGCAAAAACTTTAAGAGTAAGAAATGATTAACACAGTATTGAACAAGACTCATTTCTGGAAAGGTACATTAGAAACTTACCTTCAAGAATGTAAATAAACGGCCCATTAATTTTTACTGTAAATTTGGGGTCCATTGTAATTCATGATCTCGCCTTCAAACACGCAAATGATTAACCTACGTTGGAAATAAACCAAAATATTCAAATCACCTACAAAATTGTAAATGAGTTGTAAATGAGACGCTCCTTCATTTGACACCCAAGCAAATCCAGTTGTAAATTAAGACGCAAATGATAAGCCCAATTCGTAAAAAAAAAAAGAAAAAAATTCAAAATCATAAGTGAGTTGTAAATGAGTCGCCCAGCAAATCCAGATGTAAACAAGAGGTTGCTGAGTCTCGCACGGGAGGGAGGGAGATTTACGGACAATTAGGAGGCTTGGGTGTAAAAACAGAGGAGGTGAAGGTTGGTGGATAACACGAGACGGGGATTACCTGGGGACGTGAGTCGCGTGGTGCACATACCTGGCCCAGGTGAGTTAGGGTTGAAGGGAGAGAGAGGGAGAGGGGTGGGAGAGGGGGGGAAGGAGAAGGAATAGAGAGAGGGGATATAGAAAGAAAACCAAAATAGAGAGGAAGGTAAAGCGATATTATAGATAGATAGAAAACGAGAGAGAGAGAGAGAGAGAGAGAGAGAGAGAGAGAGAGAGAGAGAGAGAGAGAAATAAATATGTACCTATGTCATTTTGTTAGTCAGGATATAACATTTATTTATTAATTAATTCATCTATTAAGCTCTACTCACATCCTCTCGTACGTTAACATTGAGTCTAAAGATCAACATCTCTAGTATACTCGACGTGTAAAAATGAGATACAAGAGGCAATGATCTCAACCAGTATTCGCTGACATAATTTACTATACACCAGGATGGACCTTATTTGAATGATCTACAAGCAATCTCTTCTACTGTTCAATACATACGACTGCATGCACAATGAATCACCCAAGACAAACATCTATCTTTGTTTTTTGTTTTGTTTTTACTGTGGGGGTAAATTCAGTCTTTTTATTGCTAAATGTCCGGTAAATGCAATGTATGAAAAAATTAATAAACAAAAATAATCAGAAAATTCCCGATGACTTTATAAAATTTATCAAAGCATTATGACGTCATGTGTTTTTATTTTTCCTCCTTTTCTTTTACTCTGTGTTTTTATCAGATTATTAATCCCTTGATAATTTGCGTGTTCACTCATCTAACTTGCTGTGAATTCCTCAATTTATAGTTAATCATATTAGGGTTGTCGTAAGTCTCTAGGAATTTTGTGACTTGCAGAAGCTTAGGGGTGTTAATGTCTTTCATGTATGACAAACGACGCATCTTGACTGAAAGGTTTTTACTTATGAATACTGACTTATCATGGAATCTGGTATCAGTGTGGTGACGTATGTATGCAATTATGTGAGTTGGTGTCAGGTATTTAATGTAATTTAATGCAGTATGGATGACGCGGCCTAGGGGACACAATACTCGCTTCCTATCATAAAGGTGACAGGGCACTTCACTTTGCAGATGAGGATTTGTCAAGTTAGTCGAGTACAACAGCTGCCATATTGCCTCCTTGAAATTAATAAAAAAGCTTAGTCTACAGTGTACTGCATCCACGCAGCCATAACTGGCCTTCTCTCCTGCTTTCAATTTCACATAATGCAACAATAACTCGACAAAAATAATAATATGTTTAATGGCCTTGGTGTCTCATAGGCACTGATGTAAATAAAGTTATTATCATTAAGAACAAAAGCTAATTATGAATATGTTTCACACATGTCTTTATCTGTCAGTCTGTGTCTGTTAATTGAAAATGTTGTAATCCTTTTCGTTAATCCCACATGTTGTATAAGGTTAATCCAAGATGATATATACACTAATAATCTCAAATAATATGATTAATGATTTTTTTAATTCTACAAACTTGTATATCAGAATGTTAATCCCACATATAATTTAAAAGATTAATCCCACATATAATCTTAAATGTTAATCTTGAATGTTAATCCCACATATAATTTACAAGGTTAATCCCACATGTAATTTAGAATGTTAATTTAGGGAGGAGGAATACCGTGATAATATTCCTCAGGTATTCATCAGCATATATCAGGAGAGGGAGATGGGCCCCCAATATCCTAAGGTGACGGATCTCTCAATCAATCTTCCCCTCATCCACGCTTCTCTCACCCCTCTTTCTCCTCCTCCTCTCCCCTTTCACTTTCTTCTTCTTTTCTTCTTTTTTCTTTTTTTTTACATACTTTTGTTGTTGTAGTTTGTTATTATTGTTGTTGTTGTTGTTTTAGCTTCTCATTCTCTCTTTTTCTTATTTTCCGTCTTTTGTTGTTGATTATGTTGCTGTGTTTCTTCATTTTTCCTACTCTTACTTGTTGTTGATGTTGTTGTTTCTTTTAGTAATTCTTCTTCTTATCATCTGACCATTTTCTTCCATAGGTCTTGTATGTTTTTTTCACTTATTTTTTTTTCTATTTTCATTATTCATACTTTTCTTCCTTTAGAATTCTTTTATTTTTCTTCTTTACAAAATCCTTTTACTCTTTTATCACTAACTTTTCTCTCACTTGTTTTGCAGCTATCTCCCACTATCGCTTACTCCCCCCCTTCTCTCTCTCTCTATCTATCATGTATCGCAAATTTCCCTTCTTCCCTCCCCACATACCCTCTATGCCTCCCTTCTTTTTCTGATCTTCCTTCCCTTCTTCCCAACCCCTTCCCTCGATAAACCTTTAAAGCATATACTTGAACATTATAATATAGAATGTGACACTGTCACGCCAAGCTTATTGTATCAGGAAGTATGTAATTACTACATTGAATAAGGGGTTCTTGAGGACAGTCTTGCAGTCTATCCTAAATTTGCAAGTCCACATTGAATATTCATCAAATACTATTATCTTCTTTTATGTATGTACCTCTGTCCTGTGTGGCAGTGAACATTGATAGCACCCTCACTGTCAAGTCCTGACTGAACTACTCAGATTAGGCAAAGTGTACCTCAATTTTGCCAATAAAGTTGTTAACTAATTCTCTTTTCCTTTACGCCAAACCTCCCACTCTCTCCTCCCTAATCCTAGATCTCTGCCACCTCCTCCTCTACCCCATTTAGCGGCCTGCTTCCCTCCCCCTATATCCAAAGCTTCTCTCTCTCTAATTCCTTCTTCATATTATAATCTTCTTCCATCTTATAACCGTCCTTGCTCTTCTCCTTTCCTTTCTACTCCTCCTCCTTTTTCCAATGCCTCTCCTTATTCCAACTCTTTTTCCCTCCCTCTTTCATCTCCTCTTCCCCTTCCCTCTATGTCTCCCAACACCTCTGCTTTCTCTTTTTCTCCGAATACCCTCATCATTTTTCATTCTTCCTCCCTTCTCTTCTTCTTTCCCTTCTCCTCCTTCTTCTCTCCTCCTCCTCCTCCTCCTCCTCCTTCTCCTCCCTTTCCCACCTTCTCCTCTTATTCATCCTATTCCTTTTTCTCTTAACCCCCGTCCCACACTTATACCCCTCTTCCTCCCTCTTTCATCTCCTCCTCCTGCAAGATGGTCCGCCATCATTAGTCAGGCATGATAATCAATTCAGTCATCATACTGGACTGACAGATGTCCTCTCCGTCTTGTTGGAGCAGCAAGACGTCTTCCTTTGTGGGCTGTGTTGACGTTCTCTGTCCGTAACACAGAATCTCAATGAGACTGTCCTCTCATTTTCTAAGACCAAATTGTCGTTTTTCTAACACTTTTCTGTCGTCTTGTGAGTCATGGATACGGTTTTTATAATATATATTGCCGTTTTGTGAATCGTGATTATGTTTTTTATTGAATATCTTGTGTGATGAGTCATGTTGAATTTTTTCTTGAACCTTCTAGTCATTTTCTTATATCATCCTATGGTTTTCTCAGTCCCTGGTGTTCGTACCAATGATCCCCTGCAGTCTGAAAGCGGGTGAACGTTCATCTGGCCTAGCTTATATAAGAGTGTCATTGCTGTATCAAAATGATTGACAGACGCTGTTGATTGCCCGTGCTGGCGTAGTATCTCATGGAGATATCAAATGATAAACAGATTTAATTTATGGCGATGATAATGAAATGAAATATAAATTAATCGATTTTTCTTTTATACTAACCCGATTTTATGATGTCTCCTCCAAAATGTTCTGATGCTTTGATTTAAGATCATATAAATAGGATTACATATTACTGTATTCAAAGTCCTTTTATTTATAATCCGGGCTTATTAAGATGCATATAAAAACGACTAAGAAGATTTAGATAAGGGTCACATAAAAGACTCCGTTGCCAGGGAGAATGAGGATGCAAGTCACTCCTCAGCCATTACATCTCTGTTGATGTGTTGGGCGGCTGTCAGGTAGATGCTGCACGACAAAAAGAAAAAAAGAGCTTGAGGTTTATATGCTAGCTTAATTGGTTTACCTTTTCACTAAATGCACGAAGAATAGTTACAACAGATAATACATAAAACAATAGACGTTATGTTATGTTATGTTTTGTTATGTTAGGTTAACGTTAAGTTAAATTAGGTAGGGTAGGGTAAGGAAGTTAAGTTGGTTAAGGTACGGAAGTTAAGTTAGTTTAGTTATGTTAGATTGGTTAAGTTAGGTCAAGTTAAATTAAGTGAGGTTAAAATAATTGACATGTAATAACTAGTAAGGAGATAAGAAGCAAAAAGTATTAATACCAATAAGTGATATATAAAAAAGTCGAATATAAAAAAAGGAAGGAAGGAAGGAGTTAGAGGGAGACATCTCGTGCATAATAAGAGCATGACGTTCCTTGCTGAGGCGTCTTACTGCTCCATGAAGGGATGACTTGCATGGTGTTCCCTTTGCATATGTAACATCCCGTGTATAGCTCCTTTCTCTCTCTCTCTCTCTCTCTCTCTCTCTCTCTCTATCTACAGTATACATCTGATTATCTTTGTTTCTCTTGCTTTTATGTATATCTTCTCCAACACTCACAAATCTTATCATTTACAATACGGTTTCATACCAACAGGAGAGATTCAGATTTGCCCCCGAGGGGGCTAGTTTATTGGGCACCCCCTTACATCCTGTGCAAGGTGAAGCGCAGAAGCGTTTACAGCGCCCAACAGGGAAGTATGAAAAGTTCATACTTGCCTTTATGACTCGTACATTAAGGGCGTAAAAGCCTGAAGGGTCATAGGTTCTGTCAAGTTACATAAAGTGAGAGAATGATGAGTGTGTGGGGGGAAAGTTCCCGGTACATTTTATCTGTTTATGGCAAAGAGTGGCAGGTCCCTAATAATGTCAAATGCCAGGCCTGTGACTAGGAGGAATCCCAACAGGAGAGGGAAGACAACAAGTAAACAAGAAAACAATAATAAGATGAATATTCAATCGCACCCGGACAAAATGTGAATAAATTATTACACATTCTGTCTACTACGGACGTTTAACCGGAACATGAGTGATATTCAGTAATATAAACAGAATCTCTAATAAATGGCATTTTCCAACTGGATCTATATTTAGAACAAAATATAGACTGAGAGACACAGAAAGAGAGAGACAGGGAAACACAGAGACAGAAAGAGACAGAGAGAGACAGAGAGAGACAGAGAGACAGAGAGAGAGAGACAGAGAGAGAGAGAGACAGAATAAAAAAATAAAGTTTTAATTAGACATTCCTGATTAATAGTGTGTGTAGATAGGCCATTGGCAGGAACTAAGTTTTTCTTATTAATAATGTCACCTTACGACATTTTTGTGGTGTGTTCTTGTGTCATCGCCACCGTGGGTCTGGCTGTCACAACGAGAGGATAGGGGATTGAGGGGGTAGAAAAGGTGGGTGAGAGAGAGAGAGAGAGAGAGAGAGAGAGAGAGAGAGAGAGAGAGAGTGAAGGTGAAGGATAAAGATGACGGGAGAGGTGAGGGGAGAAAAGGTGAAACAGAAAAGTGAGGGAGGAGAAAAGGTGAGAGAGAGGCGAGTGAGGGGGGAGAAAAGGTGAGGGAGAGGGAAGTGAGGGGGGGGGAGGTGAGAGACAGGGGGAAGTGAGGAAGGGGAGGGGGAGGTGTGAGAGACAGGGGGAAGGAAAGGTGTGAGAGAGTGGATTAAGGGGGAGGAAAGGTGAGGAAGAGGAGAATAAGTGTGAAAGTATCTCATAAAATAGAGTGGGATTCGAGGGGTTAGGGAAAAAGAAGGTGAATAGACTTATCATAGACAGAGAGAAGCTGTGATGGAAATTATTGTCATGTCATGGGTGTGTGTGTGAAGTGACGTCTCCTTGATTCTGCACCATGACTAAGCTGTCTTGAAAGGAAACTGTATGTATTTATTTGCAATGTAGTAAGGTTAGGTTAGGTTAGGTTAGGCTGGAGATGGTGTCGAAGCAACTTAATGGTCAATAAGGGGCGATGGGGGGGCTGGTTTAGATCGTGTGGCGCAGCAGCGAGAAGGTTAATGAAACGAGCTGGGTGGATAGTAATGGGTGGTTGGTGACGTGGTGGGCGCTATGAGATGGTGGGTGGCCGGGTGGGCGGGGTCTGAGAAGTGTGGTAGATGGTGGGGTGGGTGTCAGAGTGGGTGGGGCTAAACGGGGATAGTAGGTGGATTGGTGGCAAGTTACTATGGTGGGTGGGTGGGTGGGTGGGTGGGTTGGTGGTGGCTGGGGTTGGTGGTGGTGGGGTGGTTGGTTGGTGGTGGGTGGTGGTGGTGGTGGTAGTGTAGGGGTGGTAGGTGATGGTGGTGGTAGGTGAAGGGTGATGGGTGGTGGGTGGTAGGTGATGGTGGTTGGGGGTTGGTGGAGGGTGATGGGTGGTGGGTGGTAGGTGATGGTGGTGGGTGGTGGGTGATGGTGGTGGGTGGTGGGTGGTGGAGGGTGATGGGTGGTGGGTGGTAGGTATCAGCTTGAGCATCAGGTAAGGGGTGGCCGTCCTCCTCCTGGGCCCAGACATCTCTGACTGGAATAATAATACACCTCCGAGAAGTCAAAACAGTGCTAGACTCCACCTGTCTTCAAGGTCGACAACTCCACTTCCCTAACCCATCAATCTCACCCTTCTCACCGCTTCACCGCCAGGACGCTAGCAGCCTCAGGTGGGCAGATTATCCACGAGTGCGGCCTGCAGCGTAACGAGCGCCTTTAGTTTCCGAGGTAATTGTTGGCCTGATAGTGACTGTAATATTTGAGGCTGGTCGCTCTCGCCCAATTTATGGCGTGATAACTCGCAGCGCAGTGTTTGTCCAGCAGGGTGAAGTAACTGCAACTGCGCCGCGCCTCAGGGAGAGTGGGAGATATAGGTAGAAAGGAATAAGTGGGGTGTGGCAGGGGTAAAGGGTGACATCTCAAGAGTGTGAAGGGGTATAACATGGGTATGGGCTGTGTAAGGGATACCGTTTCGAATGGGGTGCTGGTGGTGGTTTAGGGGGTGACGTGGCGAAGAAGGGTGATGGGATAGTAGGGGGGAGGGATGGCGCCTAGTAACCAGGGGGTGTACCGCCTTGAGGGGGTGGTGGTAATGATGAAGGGGAGGAGTGAAGAAGTTAACTCTTTACCTGGGTTATGAAATGTCCAGGAACAGAGAAATTCTTTTGTCGTAGTTCATTTACACTTCGTATCCACTTCTCTCAATATTCCTCAGTGTATAAGATGAATGAGGTGGTGAGTTTCTTTTATGATCTTTATTTCCTGGGTTCATATCCCCTTTATGTAACATATGTAGCATGTTCGATAAATAGATATTAAAAGCATTATGAAAAATAGCTCTAGTTTTAAGGAAAATTAGTGTTTCTGTGAACAGATCTGCCCCATAAATAATCGTCTCAGACAAAATTTTTGTCTTATAGGTAAAGTTAATAGTGAAATTTTAACAACTTAGTTACTGTCTGTAGCCCTTAGAGTTAAATTACACCTCATAAGTTTCAGAAGTTCATGTAACCTTCATAGTGCTCTGGTAGCTGCCCTGTATACCCTTATGTGGTAAGTTATATCCTGTACACTTACAGGGAAAGATAACCCTGGAGCTCATAGATTAATTACCCCCTGAACACTTAAACGGAGAAGAAAAGGTGAAAAAGGTAAATTCAAATGACAAACGGAAAACATTTTCATGAGAAAACATGATAACTGATGCAAAATAAAATCTAATTAAGGCAAACTACAGCAAAACAAGACGTCCTTCATGACCAGGTAAAGTAACACTCCATTAAGACCTACGTTCTCTCCAGTACCTATGATCCCCTCATGACCTCACTTCTACCTGAACGGACACTGAGAATTTTCAAGTTGTAACCTTGGCAAGCAGAGCAGAGCAGATACCATAGTCGTGAATACATAAGACCAGCTAACTAATATACAGTAAATGAGTACAGGTGTGTAATAAATGAGTACAGGTGAATGATATAGGAGTCCAGGTGACTATTATATGAGTACAGGTAAGTAATTTTATATATACTCGTCGAAATGTGTAACGTAAGTTCAGATAAGTTATTTAAGAGTCCAGGTGAGTGATATAGCAGCCCAGGTGTGCAATATAAGAGTCCAGGTGAGTGATATAGCAGTCCTATGTGTAATATATGAGTCCAAGTGTACATTGTCGACTCGGGTGTTCCAATCTATTCCCTGTTATGTACACTGATAATGCAATGGTACTACGCTCTGTATACTGGGATGCAATATCGGGGTGCAGGAGATAAGGAGGCTAAGGGGAGGAAAGAGATATATGGGGTAGTAAAGGTTATAAGGATGGTATACTATTTAAATACCTTTCTTAATAAATTAGATAAATTAGACAGGATCCTCTCTACATTTCAACCATGCATCATGTCACGCGTCAGACAAAACTAGCGTGAAATCGTAAACAAATGTCTGTAGTTTAGTCATTCAGTCATATGTCACATCGTATATAAAGCGGTAAATATATTCCTACACATACATCCTATGGCGGTCAGTCACGCGCCAGACACTCAGCTTCTTGAAGACCAACTTCCTCGTCACATACAGTAGTTGTATTCATTAAGTATAGGATTATTGATGTCTGAGGTCTGAAGAGCCGTCCTGAGCTACTGGATATATATTCCGATATACTTTTTTTTTCTAACGTGTATATGCGCATAGACACACGAACGAGTTTAGGCAAACACACACACACACACACACACACACACACACACACACACACACCCCCCAACACACAAACACCAGGTGGAACAGCACATCACGCCCGCAGCAGCCCCCAGGACCCCCACCAGGACAGCCTGCATCATACATAACCCAATAGTGACAGGTAACTAGACCTTCAACACGTCACACTCTCCCCCTCCTCACTCAGTATCACGTAATTATCTCCAACACACGTCCCGGATTAGGGCGAGGAAGGACCTCTCTCCCACAATTCCTTAACCTCTTCCACCTCCTTTTCCTCCTCCTTTATCCTCTATAAAACCTTTCTTCCCCCTCCACAAACACCAGCTCCTCTCCCTACGATTATAATTACTCTCACAAAAAGAAGAAACATTTCAAGATGTAATTCGTTAAGCTATAAGCAGTCCATACCCATAAGGGCTTCTGGGTTCCTCAACACGTATAAGTAATCAACAAAAGGTGCTAATTGGTTGACTTACGAACCACTAAGAATCTAGTCCAAGTTCAGTATCAAAAAAGCAACGGCCACACCTTGGGGTAAGCATCTCATTAACCTGTAACGGCCAGACAAGATAGTAGCTGGCTCACTGTTTTCAAGGACTGCAGATAACTGAAATACAAACATCTCTTTTCTACACTGAACACATACTACAATACCTTTTCATCTTATAGTTAAAAGCGTAAATGCGAAATAATGTAATTAATATGATATTCAGTAACTTAACGACACCTAACCCTTATAAAGTAAAAATTTAAAAAGGCAATACATTATGTACTAACACACACACACGTTGGCTATCAAAGAGACAGGAGTTTATCTTATGAATGATGCACTGCAGTCAAGAGAGTAAGATGCGGGCCACTATACAAATTGTCTAGTTATGAAGCGCTGTTTACAATTCTAGTCTAGATGTATGGACGCAGCGTGAGGACTGACTGATGCTGTCTTAAACTAAAATGCAGTAGTAGCTCCTGTCGTCTCTACTATTGGAGGAAATTACGGGAAGATAATGGGTGACTGAAATCAGGTAATCAAAATGTAAAAAAAGTATTGAAGTATAGTATTATGATGATGTGCCTGAGAAAGAGAGAGAGAGAGAGAGAGAGAGAGAGAGAGAGAGAGAGAGAGAGAGAGAGAGAAATAAAAGATATATAAACACTAATGTACTATTCGTAAAAGATCCTTAGACCGTCTATATTACAGTGAGTCTGATCTCTGACCCAGTGACTCAGAAATCAATATGAACTTCCTCTGCCATGCTCAGTGGTTTATAGAAGCTCAAGTTACAGCTCGGATCCCACACAATCTATTGAACACGACACAGTAACAGTAACAGCTACTTCCCTTGAGCTAAAACTGATCAAAATAGTAAAAGAAAAAAATAAGAAACGTGACAAAAAATGAAGAAAAATAGAGACATTTCTTTATCATGTTGAGGCATTCATGACTCTTTTTCCCCCCTCCTCCTCCTCCCCATCACCCTCTCTCCTTCTATTCATCTCCATCTAAACAAGTATTCTCCCGAAACACATAAAGCATCAAACCTCCCCCTAGAACATAAATCAGCCTCGTATATTCAAGAGAGAGAGAGAGAGAGAGACATTGTGCACACCCCATCGGTCGAGGCAAAGCGAGTGTGGTGGAGTCATGTGACAAGCCTTGGGTCCAGGGTACTTAGAGGGTAGGATGTGGGTTTGTTTACTACTATTACTACTAACATACTACTACTACTACTAACATACTACTACTACTAACATACTACTACTACTACTACTACTACTACTACTACTACTAATAATAATAATAATAATAATAATGATAATAACAATGATATGTCGAATAACATTAATAAAACAGCAATTACATGCCAGTTTAAGGCCTCCAATAATCAACCATTCATGAGGTGTTTGTGACTAAAATTTCTCATAAAAGGTAACATACAAATGCGTCTAACTCAAACTTCAACTACGACACGAACTACGTCACCATCGATGTAAGAATTGTAATGGGATTGTAGTGTAGGTAAAAAATATTATCTGTTTTACATTTTGGAGGATGGGAGAAGAAATTGAGATATATGTCTATGATAATCCTGGTTTTAATACTCTCTCTCTCTCTCTCTCTCTCTTTCTCTCTCTCTCTCTCTCTATGATTTGTGGGGAATCTCATACCTCTTATTTGTATTTCCAATTAACTTATCTACGTTTCCTTCTCTCATCTTTCTCCTTCCTGTCATATATCTTTCTCTCGCTTTTTTGTATTATTACTTCCTCTTCTTTATGCTTTCGTCAGTAACTCTTCCACCTGATCCTTCTCCAAACGTGTATGTGGTTGTCCTCCTCCTCCTCTTTATTCTTTTTCAACCCCCATTATTATCCTCTTACTCCACTTCACATCTCCTTCTCCCTCTGCAACTCTCTGACTTCCAGGCCTCTCCTCCTCCTCCTCCTCCTCCACCTCGCAACCTTCTCTCTTGAATCTCTGCTAAACGCTCCATCTCCCCGTTACTCTCTCTCTCTCTCTCCCCTCTTTCTCTCTCTCTCTCTCTCTCTCTGAATAGCAGTTCGTCTTCAGGATATCATGACCTATATATAAAATAACTTCCCAACTTCTTTCTTATCCTCTTTTTTTTCTTGCCTTGAGCCTCTGGTGTTCCCCTTCAATACTTCTTCGCGAATAAATCATCTTCTCCTCCTCCTTCAGCCTCTCCTTCTGCAATCCTACTGGTCTCTGGCACCAACGGGGATTCCCTCCGAAGACCGCTTACTGTACCCACGATGACGTAAGCTTCATAAACATGTCGCTTTGCTCGGGTCTAGACTTCAGGTCTACCTCGTTGCCGCCAAATTTATGATGGTATTCGCGCCAGAATGGTTCGCCTCCCTTTCTTACAGAATCGGATCTTCTTTTACTCGAGTTTTTATTGTTATTTTGGATTACGGGTACGAGTTTATAATGTCCTATTACTTTTCGTTTTGTAGTTTGATAGTTTGCGTTTGTCTGTAAAGTAAACAACGATTAAAAAAGTACTTTAGTGTGTTTTTTTGGCGAGTTTTGAGAGAAATTCCCTGTGAGATTTACCCCTTTAAAGGTAAAATGAACGAAAACAAAGGGTTATCAAGTGCTTATTGGATACTTTATGAGGACGTTTAGTGGAGCAAATGTTTGGTTAAGAGCCCAGGATATCCCAGCAACAAGTGAGCATCGACCAATGAACTGCAGTGGGATTACGACCTTGGGTGATACATTGCGACCTCGTTATACGGAAGAATACCTCAATTGCCCTTATTTTCACGAATTTTAATCACTCACCTGATCTACATACGTTATATAAGGAGTTACTTAGAGCCACTCTGAATGTCTATTAAGCTTCTGAGCGTTTACCAGCTGGGATGAGTGTCTGTTTTGGTGAGATGTTGCAGTACACAAGAAGAGTGATATACTGCTGTTGGTTGCAGGTGAAATTGCATTGAGTGAAGGGCAATTGTTGTGATCTGAGAATCAAGATAGCGGGTGGAGTTTATAACTCTTGTGGAGCTTTATGTCAGTTCATTCACAAACACGAGGTCGAGTGAAACATGACTATGGAGTAGTATCTCTCTCTCTCTCTCTCTCTCTCTCTCTCTCTCTCGTGTTCATTCATAACTTGAGGGGTAGAGTTGAAACGTAAATGTGCCGAGTTATGTCTCACTTCATTCACAAGCAGAGGGACAACTGGGACGTGTGTATTGGTAGTGTATCTCTTCATTCCTTCATTCATAAATAAGAGGTGTACTGATACGTAAATATGGAGTTCTATTGTGTTCATTCACAAAAGAGAAAGTAAATAGAGACGTGATGCAAAGTTGTATTCGTCCATTCACAAACAGAAGTTGTAGTGAATTCATTCTTAAGGAGATGTTGTAGATTTGAGTATTTATGTTATCTCACACACACACACACACACACACACACACACACACACACACACACACACACACACACACACACACACACACACACACACCAGGAGACTGACTCGCTACCCCACAACACTTTATTCACACCCGCTACAATTTATGACTTAGCTGTGTGTTTGTTTTGTGTTTGCTGCATCTATCCCGAGTAAAAGCGACACTTCTTTGTGAATGGGGTTTAGTGTGCGTGTGCGTGTGTGTGTGTGTGTGTGAAAAAGGTGATAGTTATCTAATATTATTCCAAGTAACAAAAGAACAAAACAATTACACTTTAAAGTGCATGATCACAATGCAAAATACAATATCAAATAAGATACAGTACAAAATTAATACATTCCTACAGCAGTTTATCAATCACACACACACACACAACCCCTCCCCCCTAATCCCCCGTCCCTCCCCTCCTCCCCCCCTCCCCCCTACACCGGAAAACAGTTCTCGGTCTTGCATTTTGATGTCAAATAATGTGAACTGATCCATCATCGTGGGCGTTTTTGTCCCCTTTTGTTGGAGTGTACAGAGTTATGAAGGCAACACCATGAAGAAAAATGGTTGTCGATCTTATGGGGGCGTTTTCGTGGAAGCTGTCAAGGCCATCTAGTTTTCTATGTCAAGGAAAAGCTTCATGACACTAAGGCGAGGCTTTATGGCACCGAGGCGAGACTACATTACACCGAGGAAAGGCTTTATGACACCGAGGTGAGACTTTATTGATACCGAGACGAGACTGCATGACAGGTCAGGCTTCATGACACCGAAGTGAGGCTTTATGACACCGAGGCGAGGTTTTATGACATCGAGACGAAACTGCATGACAGGTGAGGCTTCATGACACTGAGGTGAGACTTTATGACACCCAGACTTCATGACACCGAGGCGAAACTGCATGACACAAAGGCGAGGCTTTATGACACCGAGGCGAGACTTCATGACACCGAGGCGAGACTTATGACAGAGGGAAATAAACAGACAGAGAAACAGATCAACAGAAGAAAGTAGAAGGAAATAATTTATCCAGGAATCATCGTTATGTCTCATTTCTTATAGTCATACCTAACCTAACCTAACCCACCACTACCTTTCCTTAAGTAAATTTTCCTAGCTCCCCTCTACCAGTGCTTTTGAGATTAAGAATTCATCCAATATTCGATTATTAGTGAAATTTTCAGCCTAAAGGTCAATTTGCTGTCATGACTAGTGGATGCTGTTTTGCGAGAGATACTTTTTTATCAAATAATGACGCAACCTATTTTTTTTACGATTGGTAGTCCTAATTTCTCTCCTATTTCATCATTTATAACCTATTTGTATCCATTTCTTCCGTATAATGTATAATATTCTCCCCTATTTTCTCCCCGAATAATATGCTCATATTTCCCCTATTCTCTCCCCTGGTTTTACACCATTATTCTCTTCCATTTTCCGTGTTTAGGGAGGCACCACTACGGGAACTAGAAGCGGCTAGGACGGTCATTAGTCATGGAACACAAGCGGCGTATTGACAGGCAGGGTAAGGCCCTCTCTCATTATGTGTACAGGGGGAGCCTCCACGCAGCTCCCCCACCTAAACCCCCCCCCTCTCTCCTCATCCTCCCACTCCATCAAACATCCCTCTTTGTACCTCTCCATCACACCTCCCTCTTCCTCCTCCATCACACCTCCTCCTCTCCCATCCATCTATACAACACCCCTTCAACTTCTTCCTTACTCCCTCCCCATCACACTTTCTTCCTCCTCTTCCATCATACCTCTGTACCCCCCCCTGGATACTGCTGGAATGGTAGTTGGGGGAAGAGGGATGTTTGGTAGTGGAAAGGGAAGGTATGGATGTACAAAGTAAGACCCTTAACACGATGCCTCTTCACATCCCTTCCATTACTCTCCCTTCTCCCACCCCTTCCATTACTCTCCCTTCTCCCACCCTGTCTCTGGATGCTGATGGAATGGTAGTGAGGGGAGGAAAATGAAACCTGGATGTGTATAAGGGGTATATCTATAAAATGACCTCCCCTACCCCTCATATTTCCCTCCCTCCTTTTCCATCGTAAATTCCCTCTTCTCTTTTAATTGGGTGTAGCTGGAATGGTTGTGAGGTTAGAAAAGATGTCTCCTATTCTCCTTTCCCAACATCAAACTTCTCTTCCCTTCGCCTTCCATCACAAACCATCCCTCCCCCTCGTTCCTTCCCATCACAAACCTTCCCTCCCTCTCCTTCCCTTCCAAACACAAACTTTCCTTTCCTCTCCTTCTCTCCTCCTCTTCCCCTCCCAACACAAACCTTCCTTCCCTCTCCTTCTCCTTCCATCACAACCTTCCCTCCATCTCCTCACCTTCTTTACCCCCTGGATGCTGCAAGAACAGTGATTAGGGGAAGGGGATTCTCTGGAAAGGAAAGGGGAATGGCTAACGGAAGGAAGGGGAAAGAAAGGATGTGTGATGAATAAATAGAGAAGGAAAGGAGACCACCACCTCAAGTTCCCTCATGTTTCCCCTCTTACCCTCAAAACACTCCCCTTTCTTTCCCTTGGATTCGGGTAGAACAGTAGTGAAGAAATGGAAGATATATAGGCTAAGGAGAGAGAGAGAGAGAGAGAGAGAGAGAGATAGTAAAAATAAAAATAAAATAATTTAAATAGTTCCCCCATTCTACAAATATATATAATCAGAAGAATTAAAAGAACAGTCTAACCCATAAGGGAGAGTTGATAAGTAAAAGAGAGAGAGACATAGGGAGACATTTCATAAAATTATCTCTCAATAAAACGAGACAAGAGAGTTCAAGAATCACATTGCGAAGCTCATCATCCGAGAGCAACAACCATGACCTCTAATATATACAGGTACTAGAAAATATCCTAAGCAACAAAAACAACAGCAACAACAACAACAACAACAACAATAACAACAATAGCAATAACAATAACAACAACAATAATAATAATAATAATAATAATAATAATAATAATAATAATAATAATAATAATAATAAAACAAAAAATAACCGCAAAATTAAGTCAGACTCCATGAGATCATCAACCAAAGCTGTACATTATCAGGTAAGACAAAGATTTAGTGAATTCACATGTACACATCATTACGCAGCCTGGTAACGAGGAGTAATCTTGTTGATGTCGTAATTAACGGAATTGTTATCATGTGACGTGCTTAGGCAATGTGACTAGCGAGGAAGAAGCGAGATGTTTGTACAATAAGTCTGGACTCCGGTGCAATTACTTACCACTTCAAGATCCACTCACTCAGATACCAAGGCACTCACTCAGGCACTCAGGTACTCACTAAGACACTCTCAGAAACTCACTCAGCACTCAAACACTTACTAAGACATTCAATCACTCCTTCAGGCACTCAGAAATACACTCCAGCATTTTCACGCACTCATTCAGGGAGTCAGGCACTCACTCAGGCTCTCTGGCACTCACTCAGGCACTCTGGCATTCACTAAGGCAGAAAATTCTACGGTCATTCTACTAAATGACTGCGTCTACGTGAATACTCCTTTTTTTAACTCAAACTACATGCATTCATATTTATCTGTCTGTGTGTTTATTTGTCTGACTTTATCTCTCTATCTGTTTCTAATTGTTGTTTGCCTGCCTATTTATCTGCCTGTCTGTTTGTTTTTCTGTCTAAATAACTGTCAATATATATATCAGTCTTATAAAGTTATAATCAACTTATCTTCTTGTATATTAAGCTAGCTAACAATTATTCTGTCTAAGCATTTATCTATCTATCTATATCTATATATATATATATATATATATATATATATATATATATCTTGATAAAATCACACGGGAAAATGGAAACAACGGAGCACCTTAGCTTTCGTCTTTATTCAAGATATCTTCAGAGGCAACTGGATTACATGGACATAGAGAAGCTTAAATATAAAGGGTGACCTTAAAAACATGAGGTCAGGTCATAATGATGTCATCCACTAATCCCCACACCAACACACACGTAGAGGAGCTTAAGAGAAGGGGGGTGACGTGACTAGTCCGGTCAGGTCAAAAATAAGGGACCCACAAAATAACTATCATACGTCTAGATCAAAGGTTTTCAAAGCATTTTTAACCTTGGGCCACTGACAAATATATAATATATATATTACAACGCTTTTATCTGCGTATTATAACCACACAGGTATACAGAGCCAACCTTTCCCCTTCACAACGCAGTAATGTCATTTCTCTAAGTGTACACTGACCGAGATAATTAAGGTATGGTAACGTGCTCTGGCAGGCTCTCATGTCAAGGGTCTATAAATCATTTTTTTTTGGGGGGAAGAAGAATTTCTGTCTTTCGTGGAGCTACGCTATAGGCGAGTCTCGCCTCCACCTGTGATCACGAGTGTACCTTGCCATTAGGTGTTTTTTAGTGGTATTGGACGAGAAACAAGAAGGATATCAGCCACGAGAAGTAAAGGTCGATTTGGGTACTTCAAATAGGATGGTTTTCGACTCAGTGACTTAGGATGAGTGCTATGTTGTTCGTTCGGGTAACGTGGGTAATTTTGTAATGGGTGTTGCATGTCAATTGGGAATTATGAAAATTATGCATGTTTTCCTCCGGGTTTTTTTTCATAAAAGAGGTTATGAATAACTTATGTATATGTGACATGTATGTTGCTAGGGGTAACCATTCGTAAAGAGACTTGTAGTTTAGTGAAGGACGTTCTTATTCATCCTTTAGATAATGAATACGGTAAGGTCAGATCTCTTAACTATAGGCCTATGTATATATTTGAATATGTATAGGAGATCCTTAGCCTCAGAGAAGAGATCAAGGGCCTTTCACGGAAGATTGGGATTATTTTTCTTGAACTCTAGGTAGATATTGTCGTCTCCTACCCACTATTTTTAAAAACAATTTTACAGTGTATTTTTAATTTATTTACATACATGCTCACACCTACCACGTCGACGAGTCCTCCAAGTTCCTCTGTGTATGGAAAATATAGAGATTATAGACGTTCTATATATAGTCTCTTATCCCAGTAAATAATTGTCATCGTACTGAAGGGAAGCAGTCACGTCTTGCTTCAGGGATCAAGTCAACGTGTGACAAAATGGTTAAAATATCTTAATCAGTTCGTATAATAATTATTGATTTAGAAAAATATTCGAGTGAAAAAACAAAAAATACTCGATAAACGCATGATTTTCTTACAATGCAATTAATATCAAATATTTTTTTTTAATCCTTGATATGAAGATAACTCCGAAAATCTCCCACAGAATGTCAAATATCACACGACGAGAACTTGTTTTTTATTACATTATACAAAATATATTAACTCTTTTCTTATAAATATCGAACCATAATTGCTTTGACGAGTCGGTGAAGGTGTTTAAAATCAGATTTCTTTTCATTCTTTACCCAAGATTCTCAGTAAATCTCTTTGGCTTTGCATCATGAAAGAAATATATAAATTTATTTGGGGCAATGTAAACCAATGAAGATGAGATTCAAGATTGAGAAGAGAAAATTTATTTTGAATTGAGAGCGAGAGAGACAGACAGAGAGAGAGAGAGAGAGAGAGAGAGAGATCTACTTTACATCAGAGGTACAGAAAGACGCTGCAAACATTTCAGTCAATCTGTGTGTGTGTGTGTGTACACTGTCATAAAGGAACACTTCATTCTCATACACACAATGTCGGTGGAATTTACATAAATCACCGCCAGCCTATTCCAAATGCTGTAGGCCTAAAGAGTACGTTGCCCTCTTTTTTAATATAACCTTGTATTCCACCGTTTACATATGACGCGTTGAAGTGACATTACGATAGGGGGACTTGGTGAGAGGGAGGGAGAGAGGGAGAGAGAGAGAGAGAGAATGGACTGTCAGAATCTCTCTCTCTCTCTTTGGTTAGGTTAGGTTAGGTTAGGAGAAAATAAACAACAACATAGGAGTCGCTGGGAATACAGAACGCAGATGATTTTAAGGGATATAGGACACCAAGGTGAGGGATGGTTGAAAGTCCTTAATAAATTACACCAGACAAAGGCCCTAATACAACACGCAGGTTTAGCACTTTCTTGCCCCCCAGCGTGTGTGTGTGTGTGTGTGTGTGAGTGTGTGTTAAGGATGCACCGGAACTCTTAATGTGTTCCTCTAATGTGTTTTGGAATACTTCAGAATCCTCGGCACCATGGCGGCTTCATATTAGGACACCCCCTTTGGTGATATTAAGACATCTCTTTAGTAATATTAGGACACTCTATTAGTTTGTATTAGGACAGAGGGATATTAGAACGCCCCCCTTATTAAAATTAGGACACCTCTTTAGTAATATTAGGACACTCTATTAGTTTGTATTAGGACAGAGTGATATTAGGACGCCCCTTTAGTAATATTAGGACACCCCTTTAGTAATATTAGGACTCTCCATTAGTTTGTATTAGGACAGAGTGATATTAGGACGCCCCCTTATTAATATTAGGACATCCCTTTAGTAATATTAGGACATCCCCTTAGTAATATTAGGAAACCCCTTTAGTAACGTGTGTCCGGGCCAAGCACGGTACTCGAACCCGTGTCAAATACATAAAGAGTGACCATGGACACCAGATGACAGGAGACAGACAGACACCTCAGAGCAACACAACAATATTAAATAACCTGTGTACCTGTAATTACCTGCCGGAGAAGTTTACTGAATGACTGTGTGTGTGTGTTTGTGTATATATGTGTGTGTGTCACCTGTTTTCTCAAATAATCATAAGAAATTATGAGATGTCTTCCACGTACGATAACATTCTCTCTCTCTCCCTCTCTCGCTCTCCTATTTAACCTATTTATCTATCTGTTTATTAATTTTTCTCTTATAGTTGCAAGTTTCTCTCGGTGTTTTGTAACTAATTCTCTCACTCCTCCTCCTCCTTCTCCTCCTTCAACCTTCTTAAAGTAGATTGGGTGGTTGCCGCCTTTGGACATTGGAGAGGCTTAGGTGACCTGTGCCTGGGATTCAAGTCCTTATTTCTAGGATCCGTGACAAAACCTCCATATCGTTTCGAAGGTTGGGGACGGGGTTGATGGCGTGGCTCACCCATCGCTGTGCGTCACGGCTGAGATGATGAACACCGACAACAGTCTGTAGAAGGCGACCCATGCTGTATACATCAGCCTGAGAGGTCAGTGGACTGTTCTTGACCACCTCAGGGGCCATGTAGACTGGTGACTTTGTTCCGGGAGGGAATCGGTTAAATTTTCCGATTGGTGCAGACAGACCAAGGTCAATGAGCGTAGCACGAATCCCACTGGGGGTATTTTGGATGCAGATGTTTCCAGACTTGACATCGGTGTGCACCCATCCCCGCTCCTTTACCGCCAGCAGGGTTCGGGTGACCTGTTTTACGATCTGCAGGCGCTGGCCTATGGTGCAGGTGTGGGTCTGGAGGTACTTGTCCAGGCTCTCCCCGGCGTATTCGGTGAGGAGGGTGAGCTTCGAGGGACACACTCCGATTATTTTCTGAAGACCGGGTACATTCTGCAGGGCTGTAAGGGCCTGGATTTCCGTCTGCAGAGTTAAAACATTAATTGGTGTATCTGGAAAGGTCTTGATGACCCACTGGCTATTGGACACTGTAACCAAGTGACAAGACCCGTAGGTCCCGTGACCCAAAGGCCTCATGCAGGCAGGATCAGCCACGAACTCTAAGGCCCCATCCCCAAACACGTTTACAAAGTGGCATTCACAGATTTCGCACAGTGCACGCACCGATTGTTTTGCGTACCTTCTGGTGTCCATCCTGAGGTATATTTACCCTCAGGTTTAGGTTGCTCAAGGACCTAGTAGTCAAAATTCGAGGTGTAAATGAAAAATACAAGTCGAAAACTGGTTAAATCCAGTTTCTGATCCCAAGATTTCCTGTTTGTTTATATAGTAGAGGTAAGCTGTTACGGTGAAGATGCAATAGTGTAGTGATGATACTTCGTTGTAGTATAGTTCTATAGTGGCGTTATAGTGGAGTTCTGGTTTGTGATGATAGTGTTTTAGTGGTTATAGAGTTGTAGTATACTGTTGTAGTGGAGTTTTGGTGTTATAGTGTTGTTATAGTGTTGTAGTATAGTGTTATAGTGAAGTTATGGTGTTGTAGCGATTTTACAGTGTTGTAGTGTTGTAGTACAGTGTTGTGGTGATGTAATAGTGTTGTAGTAGTGTTGTAGTGATGTAATAGTGTTGTAGTACAGTGTTGTAGTGATGTTGTAGTGTTGTAGTGATGTAATAGTGTTGTAGTAGTGTTGTAGTGATGTTATAGTGTTGTAATACAGTGTTGTAGTGATATTATAGTGTTGTAGTACAGTGTTGTAGTGATGTTATAGTGTTGTAGTACAGTGTTGTAGTGATGTAATAGTGTTGTACTAGTGTTGTAGTGATGTTACAGTGTTGTAGTACAGTGTTGTAGTGATGTTAGTGTTGTAATACAGTGTTGTAGTGATGTTACAGTGTTGTAGTACAGTGTTGTAGTGATGTTAGTGTTGTAATACAGTGTTGTAGTGATGTTACAGTGTTGTAGTACAGTGTTGTAGTGATGTAATAGTGTTGTACTAGAGTTGTAGTGATGTTACAGTGTTGTAGTACAGTGTTGTAGTGATGTTAGTGTTGTAATACAGTGTTGTAGTGATGTTACAGTGTTGTAGTACAGTGTTGTAGTGATGTTATAGTGTTGTAGTATAGTGTTGTAGTGATGTTATAGTGTTGTAGTAGTGTTGTAGTGTTGTAGTACAGTGTTGTAGTGATGTTATAGTGTTGTAGTACAGTGTTGTAGTGATGTTATAGTGTTGTAGTACAGTGTTGTAGTGATGTTATAGAGTTGTAGTACAGTGTTGTAGTGATGTTATAGTGTTGTAGTACAGTGTTGTAGTGATGTTATAGTGTTGTAGTACAGTGTTGTAGTGATGTTATAGTGTTGTAGTATTGTTTAAGTGGATGCTATAAAGTTGCAGTGTGTGCTATAGTCTCGTAGTATAGTGTTGTAGTGATGTTATAGTGTTGTAGTATGTGTTGTAGTGATGTTGTAGTGTTGTATACAGTGTTGTAGTGATGTTATAGTCTTGTAGTACAGCGTTGTAGTGATGTTATAGTGTTGTAGTACAGTGTTGTGATGTTATAGTGTTGTAGCACAGTGCTGTAGTGATGTTATAGTGTTGTAGTACAGTGTTGTAGTGATGTTATAGTGATATAGTGTTGTAGTACAGTGTTGCAGTGATGTTATAGTGTTGTAATACAGTGTTGTAGTGATGTTATAGTTCCTAGTACAGTGCTGGGGTGTGATGTATAAGCATAGTAGTGTTGTAGTACAGTGTTGTAGTGATGTTATAGTGTTGTAGTGATATATAGTGTTGTAGTGATGTAGTATAGTGCCAGTAGTTATAGTGTTGTAGTACAGTGTTGTAGTGAAGTTATAGTGTTGTGGTATAGTGTTGTAGTGATGTTATAGTGTTGTAGTACAGTGTTGTAGTGGATATTATAGTGTTGTAATACAGTGTTGTAGTGGATATTATAGTTGTAGTACAGTAAGGTACTGATGTTATAGTGTTGTAGTAATAGTGTTGTAGTGATGTAATAGTGTTAGTAGTGTTGCAGTGATGTTACAGTGTTGTAGCACAGTTGGTAGTGATGTTATAGTGTTGTAGTACAGAAAGGTTGTAGTGATGTTGTAGTGTTGTAGTAACAGTGTTGTAGTGATGTTATAGTGTTGTGCACAGTGTTGTAGTGATGTTATAGTGTTGTAGTGATGTTAGTGCTGTAATACAGTGTTGTAGTGATGTTATAGTGTTGTAGTACAGTGTTGTAGTGATGTTAGTGTTGTAATACAGTGTTGTAGTGATGTTAGTGTTGTAATACAGTGTTGTAGTGATGTTATAGTGTTGTAGTACAGTGTTGTAGTGATGTTATAGTGTTGTAGTATAGTGTTGTAGTGATGTTATAGTGTTGTAGTAGTTGTAGTGATGTTGCAGTGTTGGGTAAAGTATAGTGCTGTAGTGGATGTTAGTGTTGTACACAGTGTTGTGCATGTTATAGTGTTGTAGTACAGTGTTGTGAAAGGATGTTATAGTGTTGTAGGCACAGTGTTGTAGTGATGTTATGTTGTAGTATAGTGTTGTAGTGATGTTATAGTGTTGTAGTACAGTGTTGTAGTGATGTTATAGTGTTGTAGTACAGTGTTGTAGTGTTGTAGTGATGTTATAGTGTTGTGGTAGTACAGTGTTGTAGTGTTGTATTACAGTGTTGTAGTGATGTTATAGTGTTGTAGTACAGTGTTGTAGTGATGTTATAGTGTTGTAGTACAGTGTTGTAGTGTTGTAGTACAGTGTTGTAGTGATGTTATAGTGTTGTAGTACAGTGTTGTAGTGATGTTATAGTGTTATAGTGTTGTAGTACATTAATACAAAAGTCATTTGTCTGTGACCCGTTAGTCTGTCTGCCTTTTGCTACTCTCTGTTGCCTTTTATGATGAAACTGTTATGAAGTTTTTTGAAAATGTTCTACCGTTGTTTGGTTTACTGTTGTTAGTGTGTTGTCTATTGTTGGAAAGAACAAACAAATATTATTATTATTATTATTATTATTATTAGCAGGGTTATTATTATTGTTATTATTATTATTATTATTATTATTATTATTATTATTATTATTATTAGCAGGGTTATTATTATTATTATTATTGTTATTATTATTATTATTATTATTATTATTATTATTATTTTGTTTATTAGTTACATTGTTATTATTGTTATTATTATTATTATTATTATTATTATTATTATTATTATATTATAGTTCTTTTATTATTATTATTATTATAATTATTATTATTAGTTATTATTATTAGCTTATTACATATTATTATTATTATTATTATTATTATTATTATTATTATTATTATTATTATTACATATTATTATTATTATTATTATTTTTGACATTGTTTTCTCCTCCTCCTCCCCATCTTCCTCCCTGACACACTCTTTTCTTCCCTCTCCTCCCCCATCTTCCCTGACACACTCTTTTCTTCCCTCCTCTCCCCATCTTCTCCTGACACATCCCCCTTTTTCTTTCCCTCCTCCTCCTCCATCCTCCTCCTGGGATGGCCACTCTTTCTTCCCTCCTCCTCCCCCATCCTCCTCCCTGACACACTTTTTTCTTCCCTCCTCCTCCCCCATCCTCCTCCCGACACACACTTTCTTCCTCCCCTCCCCCATCTTCCTCCTGACACACTCCCTTTTCTTCCTCCCTCCTCCTCCTCCCCTCTTCTTCCTCCTGACATTACCCCCTCTTTCTTCCTCCCCCTCCCCCATCTTCCCTCCCTGACAACACACTCTTTTCTTCCCTCCTCCTCCTCCCTCTTCTTCCTCCTCTTACTCCCTGTTATATCATTTAGTTATATTTGTTTGTGTGTGTTCCAGGCAGTAAGGTTAGGTTAGGTTAGGTACCCTCAAGAGATTCAGATTCATGAACCTGAAACATTTATGGACAGAATAATGTATCAGTCTACTGCTTCGGGTTCACAACTCTCGAGGGTTCATGGTTCGGTTGTTTGAAAAATAAACCAGAAAGCGAAATTTTGCTATAGGTTAGGTAAGGTTAGGTTAGGTTAGGTTACGTTTCTTTGGGTTGAGTCTGATTAGGTTTGGTTAGGTTAGGTTGTATCTATTGGGTAAAACACAAGAAGCAAAATTTAGTTTTCTGGTTCTTTTGAAAACATCCACAACGCGTTGTGTTCGTTTTCGTTCTTTGAGCCCACCATATGTACTGTAAATCCAAAATTATAGAAACACATTCTTTATACCACTAATACCATTATGTCATACACTGTCACTATGTTGAAATGAACTGTAGTTTGAGCTGATCCCCATCTAAGTTACTATATGTCTTATTTGTGTCACTTATGTCACTCGTATATTATTTGTAATTCGTAACCCATTCCCCAAATATGTAACTGTATATTTTCAGCCTTCTGGCTGCCAAGCTCTTTCAATAAACCGTTAATTATTATTATTATTATTATTATTAAATTACCATTTCAATAATTATATATATTGCCGTTAGGACATGATCCTCACTGTTTCTGTCACCTTGTTTCACCTTAATACAACTCATGTTGTATTGCTTCCCTCACTTGTCATATTAATGTATATCAACTCAACTGTAAAATATGTATATACTTAGAATATTAATTAAAAAATAAAATAAAATAAAATAAAATAAATAACGAAGTGATAATCGTGGTAACATTGGCATATGTTCTTACTACAACCATGTTAAGTGGACTGCTCCAGATGATGTTAATGTTCTATGATAAATGAGGTATACTGAAGGATAGCTTCAGGCGTAGGTTGGGTGGACATATGAGCAATAGGGGCTGGGTGTAAATGGGACTGCCCAGTATGGGCCAATAGGCCCGCTGCAGTTTCCTCCATTCTTATGTTCTTATGTTCAGTGATATTAGGACACCCCTTTAGTGATATTAGGACACCCATTTAGTGATACAAGGACACCCCTTTAGTGATATTATGACACCCCTTTAGTGATATTAGGACACTCCCTTAGTGATATTGGGACACCCGTTTTGTAATATTAGGTCACCCCGTTAGTGATATTAGGACACTTCTTTAGTAATATTAGGACACCCCTTTAGTGATATTGGGACATCTGTTTTGTAATATTAGGTCACCCCGTTAGTGATATTAGGACACCCCTTTAGTGATATTGGGACATCTGTTTTGTAATATTAGGTCACCCCGTTAGTGATATTAGGACACTCCTTTAGTGATATTAGGACACCCTTTTAGTTTGCATTAGGACAGAGTGATACTGGGACACCCTCCTAGTGGTATTAGGACACCTGTTTAGTGATATTAGGACACCTTTATGAGTATTAGTAGACCCCCTAATTAGGTTAGAATATCCCCAATGAAATTAGGGCTTCTATAATGGTGTCAGGACATCCATTGTTAGGACATCCTTTGAGTTCATCATCAACTGCTGTGACATCATCACCGGGTTAGAGTAGGTCAGGTTAGGTCAGGTCAGGTTAGGTTAGAGTAGGTCAGGTTAGATTAGGTCAGGTCAGGATAGGTTAGGTTAGGTTAGAGTAGGTTAGGTTAGGTATATATTCTCAATTTATGCTTTACATTCCTTATTTAATGCTTATGCTTATGCTTGCTTTATTTTCTTACATGACAGTGTGCACGACAGAGATATATCAAGGGTAGATGGGAGTTTTGGACGGGTTGGCCGGCCCCTAACCCCTGAATTTGTTATATTCTTATGGGATTAATTGCTTCGATAACCAATGACACTCATCAACGACTTTGCACAGTTCTCGCATGCGTTGGTGTGTGTATTACAGTAGGTGTCTATAATTTACCGGGGAATATTCTGTATAAAGTCAGGCACCCTCAAGGTCATGAGTCGATATCATAACACGTGTGCTAAATACCAGGGTTCTTGATTAGCCTCACAGGTAAACAAACCGGAAATAGCCTCGACTTACCCTACACACTCACTCTCCTCTCTCTACTAGTCTCTCTTCTCTGTCTCTTCCTCTGTCTGTCTGTGTCTGTCTGTGTGTCTGTCTTTCTCTGTCTGTGTGTCTATCTGTATGTCACTTTCTCTCTCTTCCTCTCGTCTGCTTTCTCCATTATTAGATGTGTTTCCTATAAGAGGTTTGAAAAGAAAAAAATTATCGGTACTGGACGCAAAGATCACAAAAAAAAGGTTGGCTGGATGAAGTTCAAGACTGAGACACCCTTAGAGCAGTGGTCAAGGGAGGGCCAAGCGCCATGTAATAAGATAATTGTTGTGCTAAAACAGAACAAAAAAGAAAAACCACAGAATTTTAAGTGTAGAGGGAATTAATTTACTGGCTTCACTGAATGTAATCTTTCTTCAGACAAACACAACCATCTGCTACCCTGAGCTGTCCTGAATCCTCGAGTTTGAGTGAAGTGACTTTAGTATTCAACAACAGCATCATGCAGCTGTCATCGTGTTTGACAGTGGCCGGTACCTCAACCTCACCAACCCAGCGTCTCGAGATCCTCCTGCTTCTGTCTTTCCCATCATAAATTGTGGCATTAAGACTCTCCCTTCTTATAATGACACTGGGCAAAACTAAGGATCATAATCATTGTTAATCTTCCTTACCATACCTCTTGCTTGTCGTGGCCGCCTGAGATGATTCCATTTTATCTTCTCATAGTCCCGCTCGTCTGCCTGATGGTGAAGATCCTAGCTTTATCATTCCAAGTCGTAACAGTTCAAAATAACCTGATTTAGATAACTTGAGTATTTAGTAAGGTGACGAGGCTTTTGTGAACAAGGATGACAAGACACTTATCTTATTTCTCTCTCTGTGACAATTAATCATCAAAATATAAGTCAAATAAAACTCCTTATTATAGCCTTATGAAACAGAAGATCGTGACGGCAGAATTTCTCATCTTATAATCAGCACGTCTCCTTGATAAAGAATATCGTGGTATCTTCATTGTACCTCCCTGTGATCTCCAGCCTTTGTTGGTGGTGAGCAGGGCTGTTACCTCATCACCCCACTCTCTTGTCATCTCCAACAGACAGCCTTATAAGAGAGGATTGTAGCTTTATTACTCCTCTTTCTTGTCATTATCAGCTACATCAGTCGAAGTGGAGAAGTTCCTAAGTGGTGTCTCACGTCACCACGAAATGAACTTGTTTTTTGGAGTTGACACGAAGCATTAATGTTAGACATGAGTGCCCCGAGGCCTTGTGCTGTCACTCTTGTTATCCAGGCAACTCACAAGTCCTTCAATATTTATGAGGTTTTTACGCTGTCTTGTACTGATCTGTCTGTCTCTTTTTATAAGTTGTTCATAGACTACTTTTTAATGTCCATCTAGCAAGGAGAGAGAAGAATGAAGCAGGTATAAATTCATTGTTTAATTCACCTCTTAATCTATTTATTTTCTCAAAACATTTTATTTGAACTGTGATGATTTTCAATTGTTTCATATACAGTTTAATTACTTATTTATTATTATTATTTTTTTTTTTTATTTATCGTTAACGCTATTGTTATTACTACTGTTATTTCTAATACCATTGTTATGAATTCTAATATTATCCATAACAATCTTTTTACTGCATCTGTCTTAGTTACTGCGTCATCCCTCGCCGCCGCCCCCTCCTCCTCCTCTCCCACAGCCAGCGCCTCCACCACACCCATCCGTCTACACTCGCTTCGTCTATGTCCCCTTTGGCTGCAGTAAACATGCCATGCCCTTAGAAATGTCAGGACCCGGGTACTCTGAATTCCTCTCCATGTTTTCCTCAGCGAGTTAGTGCATCTATTATTGTTAACTTTTCTTTATTGTGTGCCCCCAATCCCCTCTCTCAGAAGAGTGTGTGCCCCATCTCCTCCTGCCCCACCTTCCCCTGACCCACCTTCAACTGCCCCACCTCCTCCTGCCCCACCTCCTTCTGCCCCGCCTCACTCTGCGCCATCCCCCATCCTGGCGGTCTCGTTAGCGTGGTGTTCCCTGGGTCATGTCAGGTTGTCAGAGCTTCCTAGATACGCGCTCATGCGGTAATTGAGTTGTGACGTCAGACAAATGCACAACTCCTTGCGGGCTGATAAAATTATGTACAACATATCTCTCTCACGAGGGTTTGTATACATCCTTTTGGTCTTGTGTATTTTGGGGAGGATTTTATGAGTTTTAGTTTTTTTTTTTTTTAGTTCTACACAGTCACTGTTTACACCAGGATATTTCATTTCTATGTATTTATTATCTTCCTTACTTTCTGATGGATAGATGAAGGAGTAAAAGAACATTAAATAAAACAGAGGAAGATCATAATAGGGGTAAAGGGTGTAAGACAAGTGTAGACAATGATAAGAAGAAACACTTTTAGACAACAGGTGAACACTACCATGCAGACTCACTCATATCGTCTCCTTAGCGGCCATGTACAGACTCACCACAACACTTGATGAGAAACAACACAGATGGCGTCAAGGTATCAGATGTTATTTTTGTGATAACTATTGTAATATGTACTGTACCATTACCGATATTCTTTTCTAATTACATACTATTTAATGATGCAATTCAGATGTGATTATCTTTGTCATTATCATTTATGGGTTTTTTATTTTTTTTTTTGCTTTGTTATTTGGCTGTGGTTTACGTTTTGATCTACTCATAATTACTCGAAACATTAGGACCAATTAGTATCTGATGCTGTTTATTTTCATCAGTATAATTAGGGGGTAATATCATAATAGAGTATATTTAGAGTATTATCTGTAATAGACATGTTGGAGTATAATTGTTTTGTATATTTTTATGGTTCAGAATGATCAAGTGTCTTATTTATCTGGGTCACTTAGTGCATAAATGAGTAAGTTAGTGTGTCGTAGTGTTTTGTATTACCTTCACCCTGGTCTCTGATACGCCTAGAATATCCAGTTGTCCAGCTCTGAAAAATTCTGTATTATAGGTAGACGTTTATGTGAAAGAATAGATAATTTTTATAATATATGTGCGTATTATTTACTTATTTCCACCTTATTTAATATACATAGTCTGAGAAACCTGTTAATACTGTATACGACGATGTACTTCAGATGCCTTTTCAACATTAATTCAACCCTCAACATAGTCTGAAGGCTAATGTTATTGTAAGAGTTCTGTCTGTAAGATTTCCTTATTAAGATGTAATTTCATTTAAATTTTCAAAACTTCATTTGATGTGAAGATGTCTACTCCTGAATCTAATTTCCACATTAAAGTTATTCAACCTTAGCTTTTTTTATTCCCTGAAAAATCCTCAAGACTCATTTTCATATAAAACAGCTTATTGGAGCAAATTCGATTTTTTCTTAAATAAAATTG
The DNA here is from genome assembly GCF_018991925.1 of Homarus americanus. Classification (NCBI taxonomy): domain Eukaryota; kingdom Metazoa; phylum Arthropoda; class Malacostraca; order Decapoda; family Nephropidae; genus Homarus; species Homarus americanus. The sequence goes on along the minus strand of NW_024733126.1, from coordinate 11,817,823 downwards.
AAGGCAATAAATAAGGGATTATTAACATGATAATATATTCATAGTGTTGGGAAGGTTATCCCTTAATAACTTATCTAAGAGTTTTTATTACTCGTGATGGCGCCAATTGATGTGATACAACTTATTTTATTTTACATGTTTATCACGTTTATCCCCCAATGTAGTTAATGTCATGATGGATGTAGGACGATGACTTATTCTATATCTCTTAACTATTACCGTGGGAAGGTGTCATGGCGTAGTTATTTAGACTAACATACGAGAGAGTCTAATCGTATATACAGTTGTACGTATTTCTGAAACCATCTACCATTTGGTCTTATTTATTTATTAATTTATGTATATTTTGTTGTTATAGTTCCAATCTATCAAATCATCGCTGGGTTACTAATCACATCACGCATTTGTCCAATCAAAAGAGTAACATACATACTCATTCAGTCAAACATATGGTTAGACATATTTATAGACATACATAATATAACTCCCTGTATAAGTCAAGGGAACCAGAGCCACAAGAGGTGTGAACGTGTGACTGTGCTTGGCAGGGTTTTCACTCACACTGATCACAGAAACTGGGAAGCCGATCCTCACTATAGGCCTACGACTGTGTGGGGGGGGGAGAGGAGGGGTGATGTAGGATGTGGGGGGTAGAGGGATGTGGTCATGTGGGAGGTCCCATTTAAGAGGGGGGAAAGGGGAAAGAGGAGGTTGGTTGTGGTTGAGGGAGGGGCATAGAGGGTCGAGGAGGGAGGAAGGAGGAAGAGGAGGAGGAGGAGGAGCAAGAGGAGTTAGGTAGGAGGTTGGGTGTGAAAGTGACCGTGTAGATTTCTTCTAATTTTATTTCACGTAATTAATTATAAACACGAAATCTCTTCATTAAGTTAAACATGACTGACTGTCTCTAATTAACTACTTGTTTATGTGTGATATAAGAGAGTTAACAAGGCCTGTGGTGTAAAATACTAAACATAGCTCATTAAGACTGACCTACTTACCATATCTATGATCCCATGTCTATATTCTGAGTCCTTGGTTGAAGCAACTCACTGTTTACCTTCGTTTGTATACCTGAGTTGTATGTGTACGTGCTGAACCCAATGTGAACTTGTATGACCATCTTATTGAATAAATATGTATGTATGTATGTATGTATGAACAGTATGTATGCGTGTATGTATGTATGTATGTATGTATGTATGTATGTATGTATGTATGTATGTATGTGTCTATATCATTATGACATTGATTGATCCAGAGGCAGAGGACATAAAATCAGCGACACGTGGAAGAATGTGTTGTCACTGTCCCCATACATGTGTTCACCTGTTGATACAACAGTGTCAGATACGCGAAGAACACACACACACACACACACACACACACACACACACACACACACACGATGTCATTTTTAATTACACTATGCCCACTTATTATTATTATTTAATTTCTCGTCTTATGTGAGTTCTAGTTTTCCCATGGCATCTGGTAGAGGCAGGAAGGAGGGAGGAACCACCCAAAGCCAGACCTACTCGCCCACAACCTCACCACCGCCACCACAACCACCCCACTCTACGGCGTTCTCTTCAGGAGGGTCATGGAGTTTATTGGACCACGCAGGACACATAATGAGAGAAGAAACGTAGGAGAAGAAGGAGAGAGACAAATGATAGAGAATAAAGAGGAAGAAGAGATAGGATGAGGCGATTGATTGAGAGAGAGAGAGAGAGAGAGAGAGAGAGAGAGAGAGAGAGAGAGATCATAGACGGTGATGCCAAGGAGAGAGAGAGGATTTTCACCCGACAGTACTTCAGCGTCATTGACAATCTTTCTCTCTCAAAAAAAAAAAGGCTATTATTATGGTTCATGGAGGGTGGACCGTCCATCATCTTGCAAACTGTATTTTCTCTCTCTCTCTCTCTCTCTCTCTCTCTCTCTCACTCGGTGTTTTTAATGCATGACCCAAAGACGTAAATCACGCAATTATCCTGCTTGGTACAGCTACTAACCTGACGCTACTCACTTCCTGTTGACGGTGGGAAGCAGGAGGAGGAGGAGGAGGAGGAGGAGGAGGAGAAAGAGGAAGAAGAAGGGGAGGAGGAGGTGGAGAAGGCGAATGATGATGGTAGGAAGTGTGATGTTCAATATCACACAATATTCCATGAAACGAAATACGACACCCCTCTTTTCCCTTCTCCCTCTTCCCCTTCACTTGCTTAAACCTCTCACTCCTTTCCCTATTTCTTCTCACTTTTCTATTTTTGTCTTCGTTTCCCAATGTGAAGAGCAGATGTGTCAAGGACAGGTGAGGAGTACAAATAATTAGAGGGCAAGTGTAAATTTATTACAGGTGTGTACAGGGCAAGTGTGACTAAGGTTTGATATGTAGCATTGCGTTGATGAGGTCATGTATGGAGCGCAGTTGTGATGAGAACAGATGTGAATTACAAATGATTAGACGGCAGGTGTGAAGTATAGGTGTGTTCAAGGTAAGTGTGAATTGCCTATAAATGTTGAGGAAAGGTATCGAGTACATATGTGTTAAGGGTAAGTGTGTACAGGTGTGTTGAGGGCAGGTGAGGAATATGTATCCAGAGCAGGTGTGGAGTCCAGGTACAGTAGGTGTGTTGAGAATGGTAGCAGGTGTTGAATATACAGTAAGTGTAAGGTACGAACGAATAGCGTTGGGGAAGGAAGAAGCAATTAAAAAAAAAAAAGATAAATGTCAATAAATCTTAGAACAAGGAAAATAGTATATAATGATAGAGAGATGGAGGAAGAGAAAAATGAAGGTAAAGAGATAATGATAATAACAGAAAAAATCAAACTGAAGGGATGGAATAAGTGGAAATAGATACAACACAAAGGAGAGAGAGAGAGAGAGAGAGAGAGAGAGAGAGAGAGAGAGAGAGAGAGAGAGAGACCTTACCATAACTTAAAAGAACACACCCAACTTTTAACACCACCACTCTGTCACTAACAATAAATTAACAAAAGATGATTTACACTTGTGAGAAACATTACCTGAGTGACGCTAACCTCTTGTACCAACACCAACTCACCTGTGTGTATATATATATGTGTAAAGTCAGATGGGGAGGTGGGGAGGGTTATATATGGAAGGGATTGGGGGAGTTGGTAAGTGAGGGGGGGGGGAGAGAAAAGGGATTTGTTGGGGAGGAGGTCTAGAGGATAAGGGAGGTGGGTGAAGGAGTTAATGGAGGGTGTGAAGGGTATGTCTGTGGAGTAAGTGGGGGATTGATGAAGGCTGATGGTATACTTATGATGGGGATGGAATATCGGGCGGGAAGTAGTTGAGGGCAGGGATTTAGAGGCCAATGGAGGGGTTGGAAGAAGGGAGGGAGGGAGGGAGGGATGTTGATTGGTGATGGAAGAGAGACGAACGAAAGGAGGAAAGGGAAGATATAGAGGTGGTAGAGAAAGTGGGAAAGGGCTGATGGGAAGAGGGAAAGGAGGGATAGGCACTTCCCTCCTGATGCTTCAAGCGAGACATCTCTTGTGAGCTATATATCAAGTACTATATTTTAGACAACACTTTAAAAAAAATCAATGTCACTGTATATTTATAGATTTTCTGCTCACATGCCAAAATTATCTCTAATTATTTTAAGTTATTGCTTAGTGCAGAGAAACTACGATTTAGTGACTAATGCTTAACGCCTCGAGTACGATAAGTGACTTCTGGAATACAATGACGTAATCTCTTTATGTTGTCTTAACTCTCGAGTACTATGTCATTATACTTAAGGGGTTAATATATTGTATTCACAAGGATAATTAATTGTACTCAGGGGGTTGATATCGTACTCAAGGGGTTAAGGATCTCGGTATTTGAAATACCAAAACCCACTAAAATAATAAAAAAAAATACTGAAGGAGATTTTTGACCACGCAAAGATCTAAGGTGAATAAGAAAAGTGAATGAGAGACGCTGGCTATCGAAATCATCCAAGGTATACAAGGCCTTGAAGAAGCATACCAAATATTATTTCGGTTCGCTAATTCTCTTTCAAGTTATTAAAATGGAAACATTTAATGCCAGCAGACAGATAGACAGATAGACAGACAGACAGACATTCTTTGAAATTAATAATTAATCACTGGGCTTACAAAATTAAAAATTAAATCAAACTTGGCTTGGCTTTATATATATATATATATATATATATATATATATATATATAAAACTTATTTTAGAGTTACTGTCATGCAAGTCTTGGATAGGAAAATAAATATATATTCTTCAGACAAGAGATAAGTGTACAGCATATATTGGGTATTGTTAAAACACCACTGGGCGCCAAGAAATACAATACAATGATGTTAATGATATAATAATAGATAGAAGGGCCGATGTTTATTTTGTTTTCATTGTTATTAATTCAGTTTATGTTTACTGTTGCCTCTTTTTATTATAAGTCTTATCTGCATTGTTTATAACTGAGAAAGATAATTATCAACACACATTATTTGGTTTCCTGTCAGCGTACAAGAATTCACTTAAATTAATCTGAAGTTGTATTGGAAAGCCTCTGCATCATTTCCATAATATCACATGTACAGTGTATGTATCTTTTTAGTAATGGTATTAATTTTTTCCAGTGAACAATAAGAAAGAATTTATATTTTCGGTAAGTGTTCTGCTCGTCTCCGCTAACCGATCATCTTCATTAACCTGTCATTTACGATTAAGAGCTAATGGTCGTTAAACAGACTATTAACGTCTTAAATTAACGTTTCTCACTGGTTGGTTATCATCGTTAAGCTGAACTACACAATTTGGACGATAATTTTCTTCGTTAATCTAGTCCTAACATATTTTTTTCATATGACGTCATTCGTTAACCTGTCTATCGCCGTTAAGTTTTTGTTTATTGGATTAATCGGCTTTGTTTAGTAATGCGTTTCTTTAAGTGAATCTCTCTTTCATGTTCGTTATCGTCCTCGTTAAATGAATGCCTTAGTTTAGAGACTCTGGTCGTTAAGTGAAGGACTCTGTTGAACAAGTGGGTCCATTAAATGACCGTCCACGCTAAGTCATCACAGTCGTTAAACACTCGTCTCTATTAAGTGACAGTATACTGTACATGTCATTGTATTATTAGTGTCAATAATGTTATCATTATTACTGTTATTATTATCATTACCACTGCTATTATCGTCATTGTACCTTTTATTATTATCATTATCATTATTATTATTATTTTATTGGTAGTAATAGTAATAGTAGTAGAAACTATAATAGTATCATTATCATTATTACTATTAATATTATTTTCATTGTTATATTTAAACACGAGTGGCCAATTTGGTTGAAGAGACTCTACTTCTCCATTGGTTTGAGAGGAAATCTATACCGCAAGACCAGAACACTGAGTAACATACACACAACAGATAAAGTCGGTCAATATCCCCATACAGGTTCGTTATAATGACTTGCCTTGTTAAGCTCAGAAATATGAGACACACACAACTAAATTCTTTAAATAAAATTACAAATATTTAACGTACTATAAAATGTCGTATGTTTATTTCACTGTAAACCAATTCAATGTTAAATGTTTTGTTTTTTGTTAATCTAGAAATAATGTATTAATCAGTTATGTTATTGTCTCATTATCAACAAATTATATTAGTTGAAAGACAGTATAGTTGAGATGTGTAAAAAATTATTCATATCATATAGCACAGACGATATAGTAATCATTTATAGTTTAAGTTTGTTCACTCACTCACACACTCACTCACTCACAATCCCTTCAGTAGCACTCCTTATTATGCACTACATCAAATGAATAAAAACTAAGAAAGTATTAAAGTATTCAATTTTATCAAAGTTTCACGGAACTACATTGAAAGTTAATTAATCTAGTCTAAGATTAATTAGAATGTAAGTATAATATCTAATTACTTCACTAATAATCATACTGTCGAAATATATGTCAAATTCTTATCTTGGGAATCGATGCATTAAATATTAGGAAAGATAAGGTGTTGATCTGTATGTCAGCTAAAAAAAAAGATGAATTAAATTTCTTGTAATATATGACTGTTTTCACATCAAGATTTCGTGCTGTAAGTTTAAAGGTACAGCAGTGACACAGTAATTTTTTTTCTGTATTTCTACCACACGAATTATTACAGCAATAGTTCTGTAAATAAACGAAGTGAGGTAAAGTACAAGTGACATTATGGCAAAGAAAATCTTAAAAGAAGTTACAATCACCATCTCATATTAAGCAAAATTGTATTGTGGAATGGTGGATGTATTGTTGCTTTCACGATGTATGGGTGGAGAGAGAGAGAGAGAGAGAGAGAGAGAGAGAGAGAGAGAGAGAGAGAGAGAGAGAGAGAGAGAGAGAGAGAGAGAGAGAGAGAGAGAGAGAGAGAGAGAGAGAGAGAAACACTCTGTATAAAATTCTATGGTAAGACATACTGTATATCCTTTGAGAAACTTTCGAGACATCGTTCAGAAAAAAAAGTAAAGTTTGTTTTTTATTAATGACAAAATAAATCTTAAAAAAGAGGGAAAAGCATCTTTGGGATACCATAATAAAGGTAGTCTGGACACCTAACTGGCGGAAAATAATAGAAGAACTAGCTAACTCTTGCCTATAATAACAAGACAATAGTTTATAACACTGTTCACAGACTCTCACGCTACTTAAGAGAAAAACGACGAACAAGGAGTGATTTTACGAATTATATCACATAAAAAAGTGCAGTAAATCTTAAAAACTTTAAAAATTGATGTATAGTGATTTTTTTTTCTTCCACGATTAAGTTTCACGGAGCTGTCAGTGAAGATATTTTACAACATGTTTGTTGGTGAACGAGAACAATTTTACCTTGGTGCTTGTAACGTTGTTCCTCTGGTTATTTATGATCTTGATGCTCAGTGACGAACTTATCTTGATCTATGATGTGGTAATTCTTTCTTGTTCTCTGTCTCTTTATATATACAGTATATATATATATATATATATATATATATATATATATATATATATATATATATATATATATATATATATATATATATATATATATATATATATATATATATATATATATATTCTAACTATTAAATAAAAATCCCTTAGATTTTTATTCAACTAAATTATTTGTTCATAAAACATATATGACGCGGTGTTCATCATGAAATACAATAGATATATTCTTCCAAGTCCCTCAACTTTAAAATCTTGTTAAAACATTACTGTAGATTTATAACAATATACATTACGGAGTCATTCGGGAACTTTTAGAATCAACGGGTAAAAAAAGCAATTTTTTTAACACAACTAAATTAAAAATCCTAAAAGCTAATCAATACGATCTAATACAAGATATTTCCGGAATATTCAACTGCTTAAAAAAACACTTCAATTCAATAAAAACAATTGACATGTTGCATTGTGTGTTCAGAGGACTTTACCGGGAACCCTATAAGCAAGAGAATAAATGCACCATCATCGCCAGGTGATCCGTATGCCAGGTAGGGGCTCGATGGTTGATGTTCGGTGCCTATAACTGTTACAATGAGCACCTTCCATACATCTATATTTATATTGTCGATAAGAGATCTTTCAGGCATAAATGTTCACTTGGTCTCAGTTCTGTGTGCTGCTCATAAGTTCTTTACTGTATAATGTTTATTTATTTTTTAATGTATATTTTCGTAGAACATTTAAGTGTATTATTCACAAAGTTTCTCCCAAGTACAGTATTCTGTAGTCAGAAGCCTTGATAAAGCTGTTACAGTAAGGCGTTGAGTTAATCAGATCTATTATGTACAGTATACTCATTGCATCTTTAATTAAGGTGAACTGCTCATGTACTGTAGTCTGTCATGTGTATTATACCTAGTATCACTCACCTGATCTGTAATGTTCAGAATTAGCAAAATAAGTAAAGTGTAATGTTCATAGCATCAATATTACACAGTGCTCAGAAGTTCTCTTTTATGTGCACTGTTCATCAATATATGTGACGTATATGAACACTCATCAGCCACGGTGTTTCCATCGGCTTAAGGGGAACTTTAGAGACCCACACATAGACGGACATTAATCGCAGTGTTCCACGGTCACTTATACTTGTTTGGCCAACAAGAACATTTCACTCCAACTCGTATACTGACCAAAACAAAAGAAAACAAAAACTAACAGGCGATATAGCCTTAGTTGACGATGAAGACGCATTCAAACATTCAGTTACGTAACATAACACCGAATAAATGTTTCTTCTTGTTTACAGTAAATATCAGTCGGGAAACAGTAGACTCCTTGCCATACTAAGCCGTGATATAAATGATTTTGTTGATGAGAACATTTCAGAGATCATATCATTATACACCGAGACACGCTTCCTATGATGTAATGTTACGTGAAAATGACAGACGATTATCATTATCATTATTACCAACTTATTTCCTTATGGTCGTATGTCTGTAATATATCAATCGAGCGTTAATGTATAAATGAATCATAATATTTAGATTAGTATGTGTTATATCCGCATAGTGAGGCTAAGCTGTATGTGTCTCGTCTGGTCCTTTCATCAAGAGTGCTGTAAATATGGATGACAATGAGGTAGTTTATGATTCAAATGAGTCGCAAGTCATGGCGGACGTCGATTAGAATCTATCACTATGGCCTCGTACCGTTTTCTCATCAACCCGTAACTGTTGTGTTTCCCGTTGTTATCCTCGTCTGTCTGTTTGTCCTTGTTCTCAATAGTTTGACGGAGCTGCCTATAGTGTCCTGCAGATCGGCTTACTCTTATGCCAAGTCTCGCCATGGTCTCTTATCTATGTACTGTCAATCATCTCATACCCCTGCTAGGTCTGTCTCGTCAACAATCGTTCCGTCCTGATACTCTATGTGTTCACAGTCACCCATACCGTTGCTGCCTAATCACCCTCTACATCCGGGGGTGGGAAATGGCGAGAGGTGGAAGGTGGTGTTAGGGGGGGGAAGAAAAGCTATAAATATCCCCCAACTAGACGGACCAGTTTAATCCCACAAAGTCTGAAATAAGCCCTAGTTATGCGTTAATTGGCGGCCAACACCTGGCCACCTTCACCAAGTCCATTCATCATCGCATGTGATGTCGTCTAGTCGGGTGGGACAGTTGGTGATGTCGCTCATGACTGATAGACTGCCGGTATCAGATTGTGTCGCTTTGCACCTGCGTGGCGGCGGTCTCTTAGCGATCTTAGCAAAATCCCGAATGATATCTCCCTCAGCCGGTACCTGTGGAGGAGTCGGCGGCAACAAAACTCAGGTGTGAAGGTGAGGTGTGTCATACATGTGGTGTTGGCGTGACGACAGCAGCAGTAGTAGGCAGGTGTGCGAGTGGTGGACAGGTGTACATGTGTGGGAGAGCTGCTAGGGGACTGTAGTACCCGCTAAGTTGCAATAACGTTGGCGGCGAGAGGCGTGTCACCCGCGATAAGAGTGAGGATAGAATGCATGGGGTGAGTGGAGGAGAGTTGCCAAAGGGGAGGTGGTGATGGCGGGTGGCGGGGCCCCGGGGGAGGTGCGGGTGGGCGGTGCCAGTGCCGGGCGCGGGGCGGGGTGAGTGCGGCCCTCCCCGGCCGACGTCCCCCGCCTCACTGAGCGCTGGTGGAGGCGATGCGGCCCCACTTTTGCCAAGGCGGCGTCCCCTCCTGCCAGCGTCCCGCCTGCACGTCGTCTGGTGGCCGCCACACGCCGCTAACTCCCCGCGCTGCTCACAGATGTCGCGGGCGGCGCGACCCGGCTCGCTGCTGCGCATCCCCGGCCCTCATGCTCTTATTTACGGTTTGTTTATAGTCGTGCATCGTCACATGGGCGCTCGGTGGGGCCAGGCGCGCTCCGACTGCTCGTAATTTATCCGGACGGAGACGGTGGTCGGAGGTTCGGAGTGGGGTGCAAGGCTCGCGCAGGGTCCGCGGGTCGGGCCACCTCGTTGCGCCCGCTACCACTCTCATTATCTTGTTAACCTCCACTCATGCGGCCATTCCTATTGGTTGCTGTCGGTCACGTGCTAGTATTCCCAGCCCATAAATGGAGTAATGTGCAAGTGCTAGAGAGGTTTTCCTTCGAGTAGTGTCGCCATAATTCATCAACATTGGGTGGAACAGTGGACAGAAGGGCACTCGAGGAGCAAATCACCTGCGGACTTCCGCGATGAGCTCCTATCAGTTCGTGAACTCTATGTCCGCCTGCTACGGGCAGCGCGGACAGGACGCCAGTGTCGTGAACACAGACTACTACGGTACTTCTCTCAACAGTTACAACAACTGCTATTCGCCTCCACTACAGTATGGAGGCTACACACCTTCGGGAATCTCAGTTGTCCCAAATGGAAGCGAATTTTCCGGCGGCGGCAGTAGCGGTGCCTCGGGGACTTCAGCCTCTGCAGCGTCAGGATCGTCAGTGGGCACCCCGAGTGGCTCTGGGGGCAACACCACCCCGGGGCCCTCCGTGCAGGGTCGCCTCCACCAAACATCCTCCTCACCTGCCTCCACACCACAGGCATCCACCTCCTCCGCCTCCTGCAAATTCGCCTCCACGCCCGAGTCCTCGGCCAACCCAGTAGGCTCCCCGCAGGACCTGTCCGTATCAGCTGGCGGCAGCGGGCCCGGCTCGAGTAGCTCCGGAAGTGGCTCCGAGCAGAACAGCTCTAGTCAGGGCGGTGGGGGCGGCACCAGCACCTCCGCCGGAGGTGGAGAAGGTGCAGAAGGTGGAGAGAGTCTGGAGGGCGCCTCTGGAAGCTCGGGGGGCTCGTCCTCGACCAAGAGCCAGCCACATATCTACCCCTGGATGAAGAGAGTACATCTCGGCCAGAGTAAGTAACCACATAAATCTGTCGAACAGGTTGTTTCAAAACCCGCCGTGTGCGAGTTTTAATGTTCTCTTACTCACCCGTGACACATTAGCCACCCCTCCATTCACAGGTCTTGCCTACTCTCCTTCGGGAACGTGGCGCCCCACTGTTTTTACTCTTGTAATAATTGCTTTACTGCCCTCCAGTCTCTCAGTAGCTCTACTAATACCTTATTAAATTGCATGACAGCCTCTGTACCAGAGGGCATTTCTCCCGCAGCAGGTCAGGCGGGGGCCAGGCCCAGAGCCACACACATACACACATGAGCGGCGGCCTGGATCCCTCGTCGTAAATATCCCTGGCGCGGCCGGTCGCTCAGTCCCGTCACTGATGGTGGTGGTGGCCGCGACACCCGATTGGTAGCTTCACCACACTGCCCCACCAACTCATCACCTTCTTTAACAATCCTTTCGCCGCCACTAAACAGTCCATAAAGTCATAAAGATGCTCCTAACAGACCTAACCCACTCTTTCAAGAGCCGTAACCACAAGAACGAGCATGGTGGGCAAGGCGGGGAGTCATAAATTGTGTCCCGGGAGGAGGGTGACCCAGCGCGGAAGGGTTTGAGGCTTGTCGGGTGTTGTCTCCGCAGTAACCCGGTCTTAATGAGTCAACTGCGGTGCCCTTCTGACAAATTGACAACAAATAGATTTAGCGGGAATTTATGACTAGATGGAGCGGCAAGACTTCTCTCAGAAAAGGAAAAAAAAGTGTGAGGAGTGACGACACTCTCTCTGGGGTAAATCCTGAGGGGTAAAATCTTAATAGATAATAGAGTCCGGGAATTGTCAGGTTTTATGTTGTATGATTAATGTTCGGCGGTGCAAGATATCGTCCGGCACGAGGGAGTCTGATTACACCGTCCCACACTACTTGTTCACACGGCCAAAAATATTTATTGTAAAGTTTCTCTCGCATAATATATCCTCGTGTGTGGTCTATTGGTCAAATACCAAACTCTTATTACTTTGATCATGATGTCCAAACGATAAATATATATATATATATATATATATATATATATATATATATATATATATATATATATATATATATATATATATATATATATATATATATATATATATATATATATATATATATATATATATATATATATATATATATATATATATATATATATATATATATACATATATAAAGTGTAATATTTCCCAGAACTTCAAAAAATTCTAAAGAAAAGTTTGCAGTGTCGCTTAAAAGTTACTGTGAATGAAATAATTTATTGGACAGCGTTGGCCAAAAATTCCTCTTGCTTGTGTCATCACTTTTACCAACAAAATTGTTTTTTTTCCCGTTGTTGACCTGACTCTGATATTCAGAAATCTCTATTGATTATCTGTAATTACTAACGTCTGAGCGCCTACTGTCTTATTATGCCAGCAACAGGCCCATAAACCATCTTGCTGCCGCGTTAATGAACCTTATGTAGACAACAAGTCACGATTTTTACATGAATTTAACGACCGTTTACATACAAGTTTTACACCTATGTGTACGTACAACACCACTGATCAAACACACACACACACCGCTCTTATATTCTTCATATTTTGACGTTTATCAATTTCCACACATTGATATAATTATGTATATATTATAGGAACATGTATACGTGAATGTCCACTCCCAATGTCCCAAAAAACTCCACTAAACAATGTCATTTGATATGAAATTTTCTCAACGGGTCGAGGCTGCCAAGAGAGGACGGACAATCTGGGACCCCCGAGAGAAATTTATGGCAGAACTATCACCTTCTTTAATGCCAATTGTGAATCTTAAGTCTTTTTCCTCATCCGGGTGGCTACAACATTGGGAAATTTTTACCCCTTGTGAGACCTTGTATGTTTGTCTGTCTCCTTATTGTGCAAGTTTTTTTACGGATATATTTCTTGTATGTAGTTTATTATTTTTTGTGTCTTTAGTGAAATTGTGAATTGTTAGAAAATGTGTTTGTGATGCGTTTAAGAATAATATAGGCTGTGTTTAATGAGATGTTTGTAAGATTATGTTGGTTGTGGGATGTTATGTGTTGTGTAGCGGCGATGATAAGAACAACAACAATGATCTCGGCGCTGTATCTCTCCCTCTCCGTTTCTCTCCCTATCTTACTCTCCCTCTCTCCCTCTATGAAAAATTACAAATCTATAATACTTAAATAATTATGCTTCAGTGTCAACGATTCCCTACAATCCATCATAACTGACAAAATGGAAAAAAAAACGTAGATAATTTACAGTTTCTTCTCTATTATTCACCCATGGCTGCTGAACCCCCGTTAAAAGTGACGACCGAACGACGATGATATTCTCGAGTGGACAAAAATTCTTAAGACTTGAATAGTATTGTATGAGAGCCCCAATGTCCTCCTTCAGGTGTATCAGTCCTCCTGCAGCCGATAAATAACCTGGAGGAGGAAGTAGTGAATGCCACAAGGACGGCCATATATCAGTCGACTCTTAATAATAACAGCACTTATTAATAGCACCTTGGCTGAGGGTGTCATGGATTCGGCCGTTCGTCACACCTGGATAAAAGAGCCACGTGACCAATTTGATAATCATCAGTGGACGATTGATACGAGGAGGTGTGTGTGTGAGTATGTGTGTGTGTGTGTGTGTGTGTGTGCGTGTGTGTGTGTGTGTGTGTGTGTGTGTGTGTGTGTGTGTGTGTCTTTGGTAAGAGGTATAAATCCTACATCAGTTAAACAAAGTTACTTGACCTGAATAACAGTCTGGTAGGGATATAGATTATTCTCCTCTCGCTAACCTAACTTAACCTAACCTAACCTAACCAGACAGTATTACACCCATAGTAAAATCCTCGTCTTTTTTATCAACAAATACATGAAAAATCAGCTGTAAAAAATAGTAAAAAAAAATATGTGTATTATTAACTCAGGTAATTGGAGTAAAGGTGTTGTCGTCTAATAAGTGAATTTTGTATATGTATATAAATTTTGGGATAACTGATAATTTAGATTTTTGAGTTTCGTAGTTTTGTAGTTTTGGGAAGTAAGAGTGCACTGTAGTGGGTGATTTCTATTACTCGTCAAATGTAAAGGAAATATAAGACATATATAAAGAGTAGAGAATGAGAGAGACTTAAAGCCAGAGGAAAGATCTAATGGAAGATATTGATTAAATGTATAAGAAGGAGTGACAAAGAGAGAGAGAGAGAGAGAGAGAGAGAGAGAGAGAGAGAGAGTCGTTCGTTCATCTGTAAGTTGTGAAATATTATGAAAGAAGAGGAGAATGACAATCCAGAGACACTACTTCCTATTCCACCATCGTCACTATCACCATTGTCAATACTATCACTATCATCATGACAATCACTATTATTTACATCATTATCCATATCATAACCACCATCATTATTATATTATTCACACCATCATTACTAACATCATCACTATCACCACCATCATTGTTACGAACACTAGCATCACCACAAATTACCAACACCAGCCACCATTACTAACAATCATCACCATCATTATCATCAACATTACCACCACCATAATCACCTCAACGATCATTAACGTCTAACACCATCATCAACTCTCACACAGTCACCACCATCACCATCTCCAACCAACAATCATTATATCACCTCTACTAAGTCTCTACCACTATCGTCAGTTCTACGCCCATCTTCACCATAACCACTATCTCCACCCCCACAATAACCATTAATAGAATCATCACCATCACCACCACCACCACCGTCACATATACACCTTCCCCTCTGCTATTTTCAAGCCTATGGTTTTTCATTGGTTGTGTGGGCAGGTCTAGAGGGAGTGGGGACTAGGGAGTGAGTGAGAGGAGGGGGGGTTGTGAGTGAGGGAGGGGTGAGTGTGTACCTCTGGGGGTGTTAGCCAAGAGGACGGATTTATGGGGTGTACACTTTCCGGGGAATTAAGGTTTGGTGAGATTCTCTCCTGATTTCTTGCTCTCAGGTGATCACGTCGACTTGAAGTGCATCAGTAACCTCCCTTTGTTTTAACGTGGCTCATGTGTGTATACAGTATATATAAGTGCATATTTGTCTAAATTTATGTTGTATCGTCGCCAAGGTCCCTCCCTCCCTTCCTTCCTTCTACCCTCTCTCCCTCCGTCCCTCCCTTCCTCTCTCCGTCTGTCCCTCCCTCCCTGTACATCTCCACAAGGAAGGTGACCTGCTGCCGTAATATAGGTTATTTGGGAACGCCATTGTCGTCATCATTGCCCTACGGTGAATTTTTCCTTCCTCTCTCTCTATCTCACTCTCAGGGCGGTGTAGCAGTGATGGGGATCATGATATCGTCCAAAATGAATTGCCGATCTTTTTACTCTCTCTAGCTCCCTCCCTCTCCTACTTACGGTCGTGTTGTCATTGGAGGAGAGAAAATACTATATGGCTTCTCAGTATGGACGGTCTACGGGCCCAGTGTTCACCAGCGTATGCCTCCCTCAGTCCACTACTGAACCGAGGAAGACGAATTGCGATAGATTTGTTTTCTTCTAGGGATGTGTTGCCCATATACATGAATACTCTATAGCTCAGTCAGTATGTCACAGGTTTGTTTCTCAATCGGAGTGGAAAAGATGGTTATCTTAAAGTACAATAACACTCAGACACTCAGGAAGAACGGAGTACACTATCAGCTTCACCGCTAGTTAAAGCACCTCATTAGTAGACGATCACCCTGGCAAGATAGCGGAGTAACTCACTCACTGCTGAATGTTAAGAAGAACCAGGAGATTAACACCTGTCCTGCCACCCTCTTTCCATGGCAGGAAGAGGCTTGTATATATGAAGAAAAACCCATATATTTACAGATAGACATAATTCACTCATAATGTTGCGCCTGGAGGAGAGGAAAAGGGGAAGGTAGCTCGCAGAAGTGTAATACAGAGACCAATATACCACGATAATCTTAAAGTGTGAGGAAATAAATTCTCTCAGGTAGCAATCATTGTTCGATCAAGTCCACCTACAACTAAATAATACCTCAATACATCACTTTAAAGGGGTGCTAGTGTTTTTTTTCTGTCCTACTGCAGGGGGACTTGTATATGAGGAGTTTATTGTTCTGTACAGCTATGGTGAACTTGGGTCAACATTTTCTCTTGTTATTTGTTATTGTTTGTCTTTCTGATAGTCTATCTCTCTGTTTGTTTTCCTGTCTCTATTTCTTTTTATTTATTTTTAGTCTCCTTATGTGACTGGTTATCTGCCTGTTAGTATGTTTACTTCTGCATCTCTCTCTCTCTCTCTCTCTCTCTCTCTCTCTCTCTCTCTCTAACTACACACATATTTATTATTTTCTTTCTTTTTTTCCCTGTTTGTCTCTATTTTTCCTGGTTGTGTTTTTTTTACAACTTTTCTCTCTTATTTTATTTATCCTGAATTTATATTTTCTTATATTTGTATCTATCACCATCTCTACATCTCACATCTTACAAATTCCTTTAATCTGTAGCTCCCTCAGTCTCTTATCTCTTCCTCTCTCCCTGCCTAATCTCCTCCACCTTCCTATTTTCTCTTTCGCTCCCTTCTTCATACCCTCACCGCCTCTTTCCCTCCCTACTTCACACCCTCTCTCTCCCTTCCTCTTTTCACATTCCCTCTCTTCCTCTCCCCTCCTTTCTCCCCCTCTCCCACCTCCGTCCGTCTTCTCTCTCCCTCACTCCCTGCCCCCCCTGTCCGCTGGAGGCAAACACAGGTTGTAAACATAGGGAAGAATATCTTTATTACCCTACCCATGGCTTAAAGAGAGACAGACAGACAGACAGACTGGGAGCCAGAAAGAGAGACAGAGACAGACAGATAAAGATAAAATAATATTTAATTGCGAAGAACATAAACATTGAGAGAGAGAAAGAAACATAAAACAGAAAAGAAGAGAGATAACAAATCGAGAAAGACAGAATAAAAAGAAAAGAGTCGATAAGAAGGGAGGCAGAGAGGCAGAAATAAGTAATAATAAATAGGAAGAATCATAGACATTATTACATATGACTAAAAATATTCCAAATCTAACTATTATTATTTTTTGGGGTAAAGTTCTAAAAATATGTTAAGGTCTTTAGGTCCTTGTGTTTGGTCTACTCTTGTCTGTCTTCTTGTAACTCAAAACATATACTCATGAAATCTATTTTAATTTTTACTCTTTGTTCCCTTTGTGTTTAGAAACTAGAGATAATGAATGAAAACCAAATATAATTCATTATTTTAGTTTTATGAGAATTAAAATTTCATAAGGAAGTAAACGTTAATTAGTTTTATAAAAAAGGATATAGAAAAAAATTGAACTATATACTTAAGATTGATATTAATGTAGCATGCTAAAAGTTCATTAACATAATAAGGAACATTTGCATAAGAAGTAATATCGATTTATTTCCGAAGTTAAACGTAATTGCTTGACCTCACTCTGGCCACCTGGTGATCACATTAGAAAAGAGTGACTAATGTCCTCTTCTTCTACAAAGTTTTCAGAACCTATAATTTAATTATTTTTATAACACTATAAAATGAAATAGATAGATAGATAGATAGATAGATAGATAGATTGATTGATAGATAGATAGGTAGAGAGATAGATAAGATAACAGTAATTCACTCTAATCACTATGTCATTTAAATACGTAAATATCTAATTAAAATGTGTGAATTAAGAAACTAAGACTAATGGCTAAATAGACAGATAAAAATTGAATCCATATATTTTTCATGAAAAGATTAATAATAAATTAAAAATACTTAAAGCCAAAAGATAATTAGATGCTAATTAGAAAAGTAACCAATAATACTGTTGGTTGATTTTATTAAACTTGTTTCATTGATTGATTTTATAACAATGGTACATGACCACTCTCTCTCACTACCAAGTTTTTGACCTTAGCAAATGATGAACGCCCGATGATGTTATCAGCCGACTAAAGTTTAAATAACCAGAATAGCAAAGTAAAATAGTCGATTAAAACGAAATAAATACATAAATGAAATAAAAACTAATGACTTGGATAAGAAAATAAATCAACAATATGAATATAAAGATACAATAATGAATAGAATATAAGATTTTTTTTCTTAATATTTACCTTATCGTGATTGATAAAATTAAAAAAACAAATCAAATTATGAATGTAATTAAGACTAGAAGGTTTACTGGGACAGGTGAAGAAGAAACAGAGAAGGTATATCATTCCCACCTTGCGTTACCCCACGAGCAAGGAAGCTGAATAGTATGGTCAATAAGATTCACCGAGACATAGTTGTGGAGTAAGAGAGATTGATGTAGTTTAAATATTTATGATAAAACAAAAAATTAAATAAATACTGAGAGGAACAAAATTTACCAAGTCTTTCAATATTAATCACAAGAAGTTGCAGATCAATATCTCAATAGAATTAGGAAACTACATTAATTAACTTATGAAAATATATTATCCTAATTGTTTAATATAAATCTTATTATTTACCTTACGTCAAAAATAAATCAAATCAAATCAGAAAATTGTTAAATCAAAATCTGATTAAACATAGAAATATTATTTTGTGTTTAGCTTTAAAACTTTATATCAGAAAACCTTAACATTAAATTTTTTATTACCTTGACTTTAAAGTTGAAAAAAGATGAAATACTGAAAGCCTTTGTATTTTATGTTAGATTTCAGAATATAAGGAAAAAATCCGATTCCGTTTTGCATTGAAGTATGAAAATCTGGCCTAAAGCGCTGAAAATCTATGTTGTATTAATTGATGCTTCAAAATAAAATCTAAAAAGACCAAGACTATGTTCCATATAAACTGAAATTTCAAAACAAAATCCACAAAATACAAAAAAATCGTTCTATATTGCAGAAAGTCTTAGAACAAGTCCCATAAATCCTAGAAACCATTTTGTACTACATGTGGTTTATAATCATAAGAATATTTTTTCTAAAGTTTGAAACTATGATCTCAGGTTCCCAAGAAAACATGTTATCAATTTGTGAACTTGCGTTAGAAAACACCATCCTGCAATCTCTGGAAACCAATTATCTTAAATTGTAAAACCTGGTCCTGTAATCTCAAGAAACCAACTTTGTTTAGAGACCATCATGCTGTGATATTAAGAAACCAGTATTGGTTTCTAAAAGTCTGAAGACCAAACTTTGTGTTTTAAACAACTAACATTATTTTCAACTTAAAAATATGATCTTTTAACCACAAGAAATCTTTTTTTTTTGTCTTCTGAATTTGAAAATAAAATTGAAAAAGTCGTAAGAACGAGACAAAGGTGAGGGCGGAGAAGCCAATCGCCGACGTCGGGTCTTGTTACTCCGACTCTCCGTCTAGCTTAGGCCGCTGTCGGCTCCTGCAAGCTCGGATTAATGAAGGATTCTCAGGACTCTTCGACTAGGGACTCTCACTGGCTTTACTGGGGATTAATGTAGGATTCTCAGGGTTAAGGAATAAATGTAAGATTCTAAGAACTTGGGATTAATATATGATACTCAGAGCTCGGGATTAATGTATAGGATTCTCAGGAATTGGGGTTATCGTCCGATTCTCAGGGCAGGGGATTTACCGGCTTTAAAGGGAATCGATATAGGACTCCAAGGGCAGAAGACTCGCACTGGATTTATGATATCCTTCTTCGCCTAAGGACCTTCACTGGTACTACCGAGGATATTCCACCATTGGTTATATCCAGGTCGGCCTCTCTTGGGTTGTTATAATCCCTCCGTTACGCCTTGTTCGCCCACGATAAAAATATCTTAAATAACAAATAAAAATCCATTAGCTATTTTATTCCTTAGTTTCTTCATATATTTTTTTCATTTTTCGCGGTGTTAGTGTTATTGAAATAGACATAATTTTTTTCAGCTTTGGTTATATCGCTTAAATAAGGTAATCCATGTAACTATGTTCTGCAGTATGTGATCACCTGTACAGCACAACATAAACAGACCTAAATGTAATTCACAAATCGGTCAGAGTTACCTTTTCAAGACTAAATCATTATAGCAATTCAATGTAATTTTCCTTCTTACATATTTTGAATAATGAACTTTACTATTTTTCCTTTTGATACACTAAAAAAAACCATCATAATTTTATTGAGTTTATATAAGATTTTAACGATTTCAACATATACATCAATACATACATAGATTCATTATTAATTTTAATGGCTATAGTGATTTGAATATATACATTAGTCTATACACATTCCATCTAATTTATATGTTTTTGCAATTTATATTATACATGTAACTTACACACGAGACAAAATCCTTCCCAAAAACTGCATTTTATTTACTCCTTCAAGGCGCTTCATACAAACAAATAATAATCTCAGTGTTGGAATTTAATGCAGCTTTTATTGATAAATTATCTGGCTAACAATGTACTGTATTTATCATCACTTGAGGCGGCCATTATAGTATGTACTTTAAATCTGTTGTAATGCATTATTCATTCATGGTGTTGTGTAGTTGTGTTATAATGTTATTTATTATTTACGATGGATAGATAGATTAATCAATAGACAGAGAGATAGATATACACACATATAGATAGATAGACAGATAGATGCATAGATAAATAGATAAATACTGTGGTCTTTTAAACAAGGATAACCAATAACATCATGCAATCAAGAACAAAATCATGATAAAAAAAAGTTTCACATCAGGTTTACCATCTATGAGTTATTTCCTTCGCAAACACACGTGTACAAAAATCCAACCACACTCCCTTCTTGTTGCTCTTAATCTGACCACACATTAAATCTGCTCCTTACGCTACTTTCCTGTATATAATATTATAGAGGAAATAGATTGTTAATATATACAGGACAAAAAACTCAATTGGGATAGCGAAGTTGACTGCCCACCTGCTCTCTGGAGCCTCCCTTCTTCAACACATGATGTATTTGACGTGAGTGCAAGCATGTGTGTGTGTGTGTGGGTGTGTCTGTGTGTGATTGGACAGCATAAGTGATCTGCCAATTACATTTAGGTGCGTTTATTTACCCCTGTGTGTATGCGTGTGTGTGTGTTCCTCGATATGAGATGTAATAATGGAACTGAATATTTAAATGAGTACAAGCTTATGTGAGTGCGAGTAGTATACCCTATTTGGGAGTGTTGGAGTATAGTAGAACCAAGCACTCAGAGGCATGCACGCACGTGTACACAATCGCGCACGCGTGTAAATGCGCGCGTGTGTGTGTCTACTGGAGAAGTGGAAGCAGCACCCACATGTGGTGAGGATTAGTTCCCCATCTATTCGCACAAGAGATGTATGATTAATGTGCCCTGGTTAGATGGCAAGGGAAGCTTCCTTTCAAGCCACTCCTTTATTTTCACCCCCGAATCAATATCAAATAATTACGGACACTGTTTTTCTCTCCCCCCGCCCCTTGTGGCCGCGAGAGACCCTGAGCTCATACAAGGGTGAATCATTCATCAAAAAAGAGTACTTTAAGGGGAAGGGGGGGGGGGCTCGATTTTTGCCCCTAATGGATGATGTGTTCATTACCTAAGGGAAAACAATGGCTTGTAAAAACGATTGGGCAGAAATATTTTTACATCAATTCCTACAGCCTCTTAGCTCCCGGCGCGTTTTTCATCTGCTCTTTTTTTTGTTTTTTACATTTTCAAGCGACGTCGAGTTGACCATTAGCGAAGATGTCTTGTTCAGGGAGACGCGGACCCTGTTACCTGCGGGAGAGGCAGACAACAACAGTGAGGAGGGAGAAAGGGGGAGTGTGTTACTGGTGCCGGGAAGAAAGGTCACTACTGGTGACTTGACAAAATATACAAGTTATGGAGTTAAATCTACTTAAATTTTTAGTATCTTTTCAATGACACGCACTTGAACACATTGAAATATATTTATAATTTTTCACGCCTTCAATTGTAAAGTTGCAAGTAGGAGTGAATCAGGACAATTCTCTGTTTAAATCTCTATGACACCCGTAAATCAGATAACAAATTGATCAGAATTCAGGATCTTGATTTCTGAGTGGCAATATGACTCAACAGATACTGCAAAAAATAGAATCATAATATTTTATTCTTCACCTCTTCTCATTTTATTAATTCTTTATATACCAATAAGGATCAAGTGACTGATTCAGTGTAGAAACAATAAAAATATGAATAAATTAGATTTACAAGAGTGTCATCTAATATAAGAATACGATGATGATCAAACAAACCCAACGAAAAATCAATAATCTTCAACATACACTGTGGCCATGGAGCTTTTCAATGGTATTCATCAAACGAATTTACATGAGTCTTAACATTTTCATTTATATTCCTTAACTTGACCTTACTTCATAGGCTATACATGTTCCTTTATTTAGTTTGTCTTATTCTTAATTCTGTATTGTTTAATACTGTGTGTGCAGTGGTTGCAACACAGCCTGGTGAGGTCCCCCCACTGCAGGCTCCTTGTTTGTACTTCATTGAGATTCACTGAAACACAAGAGCCAAACGGGAGATTTACGACCAGGTACCATAAACATATTATCACCAGCCCGCCGAGGGCCCCCTTGCCCTCCCATGGGTCCTGCTCTCCCCCTACCTCTCTCTCACACATATACACACACACACACACAAACACTTAGCTACGTACATGGCCTTTATCATAATACACTCGTCATTCAGATACACGTACACAAATTCAGGCACATTATAAACCCAAGTCACACACGTACACAGCCACACATGTATTCATTTATATACATCCCATACTCACATACAAATACACAGTCACACAAATACAGCCACACAGCTGCTGCTCTTCACCAGACACACACACACAGTCGCACCTACCCTACAACATCACTTGCATCGCCCGGCCTGGCAATAAACTTCCACCAACTAGCCCACCCAGGCTATCCAGCTGTAAGAGACCAGCTTAACTTTGTGTGTACTTTGTGTTCGAGATGGTGACGAAGAGTGTTTTCGCCCCCACAACGTGTGACTATTTAAGAGAAGGAAGTTTAACTACAGTTCTCTCACATCCAGATGTTTACAGCACCATTTTTATTCAATTGACTTCATCTGGACATTACTATTGCCTTTGCTTTATATAATATTGATTTAATTTCGACTTTATCGATAAAATTTAGGGATTATTACCCTGGGGAACACCACATAAAGGTCATTGAGGAATACCTTACAGAAGTCCTCGAGGAGTAACACACACACAGGACGTCGAGGAACACTACACAGAGGTCCTCGTGAACATACTAAGGCTGGTGTGGTACTCCAGGGCCGACGCCGCCGCGTTATCTTAGCTAATGATTGTTGGGGCCATAAATTCAGGCATTACTGAGATGTGCTGCTATTGTTTGTCCCACCACCTACACCGTCCGCTCGGCCAGGGGCGGGGGCCTATATAGCTCTCGCAGTGTATGTTGTGTGTGTGTGTGTGTGTTACGGTGGTCAGGGTGAGGGTGAGCAGTGAGGGTGAAATGCTAGTACTGTGAGGGTGAAGGCTAGCATAGGTAAGAGTGCTTAGGGTGATAGGCGACAGTGAGGGAGTGAGGGGTAGTGGTGATGAGACTAGTGAGTGGTGAGGGAATTGCGTTGGTGGTGTTACGGTGAGGGTGATTTGAGGGTGGAGGGAGGGCTGGGAGGGTGAAGGGCTGTAAAGGAGTGAAGGTTAGTTAGTGATGATGAGATTCGTGGATGGTGAGGGTGCTGAGGGTGATGAGTGTCTTGGGTAAAGGTGGGAGAGCTAATGATGAGGGTGAGGGAGTGGTGGTGATAATAATGATGGTGTTATGGTGAGGATGATGAGGGGAGGTGGTGGTGGTGGCAGTGAGGTTGGTGACAAGTGGTGATGGTGGTGAGGGAGATGAGGGAGGGCTGTGGTGGTGGTTGTGGTGGTGAGGTTAGCAAGTGATGGTGATGGTGGCGCTGATGTTGGATGTAGTGATGTTTCGTTGTGCCCAGGATAACTAATGAGTTTGATAGTGGCAACGGTGATAGTGATTTGAATGGTGAAGTCAGTGGGAGTTATATTTATCAGGTGTAGTGGTGATGGTGACACTATTAATACTGGTATACTGGTGATGCTGGTGGTGGCGATGGTGATGATGGTGGTAATGGTGGTGGTGGTGGTGATGGAGGTGGTCATGTAGGAGGTGGTAAAACTGCAGCTGGTTAATAGGTATAACATTGGCGTCCTGTTCTGGGCCTAACTGTGAGTGGTGATGGTGATAGTGAAGCTTATGATTGTGGTTGTGGTGATAGTTTTAGTGACGGTGATAATGGTAATAGTATTAGCGAGGGTTGTGGTGATGTGATAGTGATTGTGATGATGGTGATATTGTTGGTGGCGGTGGTATTGTTGGTGGTGTTAGTGGTAGTGATGGGGTTTGTGGTATAGAGATGATGGTTGCAATGATGGTCAGTGGTAATAATGGTTATAAGTGGTAATAATAATTGTGGTAAGTGGTAATAATGGTGATCAGTGGTAATAATGGTTATAAGTGGTAATAATAATTGTGGTAAGTGGTAATAATGGTGGTAAGTGGTAATAATAATGGTAGTAGTAAGGATGGCTTTGGTGGTGGTAGTGATGTTTGTGGCAGAGAGAGACAGAGAGAGAGAGAGGCCCGTTCCCGCTCGCATACAGAAACACCGCTATAAGATCGCCTCACCAGCATCTGTCATGGCGAAAAAGCGCAGCTGTAAAAATATCATTGCGTAAAAGGTTCTCTACCTGTACAGCCAACACCTGGTTCTGTTCGTAGTGGCCTCAGCTCATCAACTAAAACACTCTAGGGTAGTGAAGAATTACGCCAAACACCAGAGGTAAAACCACTCATGGAGGTAACAAGTCCTTTCTAATTGTTTACAAATCACTGTATCTCTGAGGTGGCGGCGGCGACGGTGGTGGTGGTGGTGGTGGTAGTTGTTGTTGGTGTTGCGAGGGGCGGGCTGGCTGGTACTGGAGGTAATTTTTTTCACCGTTCTCCGGGTCGTTCGTCTACATACGTGTTGTACTTTTATAATATATATATATATATATATATATATATATATATATATATATATATATATATATATATATATATATATATATATATATATATATATAGAAAGAACGAACCACTAGCCATATACCTGGTTTTACTAAACAAACTAAGGCTCGTATTGAATTAAGTGTATATTTTAGTTTTTTTATTCTCCTGTTTGTTTCTATTCCCATTTATCCTTTGTTTGTATGTGCATGAACAGTAACTAACGAGATGTACCAATAACAGGTCCGTACATGTAAAATTGAAATGTGTCCCATAGTGACTATTTTCCTCCTTACATAAACACTTTATAACTTGGTGTAAAGTCGTGTAGACAAAAGCGAACGAGTAACAGTGGTGGTGTGTGGAGGGAGGCTGTGGTAGGCAGAGGAGGGTGGGCAGTGAAGTGACCATAACTCTTGCTAGCAATAAAGGTAATGACGTGTAGGGGATGCTGGTAGGTCGTCTCTCTTATTGCCATCAATGTCCACTGTTTGTCTCCTACTTATTGATTTTATTCTGTGAACAATATATATATATATATATATATATATATATATATATATATATATATATATATATATATATATATATATATTGTATTTGACTATATTTCTATGTATGTATGTATCTATATAATAATAATAATAATAATAATGAAGATGATGGATGATGGTGATGCCTTGTCTTGTCATTCCTTGTAAACCTGATACAGAATATTATACCGAAATAAAAAAATGACAGGTTTTTGTTGATGAAAAGACATTGTATGTATCACCAATAATGAATCAGATAATGATAGTGATTGATATCATTAAGTTCACTGTAGTTATTGCAACAATTTTTCCTTTTCTTTTAAAAAATCTAACTAATTTATCAATCACTTAATGACAGCCTCCAAAGCATACTAATTTACCTTAATATTCTTTGGTCTAATTAATCTCTTAAATTATATTACTCTAATGTACTTTATTTACATATGTGATTAAGAGGCAGAGATAATTAAAGCTATAATGAAATACACAGGAAACAAGTCACAGTTATTTTATGATTAGTATTCACTTAGCACTGTTTCACCCCAGACAATAAATCATAACTTCAGGCGCTCTATTAAATAAAAGTTAAATCCGTTGCAGAATAATTCGGAAAGTCTACGTATTATTTTTTTCATTTTAGTGTAATTATTATTATTATTATTTTATAATTATTATTATTGTTATTATTATTACTCTATTATTAATTATTATTATTATTATTAGTAGTAGTAGTAGAGTAAAAATCAAACGAAAATAATTACAACGGACCTCGCTTAGTTAAAGGACATTTATATCCTGAATTACATGTTTGTAATGGAAGAAAGTTGGGTAATAGGAATAAATGAATAATATAATTAAAATACATTGTGATTAGAATTAATTTCAGGAATATATATATATATATATATATATATATATATATATATATATATATATATATATATATATATATATATATATATATATATATATATATTTATTTATTTATTTATTATTAATTAAGATATTGCCGAGGAAAAAAGTACAAAAATAACAGAATATGTTATCGATTGACAATGAAAATGCAGTTATTGTACATTAATAATAACAGCTAAATGATTAACAGCAATAACAACATCAACAAAACGACAATATCGTTTTGCAGGTTGTTTAAAAAAAGTTAGTAACGACTCACTTGTTGTGACCTCTTGTTGTACCAAGATCATGAGCTCCTACAATTGTTTTGTTTTGTTCATTATTATAGTAGTGATGATATAGACATACTAATTTCCAGCAATTTAAGTTGAATCTAATACTGTAGTATTTATGGTGACCGAAAACAATATATTCACTTAACTTTTGGCACAGAGATTGGCGAACATCTTTAGTTTATAACACTCATTACTTAATAAAGAGGAATAATTAATTTTCACCAATCGTCAGTGATTTTATCGTACACACACACACACACACACACACACACACACACACACACACACACAAACACACACACACATGAGATTACTAGTATGCAAACTTCAGTTCTAAGTTTCAAAATAATTACCAAGTTTAATCCCTACAATACTATAACATCCATCAACCTTATTTCCGGAAAAAGACACCAATGAAAGTGTAGCTGAAAATCCTGTGTCTGATAAATAACAGAGAAAGTAAATAGTTATGTTGATCCCTTAAGAGTTGGTATCCCTTTAGCTAGTAAAAAAATAAATATATCGAAACTTACCTAAATTTAATTCTAGTAAATTTTAATATTGTTTTGTCTTAATATTTTCGTATATCTGAAAATAAGTCTGTATCGCAAATTCTAAATCCCATTATCAGGCGGTGAACCAGTTATTAATTCCCATAAGGTTTTTACTCTTTTAATGAGACAGAAAATAAGTCAATAGTATACAAATTTACCTGTTTTATGCCGTAATATACCGCAAATTCATAATACTGATAATAATAATAATGGTAAAAATAATATTAATGACATTGTTATTATTATTATTATTATTATTATTATTATTATTATTATTATTATTATTATTATTATTTTTACTATTATAACTAAGCCTTAAAACATTCTTCAGTTACCATCATTATTTTATCCATCAGAATTATTATTGACCATAGAGAGTAAATTAACAACAACAACAATAACAACAATTGTATGAAAGAAAAAACAGCAGAAGAAGAAAAAGAATCAAAGGTAACAGAAACAGAAGGAAACGAACACAAAGGGGAATGCGATGTAATACGAAGAAAAAATAAGACTAGGGAAGATAGAAGCTAGAGAAGAAGAGAAAAGAATGCAAGGAATAAGAGAAAATAGATGTAAGAGAGACCAAAGCTAAACAGGAAGAAGGAAGGAGAATGCGACGAAAGAGAAGAAATGTAAGATGAGAGAAAGATAAAACAAAGAAAAGAAGATGAAAGGTTACATCAAAACGAGAGAGAGAGAGAGATAGAGAGACAGAGAGAGAGAGAGAGGCAGGCAGCCAGCTGGGCCAGCCATCACCCGCCCGCCATGTTGGGGACTGAACCACCACCACTACCACAAGTACCACCCACCACCACTACCATCACCAATTGCTACCACCTCCATCCACTATCACTACCACCATCACCATCACCATTCCCCAATAGTAGCAACCACCCCTACCACAATCCACTTCCGTCATTAACAACGCTGAAACTACAACTATACCCCCACCTACTACCAGCACAAAAAAAAACCCACCATCACTACCAGCATCACACCTACGACTACCACCACCATTTTACTCACCACAAACTACTTCTTCCTCCACCCTTTACTACCACCACCATCACCACAACCAATGCCTCCTAACAATCACCATTCCTAGAACACCTCCGACTATAACCTGCTATATCGACCGCCAATATATATAAAATACTCCCAAAATCCACCATAATCTCCCACCTTATATCGCCACAATAACAAAATCATCAGGCCAGCATTTGTCGATAGTTTCCTCAACCCTTTGTGTAATTTTCTATAGCGAACACCAATATAAATAACACCAATGTAAAAAACACCAATGTACCTCCCAATGGCTGCTATATCTACTTTACAACTTCTATGTAAAGAATATAATTTATTTAAAAGTCCATTGCGTTGGATTACTTCTGTATATGTCAGCCATAGAAAAAGATTAAACCCCTTTTATCTTTATCGAACAGCTTTACGTAAGCAGGAACTAGTACGCGGTGTCCATTCTGAAATTCCTGTTATATCCAATTTACACCAGTGATATATCTTCAGCCCGTTCTATCAGTTCCCCATATAATGTCCACCATCATACCTACAGCTCTTTTAATAAACATTTCTAGATATTATTCCCCATTATATCCCTTAATGAACACCTGTACACAACACGCGTCTATCTCCCCACTTGCTAGACAATGGCTCCTATATCTATGTTACATAATACAATATCTTCTTACATAAGCTATATTATAATCGACTTTAAGACAGCAAGAAATTCCTCAGTGTATTATACTATTTCCAGGTATTATTTCCACTTATTTTCATAATTATTTCTTATATCGAGTACCTGCATAACATAACACGGATCCACACATGAACTCTCCAAGGGAAATGGCCGCTGCATCTAGGTTACATAATGAATATATATATATATATATCCGGCACTTGTAGAGGCCAAGTCATAAAGGCTGTAAAGGGTTGTAGGGCATTAGTCTTTGCCAGATGCAGATCGGCCACCATCACTTCGGGAGCAGGTTGCCTTCCCTTCTTCGAGACTCAGACCTGTTTTAATAGCCCTACCATTTCATTCATGGCGGTGTAGATGTACCTAGATGACGCTTCTCCTGCGATTAATTACTTTAACGGAGTCTTTAACCTCCGCCTTAAGCCTCCAAGTGAGCTTAAACGAAAGTCAAAACTGTAGGTGTGTGAGTGTGTGTGTATGTGTGTGAGTGTGTGTGTATGTGTGTGAGTGTGTGTGGGTGTGAGTGAGTGTGTGTGGGTGTCTCTGAGTGTGTGTGAGTGTGTGTGGGTGTCTGTGAGTGTGAGTATGTGAGTGTGTGTGTGTGAGTGTGAGTATGTGGGTGTCTGTGAATGTGAATATGTGAGCGTGTGGATGTATGAGTGTGTCGGTGTATGAGTGTGTGGGTGTGTAAGTGTGTGATTACGTATGTGTGAGTGTGAGTGACCGGTGCTTTTATCTGTCTATGGTGGAGTATGTATGATTGATCTTCATATATGGATAAAATAAATTAATGTCCTCAGGATACAGGTGCACTTCAAAACAAATTTACTTCTTGAGAATAAAAAGAAAATCATATTGTTGTCTTAACCGCCTTGAGTTTATCTTTTCGAATTTCTTAAAGATTAATTATTTTTAATCTCGATCTATTTATTTTTATTCTGATTTCTGATAAACCCACATTACGTATCTTCCTCATTAAATCACAGTAATGCATTAAAGCATCAATAACATCTCTCTCTCTCTCTCTCTCTCTCTCTCTCTCTCTCTCTCTCTCTCTCTCTCTCTCTCTGTGTCGTCAATCACTAGATACATCACAACCCGATGTAGGAAAAAATTATCCAATATTGACAACCACCTCTATACAGTTAATCACCCCTGTAGCAATAACTTAATAATATGTAGTTGCAGTAATCAGTTCCATATTTCCTATTATCATTAGTTTCGAGTATTAAGTTTTCTGTCCCATGCGATGCTAACTTCACAAATCTGGTCTGAGTGATTTATGTATAAGGCGTACCAAATTAACCCTCTTAACCCTTGGTAATAGTTTCGTTCAAATGTACAAATTGTAGATGTAATTATTTTTGGACGATAGATGAAAAAAAAAATAGATTAATACCATGCGATATAAAAAAATAAACAGTAAATACTAAAAAGTCATTATCATTTATGTGAAATGATGATGTGAGAGTTGTATCATTACGAGTCAATTCCTCAACTTGTGGAGGAAATAGAACAAACAAGTTTATTTTACGACTATAGTTCTTTATGTGTATAACAGAAGATATTATCTGTGTTGATCTAATGTTTATATACTACTGTTGATATAAATAAGGAAAATATAATTTGTTGTGATGGTTTTGAGGCTATTGTGGTGAGATACCATTCTGAGTGTAACACAATTTGTGATATTTAGGATGTTAGTATGTCACTTAACGTCTCTCTCTCCCCTATTCTCGGTTTAATTATACATATATAAGTGATCACATACATGAAACAAGAGACAATTAAAGTAGGTGAATAAGCAGCCAAGTCTTATAAATACATATATACCATATTTTGAATAATTCATTAAAATCCTATAAGCCCTGTGTTCATGAAAGGTCACTTACTACAAGACCTCGAGTTAACTATACAGATCACTACATAGTCCCTTCACTCTCTATCACTACTGTATAACTGTGTGTCGTCCTGCTGCTGTTTAGATTCTTATTGATACCATGTTGTCCTTCCTGTACCGTTCTCAACCCTCACCACCCACAACACTGTCTTTAGACCTTCCTATTGCCTGGCTGGAGTGTGTGTGTGTGTGTGTGTGTGTGTGTATGGGTGTTAAGTCAGCGGCCTCAGAACCTCCTGTGGTGTATTTCTGTACCGCGGACACAACCAGTGGTGGACCAGCCATCTCTCTGCCTTCCCTCCTTCCTACCCTCCCTTCTTCTACCCCCTCCCCCCTCCCCCCTGGTCGCTAACCCTCAGTCACCATTCTCAAAGACTCTTATATTTTGCTTTCCCATAATTGTGGAAAAGAGAGAACGGGGGAAGTCTCAGGGTAATTGTGACACCCTCTTTGAGTCTCCACTATGGGTGATACAGTGAGAAGAGGTGTTATAGCATCTCCTACATCCAGAGACCAGGAGGAGGAGGAGAAGGATGAGTAGACGTAGGATTCAGTCGTAAGTGATCCTGAGACTCCGAGTCCCTGGTTGACTGTCGACGAGTTGAGCAAGGTTTCTTTAACTGTCTATAGATGACTGTTTGCCTCTCACTTTGTCCCTGTCAGCGTCAGCGGCCGGTTACCCTCACCCTCACCCACTGCACGTTCACACGATCTCTCTCACACCATCTCTCTTTCTCTCTCTTGTTCGGTCTTGTTTCTCCATTCTGCTTTCTTAATACCCCAGATAACAGCGTGACCTCCCATCTACAGGTTTTGATAGAATGTTTACTGCTGTTTTCTTTCCTCATATCAGGAAAATGTGTAACTTCTTTCCATTTGAAGATCTGTTAGGCTGAGTAGGCCTAAATATTTTCTAAAATCACCACTGCGTGGAGATTAATTTCACGTTTTTTTAATTTAACGAGATTTTTCATTTTCCTTTGAAGTGTATTTTTTGTGACAGTTGTTTTTAATAGTGTATTGAAGAACGATTAAATAAATTTAACTTAATCCCATTAGTGAATACATCAGGTTAAATATGCTCAGGTGTAAGACATTGAATTACGGCTATCATAGAACACTTGAACACAGATGATAAATTCCTACATTTTGGGGCTACATATTCAATAGGGTATATTTCAGTACAACAAGTGAAACAAAATTATATATAAATGAGTCGATAAGTAAAATCAATAACAAAATCCAAATTGAGTTTCAAATTTCTATTTTTATATAACATTTATGTCAAGTTATATGTCCAGGAAAAACTCTGGAAATAGAAGGATAGGGAGGAGGGTTGAAAATTAATCGAAGAAGATAAGGAAGAAAAAGAATAGAGGGGGAGAGGAAGAGAGAAAGAGAAGGGGAAGAGAGAGTTAGAAGGGTAGACAGGCAGAGGTGGAGAGGAACGAACAGAAAGAAACTATGGAAAACGGGGGGGTGATGAGGGAACAGAGAAGAAAGAGGTGGAAAGAAATGTAGGGAAAAGAAGAAAGATTTTTAGGTGATAAATAAGAGAAAGGTAGTATGCAAAACTAGAAAAACCTTTGAATAAGATAAAGAATAGTCCAAAAACGAAAACAATCAATGCATAAAGGCAAAGCAAAATAATAGCCAATAAAACCAGAAACACAAATACAAACAGAATGAAAATAAAAGGAAATTAAAACACAAACTAACAGTAACATAATAAAACTAAACAAGAGGTAGAGACAAAAACAAACCACAAAAACAAAACAAAGAAATCACTGGGAGAAAGATAGGAAGGGAGAATGAGGGAGAGGGAGAGAGGGTGAGGATGATGGGGAGGGGGGGGGCTAGGAGGGATGAAGAGGAGGGGTCGACATTCCCTTGAGATGCAATCCCATATCAGTGAGAGTTTGAGGCTCTCTCTGTCACCCTGTGTTATTAAGTAATTGTCGTGTGATGCTCCAAGAGGGACTTCAACCTGCATATATGAAACACGGGTTCTCGGCCGCCCTCCTTCTCTCCCTCCCTACGTCCATTCCCCCCTTCTCTCCCTCCCTCCATCCCTTTCTCTTTCTCTCTCTCTCTCTCTCCCTCCCTCCCTCTGTCTATTCCCCACCACTCTCCCTCCCTACCTCCCTCCATCCCTTCCTCTCTCTTCCTCTCTCCATCCCTCTCCTCCCTCCGTCCCTTCCCTCCTTACTAAAGTTAAGAGGTATCAGGGATTATCACGAAGCCTCACTGACTTTTCTAATTCTGACAGGAGGATTATTCTGTTTTACTACTTTCTGGGGGCGATTCTGACAGCAGCTAAATATATAATGTTTTGGTACTTTCTGGGGCCAAAATCTGACAGTAGACTCATTGTGCTGTGTGTCTGTCTCGGTGTATATCGGACTGGTAACTCGGAATTGTGATTCTTGTGACTCTGTTTCGGGTGACACAAGAAACCTTGGTGTAGCTCTCTCCGAAGGTAAATGCTGACAATTCTTACAGTAAGATCTATATGTTGTGCTATTTTTTCTCGATGTGAATCTGACCAGTGACTTGGGAGATGATCCTTTGATGTTGATTCAGATAATAAGATAGTTAAGGCTAATCTGACAGGAGCCTTTATGTTGTGTTTTATTGTTAGTATTAATATTTTTAGATCTTATGACTTTGACACTCGCATCATTACATTTTTGTTGTGGTAATCTCTGGATATAATTTTGACTGAAGAAATATTGTGCTTTAGTACTTTCTTGAGGTAATTCTGACAGTACGATTATTATGTTGTGGTTCCCTCGTGGTGTGTTACTGACAGGTGATACTAAAGGTAAATTTCAAGACTCTTCAAACCTGACAGCAAGGTGTTATGTTATGACGGATCACGCTGGTGGAGGTTAATCCCAAGAACTTTTGAACGCCAAGATTTTATTTGTTATTGCAAGGATACTTTTTATTTTAGGTTTTGTTTATCTTTTCATATAATGTTTCTGTTCTTGTATAAGGCGACGTTATGGAACTTTAATGTAGGGTTTCTTTGATGCTAAAATAAAAACATGTGAAAACAATATAGCGACCTTGTGTGCATGTTGTGTATTAGCTGTGACGTGTATTAACTTCACCTGTCAAATGAGTTTAGATTTTATATATATAAGACTAGGAAGCTACTATAAATTATTTACTATAAACTTTGCACTTTATTAATCAGTTTGATGTTACTACTATGTAATTTACATTGGTCCTATTTTTTTATATTTTTATTCTAATTTCATTTTTATTTACCGAGTGATAGTATATGGAGTCGCAGCCATCGAAAAATACTAATTGTTCCTTTTAGATGTATGGGATATATTTTTTTCCATAAATTTATGATATTTTTTATATTTAATTAACGTCTCAAAACGCAAAAAAAATAAAGTATGAAATTTTTTTTAATAAAACATAAGAGAAGTTGATTTCATTTAAAAATTATTACATGTAGTCTATTTATTGACAACTTTATACCTGTCATTTTCCACTCTCATATCGCGTAGCTTAATTAAGAATAATAACATACATTGTAAGATAACAACATCACATTAAACCTGGTCAATAATTAGTAATACATTCACTTAATATCATACTCATGTCCCAGAGATAACAAACTGAATATTAATGAAATTATTTTAATATTTTTTTTTATTACCACACGAACTGACAGGAATTTTCTTCAAATTGTCATATAAAAAATTATATAAATCACTTATATTGGTTTTTATATACTAAAATAACTGGATATTAATTGACGGTGATTTTTAAGCAGGAGGGTATTACAATCGGTGTGTTTGTGAGTCAGTTCAGTCAATCACACGACTCAGGAAGCACTACTGGCATACTAACCATTGTCTCTATCGTCTTCTCTCGCTCCCTACTACCGTTTTTGGAGACATACCGCCTTAAGGGTTTATTGTAGGTGTTTTAAGGTGGCAAAAAATTACTTTTGGAGTGTGTGTGTGTGTGTGTGTGTGTGTGTGTGTGTGTGTGTGTGTGTGACAGGAGTCATTTGTAGCTCCTCAGTTCATGTTATTTGTATATATTTTTTTAAGGGGCTTACCTTATATACTCATAGTTAACATCATGATGGGGGTATTCTTGTCTCATAAGTAGGCTCTTAACCCCTTGAGTACAAGGGGTTAACCCCTTAGGAACGATAACAATCCCTCAAGTATGATGATTTAACACTTTGAGTACACTGATAACCCTTGGATTACGATGATTTAACCCTTCGAGTACGATGACTTAACCCCTAGAATTCAATGCGTTAACCCTTTAAGGACGATGACAACCCCTCGAGTACGATGATTTAATTCCTCGAGTACAATGAATTCACCCTCTTGAGGACGATGGCAAGCCCCTCGAGTACGATGATTTACAGTAACCCCTTGAGTACAATATCATCGTACTCAAGAGGTTAAATGCATATACACATATGTGACTCTAAAAACAGTATCAAGTCACCCTTGTACACCTGAGATGACCCCTTAATAGTGATTCAGTTACCAGGACCAGTTTGACCAAATTAGTGCAGAGCTGAAGGTCAAATGAGAGTCTTTAGTCATTGGTAGTGTTTTTGTAGTTATTTTCCCTATTATCTCTTTCTCTATATATTTCTTTGTTTATTTTTATCTTCCAATTACTCTATTCTCTTAGCTTTTTATCTCTTATTGTCTTGTAAGAGTAAATTAATATCAGATAATTTTTTTAAGTGAATTGTATTATTAATATTATTCGACTTAAAATCTTGTGAATTCAATTAATCGGAGTTTCGTTTCATTAATTTTATCACTTCTGAAGATCGTCTTGGTTTAGTGAGTGTGATGAATACTGATTTGAGTTAATTAGGTTAGGTTATGATGCTGTTTTTATTGTTCTAAGATAACTGTGTGTTTATAGATTTTGATTGATTTATATTTTGTCTATTGATTTCGTGTTTATTTTTTGGGGGGTTTTATCTTATTATTATTATTATTATTATTATTATTATTATTATTATTATTGTTATTATTGTTATTAATATTATTATTATTGTTATTATTATTATTATTATTATTATTATTATTATTATTATTATTATTATTGTCATTATTATTATTATTATTACTATTATTGTGATTATTATCATTACTATTATTGTGATTATTGTGATTATTATTATTATTATTATTATTATTATTATTATTATTATTATTATTATTATTATTATTATTATTATTGTAATTACCATTTTTTTCAACTGAATATTTATTAGTGACAACTTTGATTGAGCTAAGTTGGATTACAGTCAGTTGTATCTCGGATTTACCCCTAATCCATACAATACGGATTCGAATTAAGCAGACTGATTCGACCCCTACTAACCCATCCCCTCTTTAGATATTCAAGACTTAAATGAAACTCCGAATACCTCAAGCTTAAAGGAATTACCAAATGATTCTCGATAAGGCTTACATGATTCACGGATGATTCAAACTGAGGGTAATATGGCATGTGGATGATACATATTATAGTTAGTGTAGTATCCAAGGATGATTCATATTCAAAGTTGCTGAGTGTATTTAGGATTCATATTGGATTTAATTGGATACTCCGATGATTCAGATTATGATTAATCGTGTCTATGAGTGAATCAATTACGAGTTTATCTTGGAAATGGATGATTCAGAATAAAGCCCAATCCAAGGATGATACAATATTGGGTTAATCTCGTTCATGGATGGTATAGAATTCTTGATTAATCTG
The DNA here is from genome assembly GCF_018991925.1 of Homarus americanus. Classification (NCBI taxonomy): domain Eukaryota; kingdom Metazoa; phylum Arthropoda; class Malacostraca; order Decapoda; family Nephropidae; genus Homarus; species Homarus americanus. The sequence goes on along the minus strand of NW_024733126.1, from coordinate 11,781,207 downwards.
GTCCACGGATGATGCCGATTTTTAAGTTAATTTGGCACGCGGATGATTGTAACTCTTGGATTAATCTGGTTCACTGATGATTCAAACTCTGACATTCTATAACATAATCTGGTTCACGGGTGATTGAGGTGTCAGTGGGTGGTAGGCGGTGGGTGATGGGTGTGGTTGTGGGTGTGGATGGGGGTGTGGGTGGGGGTGGGGGTGCGGGTGTGGGTGGGTGTGGGTGGTGGGTAGAGGTGATGGTGTAAGGTAGTAGACTAACAGAGCACAGCTACAACTAACAGCCGTTTCTTCCACTGCCAGATCAGAAGGAGGCGATGAAGGAGGGTGAGTATTGGTCGAGGGTGTCCTGATAGGATATCTCTTCATGGGGGAAGTCCACACCGAGTTACTCTCTCTCTCTCTCTCTCTCTCTCTCTCTCTACATAAATCTTCTTATCTTTCTTTATTAATTATGATTCCTACCTTAAACCAATGAGATTGTTTTTATGTATCTATCATTCATCTTTCTTCTTGTATCTTTGTTTACTTTTATCCCTCTTACGTTTCTCACTCCTCTATTATTGCTTATCTCTCTTCCGCTTTCCCCTCTCATTCTCTTTTACCCTTTTGTGGATACTTGTATGCAGTGAAGACAAAAGTAGCTTGATCAGTCTATCTTTTTCCCCATAGAAGCTAAAATCCTCCTCCTCTTTTGTTTCTGTACATAGTTTTTGTTTGTATTTGTTGTGTTAAAACTCTTCTGTCATTGTAAGCGGTGGTGTAAGGTGAGTTAAGTAGTTCTTTAGATAATTCCTTGAAGAGTTTGTCAGTGTAGGATCATGGGTAGATGGTGCCACTAAGATGGTGCTACTGTGTTAGAAACGAGAGGCAAATTCATATGATATTCTGGAACGTGTCGCTCACATTTTGAAACGACAAGTTATAAAGGCAATAAAAAGTGACATTAGATTTTTGAAAACGAGAAGAGAATATATAATACTGTAAATAATGGCATTAATTTTTTTAAGGCGATATGCTAATTCATAGTGCATTGTGGAAAGTGATATTGATTTTTTAATTGATTTTATTAACTTTTATCGTGGGAATGGTACTATGTATTTAGAATAATATGTTACATCATACTGTACAGCGGAAAATGACAATTATTTGTTTTAAACGATTTGTAAATTTATGTCATATAATGCCTAATTACATTGAGTTTTCAAAACGATATATAACTATATTGGTATATATTTTGAAATGGAGGAATCTAAGGGAAGTGGATATTGTTTTTTGTTCATAACGGCGCCATATATATTCAGTCACAGTCCAAAATTCTGGAGATTTAGAGTATGTGTATTTTGTGTATAACTCAAGGAATATTCAGTAATGGTCTTGCCTCAACCCTCATAAATTAAACATACAAGTCTCATTATTCAAAGTGAAATATACAATCTTTGTAATGAGAATTCTCATTTTCTATATTTTGCATCTCTTGTCGAGGAAAAGAAAGAGAAAAGAGAAGCAAAAAAAAAAAAAAGAAGACAAAGAAGAAAAATATACAACTTAAAAAATTATCCTGAGTTCAGAAAATACGAATAAATTATAAATAAAATATAAATTTTTTACCAAACATACAAAAAATAACATAAGATTCAAATTTTTTTTTTTGGAAACTAGTAGAAAATTTCTGAACGCCTAAATTAAACTAAACTTACACCGAATATTAACAAAATCACAAAGTTTGGTTATTTGAAGATCGATATTATACAGTATATGATCATATTTGTATCTTATGAGAGTACTGTTTTGTGTTGTTATTTATGGTAAAGGAATATTTTTTCACCGCAGTTTTTATTTAAAGATTATTTGGGCTTATACGGTATGGGTAAGGATCATGGTGGGAAGGGAATGGTTCTTATGGTATTAATGGTGGTAGTAGTTGTGGTAGTAATGGGAGCTAGTAGTAGTAGTAGTAGTGGTGGTTGTCATGGTGGTAATGTTGGTAATAGTAGTAGTGCTGGTGGCGATTGTGATGGAGAGTAATAGCAATGTTATCTGAGATGGTAGTGGCATTCGTGGTGTTAGTAGCGGTAGTTATGGTGGTGGTGGTGATAGTGGTAGGAGAAGTGATGGTAGTGATGGCGATGGTTGTGGTAGTGGCTTTGGCTGTGATGGACGTGGCAATGATGGAGGGAGTAGTGGTGATGGTGGTGGGTGTGATGGTGATGGTAGTAATGGTAACGGTGGTAATTCAACAAATAGTGTGTGTGTGTTTGTGTGTGTGTGTGTGTGTGTGTGTGTGTGTGTGTGTGTGTCACTAGATTAATTAGCACCATAGCACGTAAACAACACGAGTCTATCAGGAACACAACAATACTATGCCTCAGTCCTTCCCCATACACCAAATAGCCAATCAAGTGACCTCTTGTCTCACCTCAAAAGACGAAGACCAAGAAGAAGAAGAAAGAAAAAAAAAACACTGATTTATCTTCCTCGACGTAAATTGAATCTCAAATCAATGCGGGTATCCTTGGGCCCACCCATGCAAAATAACACACCTACCCTCCAATCCCCCCCCCTCTCCTTATTCTCTCCATCACCTACCCTCCTCCTCTATACCCCCCCCCCCTATTCCCCTTCTTCTTCCCTCCATCACCTACGGTCAGAGTCACACATACAATAGCTTCCGTAGATGACAATGACCGGACCAAAAGAAACGAGTAAATAAAGAGGAACTTGGTCTCGGAATTTCCCTCACTTTGCAGAAGACTGACAGTAATTCTTGGGATCGAACAGGGAGAGGAAAAAAAATTCCAGGCCTGAGCACTGTAACCACATGGGAAATCCCGGAAAGATTTTTTTTTTCCTTTTTTTTTCCGAGTTTCCATGATCGAGTTGAAAAAATATATATATTTAGTGACGATGAAATTTAATGTTAAAGATGAAATTAAAGATATTTAGCTATTATTTGGGTTTATTATTTTTGTTATTTTATATTTTATTATTATTTGTTGTTGTTTATGTATTTATTGCAGTATATACACATAATAGATTGCATTGACATGTGTGTGTTGTGATTGACCATTACTCAATATTTCTCTATATATTAATACATTATTGCTCTTACTTTTGTGTTAGTTGTGATAAGTCTGAATTTCTAACATGAACTTACACACACATAGACACACCATAAAACACGCTTCTGTTCACTCTGATAACGAGAAGACATGAGTGAACATTAATTATTTTTCTCTTCCCCTCCCCTCCCCCTCTTCCTCCTCCCCTCTTCTCTCACACTTTCACTTCTGCGGTGATGTTTCCTCCCTCTCTCACCCATACGTCCTACTGTCCCTCTCACCGCCTCTCACTCTCACTCATAACCTCATCGATTCCGGAACTTCGATTAAACTTTTGAGAATTAATGAATCCGACGATACCTTCAGTTTTCATCATTCTTTCTCTCATCATATATTTATCTTCTTCGCCGCCTTTTACTTCTTCTCTCTTCAACTTTCTTTGTCACCATAACACCCACACACACAGCTCCCACCTCTCTCTCTCTCTCCTCCTCGTTCGTGTCACGGATGACTCAGTTCCCAGAAATTCCGGTGTGGTTTTGGCTAAGACCCGCTCCAAGGTAATTCGACTTTTGTCCACACCGCACGACTCTCGTTCTGCTCTGATGAAATTTCTGCTAGGTCCGAAGGTGTCGGTCGATGAGATGAACCAATGAGGTCAATATCCATCCCTGAGGTTAAAGGCACCATAAGTTCATCCCTCACATTGCTCAAACGCACATTAATGGCTAGTGTCTTCCAGTCTTCACCCCCCCTCCAGCTCTGACCTACGACTCTTGCTACTTCTGCTGTAGCTGCGGGTTTAGGGTGGCCACGCCGATATTTAAATTGAGCTATAGGGTGGAATACGTCGATATTTAAATTAAGCAAAGGGAGAATACAGGGGGGGGGGTCTAGGGTGTTATTCAAATTGAGAGATATTGAAGAGGCGTAGAAGGGCAGGATACCCGAGCTATAAATATTTGAGGATGATTTTACGATGATGGAGATTGATTGATTGATTGGTTCGTTGATTGATTTCCATGCACAGGTCATACGTTTTATGCTGGTTTATATATATATATATATATATATATATATATATATATATATATATATATATATATATATATATATATATATATATAATAGTCCTCAGGGAATGCTGTAAACAAATGAAAAATGATATTTTCTGTCTTTTCACACCTGTTATCCACGCCTGAATCTCTTCCCTCACTTTACATAACATCTTAGCGCCACCTCCCCCTCACTAGAGTACCTCAATTGTCCAATAATCACCCATAAACACAGGACCAGTCGCCGCCGCCTACTCCTCCTCCACCACTCACTGCACGCGTCAGAGACCAGCCAGTTTTAAATCTTGCGACTCACATTTCCGAGAAGGTACAATCCGTAGTGCGTGTTCTGAGGCACATCTTCACTATCTCTGGCTATTCGTCTTAATGTGCAAATACCCAAACTTTAGATGGTTAATGTTTTTCTTTTGTTTTAAGTCGTCTGACAGTGTTACTTGTTTTCATGACGTTAAGTCATCCAGATTGAGAATGTTTACTGTGCAGTATGTGTACACACATAACTAAAATAATATATATATATATATATATATATATATATATATATATATATATATATATATATATATATATATATATATATATATATATATATATATAAGCTGAGAGTAAGGAATAGTTGTGTTTGAAGTGATTTAAGAAGAATACCGCAGATTTCTGGTGTTGGCCGGTGATATGTGTTGGCTACTGTCCAACAGCGACTGGGGCTTGTGGTCCCGTGTGATGGACTCTATACACACCTGTACCTGTGTGTCCTCATGCACGCACTTATGTAAGTCACCATAATGAGCGCAAATGTAAACCCCCGTGGCTAGGTTCACCTCATATAGGTATACTGTATAAAGAACAAAGTTAATAAAAACAAACAAATAAAAAACAGAATTTCTATAGAAATCTCATTCTGATTCTTTAAACTTGTCCTTTGTCGAAATAGAGATGTAGTGAACTTTATATCCTTGGCAGCTGAAACACCAAAGAAAAAAGTAAACAAGGTCTCCTCCGTTACTCTAATTAGTTACATATTTATAGCGTATTTATATATTGAAGAATTAACACGTACAGAACATTAGTAGTAAATGGCCCAATACATATCCTTTAAAACAGGCATATGAGAAACACTTACCACTACAAGGTTAACGAAGGAAATTAAACAACTAAAAATCACGGTAGTAGGTATGGGCTAGCGATACCGGGAGATACCCAAGAAAGGTAAGCAGCCTGTGACCAATCAGCGGATGGTATAGTAGGGATGGTAGGCTGTGATTGGCCAGCGGGGTCCAGCCTACCCAGGGTATCCACCGCACCACCACTACTCAGTAATAACCCAGACTGAACCTCCATTTGCATACAGTTCGTGGACTTGGTGTCTTGAGAGCTGGGTCTACTTCGCTCATATTAGTCACATTAAGAATAGTTATAATCAGACAGTGGTATTATAACATTATGATACGTTGGATCTACGTCAGAGTTTGTTTGTTCCACTGATGGTAACAAGTTATAAGATTAGGTCTAGTGTGTACATTATGTTGACATCACTTTATATTGACAAATAATCCGATTCTTTGTATTTAAAAATCTCTGTATACAAATTATGACGTAACAGAACGGAAAATATAAACTAAATATATAAATTAAGAAAATATATATCACATTACAATAACAAAATTATGAGTGTTACTTAAGTTCCCATTAGGATTATCCCGAACATGTCTATTATTGTTGTCTATTAATGTCCTCGGCTTTGGGATTTAATTAGCCTTTACTGTTTTATGGCTTCGTTTAGTGGAGGAATTATTCGTGAGCTATTCTTGTTATTTTTCAAAAAAAAATCTCCTTCTATCTACTGTTTTTATTATTATTATTATTATTATTATTATTATTATTATTGAGTGGAATGAGTGGGAGGAAGAAATAGATAAATGTATGCAAAATGAATAAATCGGATGGTGTATGTGAAGTAAGAGGGGAAAGGGCAAGCATGTGGTGCCTGGGTAGAGGAACGGGGAAGTAATGGGGTGGGAAGGGAAATGTATACGAAGGAAATAGGGAATAAATCGGTGAGGAAGAAAAAGGGGGAATTAACTAAGTCATGATAGGTACTCTTGTGGTAAGGTAACGGCTAGGTTAAGTTAGGTTAGGTTAGGTTAGGTTAGGAATCTTCTAGAAATTTGATGCAAATGTATTTCGCCCCGAGATCAAGTTCCATAAAGCTATATTTCGCTATTGTCAATAAATCGATCTATGGACAGAACGTTCGAAAAGGGGAAGACAGGGGAAGAAGGGAGGAAGATAAATCAGTGGATAGAGGTAAGAGGAGGAACAGAGAGGGTAGACTCGGTAAAGGGGAAGGGGGTAAGGGAGACTAGCATAGGTCTATGATGCACGGGAGGAAATATGCTCTGTGTATGAATTAAGGGAGGGAGCTTAGTGTATGAGATGGGGTATAGTGGAGGGTTGGAAGGGAGGAAAGTTGTGAGGAAGGGAGAGAGGGAGAGAAGAAGGGAGGGAGGGAGGGGGGGAGGGAGGGGTGAAGATGGACTAACACTACGTTACTCGGCTTCATTAAACCATCATCAGCCTTCCGCTAATTAGATGGTTTGTTTTATCGGGCACTTTGATAACAAGGAACTTTGTTTGATTGTTTGTTGGTGTTTGATGAGTGGGTGGCGTTCCCGGACACGTAGCAGCGAGCCGCCGCCAGACCACGCTATTGTTTACATGATCAGCTGGTCGGAGGCCCACTCTCGCGCTGACTGGACGACACCACTTCCAGTGTATAGAAGAGAGAGAGCGAAGATTACCCCTCTTGTTATAAATGTGGGTTTATAATTCTTTCTATTTAAATGAGTAATTATGTAGGACTTTTTTATTAAACAATTATTAAGTTAGTTCTAGACAATTTATTGTACAGGGTTACACTTCGGTGTGTGTGTGTGTGTGTGTGTGTGTGTGTGTGTGTGTTCTTCTGTCGTTTATTTATTATGTTTTCATGATATGGAACATAAAAAAATCAGTATTCCTCTAAACTTAAATTAATATATCATCTGACAATTTATTATCACCGTTACGTGATACTTAAGACTGTTGAAGAATAATACACTTTAGTAAATAATAATGGCATGATCCTCCTCGACACTACAACATATAACAGCCAGACGGAGTACTGTACATAACGGTATCACTACATAACAGTACATCTCACCATAGAGCTTGTACATCACCATAGATCTCTGAAATATCACTACAGAGCATTATGAATATCCACATACCCCAGTGTCCTACCACACATCACAGGAGGCCACCACAGGCAGCAGCTTCCTACCACACGTGACACCAGACCTCTCCAGGCCGTCACTGACGATAACAGATAACCACAAATCATTGCAAACCTCCACAGATTTCAAAAGACCACCGAAAACTCCTACATCTTGCCAAACAAAGAACATATATATATATATATATATATATATATATATATATATATATATATATATATATATATATATATATATATATATATATATATATATATATATATATATATATATATATATATATATATTGTGTGTGTGTGTGTGTGTTCTGTCCTGTTTTTTATCAGAGTAAACAAAAACAATTACTGGCCTTCGTCCACCCACAGTAACACAGCGCATGACGAAGGGAAATCCCACTTGTTTTACTTTCAGTGATTCTCTCAGTTAATGGCCCATAGCGCGGACCACAGAGCCACCCTCAGGGGGGGTCCGGTCTCCCTTTGGGGAGGCCAGAGTCGCAAGGGAGGCCAGACCCTATTGGGAGAGGGAAGGAGCGAGGGAGTCAGACTCAAAGGGGGAGGGAAAGGGAGGGTGACGGATTAAAACTCCCACCTCCGTCAAAATGGGAAGGAAAAGATTACTAAACTCGGCTTCTGTTGGAGAGACACTCCTGCCTTCGCTCTTTTCTTTTTCCCTCCCCCTCTTTCCCTCTTATTCTTCCCTCTCACTTCTCCCTCTTCCTCCTTTTTGTTTTATTTATAACTCTTATTCTTCTACTTCGGTATCATTCTGTCATTTTATGCTCGTTATGTTTCTCCCTTTCTTTCTTAGTCTTCATTCCCCTCGCCCTCTATTTGCATTCCCCTCTCTCCTTTAATTTCCATACCTCTCTCTCTCTCTCTCTCTCTCTCTCTCTCTCTCTCTCTCTCTCTCTCTCTCTTTCTCTAATATATTTATATGTCTATCTGCTGTATAAATGTAATTGATGGAGACGTAAATAAAAGAATAAACAAACCAGACATACACTCAATTAACACCTTGTTATTCCTAAGTCCATCATTACAACGTTATTATCTCATTTTATTAACATTTTACGATGACCTGAACGACTTGTGTCTACCCGTAGTAGCATCAACAACATAATCCCGTGTGATAATACAATGCAAATGTCGCACACCTAATGAATTGTTTATGACAGTTCCGCCTCCTAATGAAATTCGATGCGACGCCACAAAACAAACAAGAGTTGTTTATGTATTGTAAACAGCACCAGGCTATTTATACAACAACTACATTGGGTATATCGGGTATCTCTTAGGAGACTTTGATATCGGTGTGAGATTCTGATATCGGTGAGACATAAAGAATACAAATATAAAACAGCAAAGAGAGAAGACAGATGGGAATACTAATTAAGGATATCGAATCAAGATAGCATCACACAGCTTGGAGACTACAGCAACAGCCACGAATCAAGATATCATCACATAACATGGAGACCACAGCAAGAGCCACGAATCAAGACAGTATCACACAGCTTGGAGACCACAGTTACAGCCACCAATCAAGACAGTATCACATAGCTTGGAGACTACAGTTACAGCCACGGATCATGACAGCATCACACAGCTTGGAGACCACAGTTACAGCCACCAATCAAGACAGCATCACACAGCTTGGAGACTACAGTTACAGTCACGAATCAAGACAGTATCACATATCTTGGAGACTACAGTTACAGCCACAACGTAAAGAACACGATAGTGATGATTTTAGAGTCCTATGATTCCAAACGGTAATGGAGCTGATGATGACCAATACAACACTCAGAGGCACCATCATCATTATCAACAACAACAACAGCTACAGCGATTAACAGCACCTGCATCAACAATAATAGTACAAAAAATTCTCTAAGAACAGCAAATTCAACAACATTTATCAATAACAGCAGTAATAGTTTCTCTAAAGCAGAAAAATATCAGCAACAGCAAAATTTAATGCATTATCTTCTTCAACAACAACAACAAAAAACATATAACGCATTTATCACCAATAGCAAAATGAATATAATATCTAAAGCGACAACAGCAAAAAGCTAACATAATACTTTCTGCGGCAAAGAAATCTAACATAGTACCTGTAACAACAACATCTCCTGCAGTAGCCTCAGCAAATATCCGGCACAGCGCCTGCCTGGTAGACGGCAACAACAACAGCATGAAGTCTAAGGTGTGCCGGGGAGAGAAGTATTGGCGTCTGGCAAGGACTTACCATCAATTATCCGTTCAGTATTCCATCACCAACACCAAACACCAGCATCCATCTAGTTCACCAATAACTCAATAAAGGAAGGAAGGAAAATGAGAAAGAGAGAAGAGGAGAGAAAGATAGATAGAATGAGGGGTCAAATAGATACACCAGAGAGGGAGAGAGAGAGAGAGAGAGAGAAGGGGGGTAGGAACCAAAACAAATATGAAAACAAATAATAATGGCCTTTATAATCATAAGTAAACCCATACGAGACAAATTTGCATAAGTGAATATTAACACCAAAGACAAACATCAAACGCATGACGAAGAGAGAGTTTCAGAATTCAAGGACTGAATATCAAGGTTTAGGAACCGTGGTCGCTATGGCCCCGGAAACAACAACAAGGCACTACCACTACTACCACCTCCATCCCCATCCCCACCACCACTACTGCAATATACCACCACTTTCCTCACTACTACTACTACTATCCTCGCCACCACCACCATTACTTTCCTTACGACCAACACCACTATTTTCACCACCACCACCACCATCCCTACCACCACCTCTACTATCCTTACAACAACAGCCTCGACCTTCCTCACCACCACTACCACTACCCACACCAGGTAGTACTGCTACTGATGCTTCCCAGGTATTTCTATCTCCTAGCCATTAGCGAGGGGCAGGGAAGTAGAGGGCGGGAAGGAGAAGCTTTTGGTGGCCCTCCCTTCCCCAACCCTCCAGTTCTGTGTCTCCCTCCACCTACTCCCTCCCCTACCACCTCCTCACGTGGATCAATCAAAGCCTCCCCCACCTCGCCCTCCAACAACCCCCCCGATAACCCAATAGCAGAGAAATAGCAAGGAAAACAAGAGAGTGAGGTGAGAAGGAGGCGGCAGCGGTGGGTGATGTGGTGACGGCGGTGGTATATGGCCTCTGGGTTAGCTCCCTCTAGCTTGCTTACTCCCGCAGGTAATGTTTTTAATGGTCTGCCTGTCTGACTGGCTGTCGTCTGTACGTCTGTCTGGATTTTAGGGGGTTTACTGTGTGATTGTCTGACTGTCCTTTGTTTTTTTGGTGTTTTACGAAGTGTTTTTTTGGTAATTGTTTTTGTCTTATTTACTTTTACTTATTTTGTATATCTCCAGTCAATATTTTTATACCTATTTCTTATTTATGTTTATGAATCAATTTATACCGCATCCAAATATATATATATATATATATATATATATATATATATATATATATATATATATATATATATATATATATATATATATATATATATATATATATATACTTAATTTTTAGTGCCTGTGTATGGTCGGTAACGTTTCTGGTCCCATCTATTAGGTCGAGGTTCGAGTCCTGGCCAGGAGGTCGTTGATTATATATATATATATATATATATATATATATATATATATATATATATATATATATATATATTTGGATGCGGTATAAATTGATTCATATATATACTGTATATATATATATTTTTTTTTTAATCTATAATCATATTATCTGAAGGCTAGCCAGATATCTATCATACAATAAATAACATGGTATGTGTCTTCTTGATCTGGTATAACTGTGTAGTAGTCTGATGATTTAGTTAAGTTTATTCTCGCATTCATTAACACCACCAACAGCCACTACTGAGGATTTCTATAATTTAGGTAAAAACAAAAACACAGTGAGTTAGAGAGGATTGATTAGATTATTTGTTCTTTTGTGGGATTTGTCAACGTGGATCGTATTTGGTATTTTACGTTCATATAGTGTGTGACTTTGTACTAGAATTGATTACTTGGTTGTGATGTTAGTAAGGGTTGTCATCTTCCTTTATACTATTAGCAAGGGGTGAACAATCCTTGGTGGAGCTTATTATAATCCTTATGGAGATGATAATAACGGGAAGAATGCATATATTAAAATGGAAAAGGAGAAAGTGTAAATATAAAGAGAGGTGGAAAAAGCAAGAGGAGAAAGAGTGAGGGGTAGTGTGAATAAAGGGGGGAGGGGAAATAGACAAAAGGAGAAACAATAGGATGGTGTGAATAGGAACGACGATGGAGTTAAAGAAGTGGAGAAAACAATAAACCAAGCCATAATAGACGCAACACTGGCTATCACAACACAACCAGAAGCAACTTTAGATGAGGAGTAGCGACGACCACATCAAAGCGGCGCCACTCACCCCCTTTGACGCCACCACCACCACCACCACTACCACCATTTACACCACTATAATCACTATGCTTACTATTATCCCCATCACAAATAACAACAACAACCACTACTATTTCCTTAACCATCAACTCTACCACAGTCACCACCACCATATATCACCACCACCATATATCACCACCATATATCACCACCACCACGTATCACCATCATCTCTATCCCTATCACCACCACCAGTAACTACCTCTAGCGACAACAACAACAGCAGCAGCAGCAGCAGCATCAGGGGCAGTGACTGTAGTGGCGGTGGTAGTGGTGGTGGTGGTGGTGGTGGTGGTGGTGTTGGGGGTAGAGAGTGACTCTGCCATCAGTCGACGTCGAGGCGGAGGGTGTTGGAGAGTCCGCTCGACAAGGAAACAGTTTTAGCCTCCCTCTTTGAAGCTTGGAGCGTATTTCAGGAGTGCCGCCCTCAAGCTGTTCATCTCTCTCCTGCAGCAGAAGTCTCTCAGCTGCAGTTCTTCGTCTCACAGTTGGCCCTCCTAAACTCAACTGTCTCTTACCCTCCCTCGCCCTCTGTCTCACTCATGACCCGCTCAGGCTTCGTCTTGTCTCAGTCATGATCAATCAAGAGTTTGAGTTTGTCTTTTGAGAACTCTGGTGGTTGAGAGAGAGAGAGAGAAGAGAGAGAGAGAGAGAGAGTTCATGTCATCTTTTTCGTTTCACTTCCTAATCACCCACTAAGGCTTCATATCCTCCTCTTCATCACGTACTGAAGCTTCACACCTTATTCATCACCCTCTGAAGCTTCATATCCTCCTCTTCATCACCCACTGAAGCTTCACATCTCATTCATCACCCACTGAGGCTTCATACCATCTCACTCATCATTCACTAAGGATTCATATTAGCTCACTCATGATCTACTGAAGTTCTACATTACCTCCCTCAATCGTCGTCTCATCATGACTAAACAACTGAGATAATTACCATGGTTGTTCTGGTGATCATTTAGAGTTTAATGAATATATTACTAAAGTGGATTACTTGTTAATATACAGTATTGAAATCAAGCAAATATGACTAATAAACCTAAATTATTTGCTATAAAGTATCACAAAACACTAAATGATTTAATGGAAATACAACTATAACAAAAATTGAAGAAATAATCAATAAATACTAAATAAAAACAGCTAAGTAACGAAAAAAACCGTGAATAGAGATAAAACGAAATAATTATCGTTTTATGACCGTAAATCAGAGGTTACGAGGCACAACAGGTGTGGTAGTAGGGGTAAGGTATGGCGAACCTGTAAAAGAGGATGAACCAAACTGACGGGAAGGTCGTAGGGGTGATACCATGAGTCTTTCCTTACCTGTAGAACACGAGGGATGGTTCCTTGGTAAATGTCCTCTCTTTTTTTTTCTCTCTCTTATTCTTTCTCTCTCTCTTATTTCCTTTCTTTTAATCTTTATATTTCTCTTATTGTGTCAGTTTCTCTCTCTTTGCTTATCTGACACTAGGTAAAGACAGGAAACAACCTACCCGATTATGTAATGTTATTGGTGACTACATTATCCTGCTGTTCTTATCCATCTTCCTCCCTCTCCTCCTCCTACATCTTAATCAGTATCGTCTTTATGATTGTTTTTTTATTCTCGTTCCCTTTGTTCCCTTTACCTTGGGCGTAGCAGTGGTGTGTACTCTGGTTGTGTGTCATTAAGGAAAATAAATAAATATTTTGAATGCATATTATACATTTCTTGTGGGAGTGAGGGTGTGGTGCGTGGTATACATCCTAAAGCAAAGCAACACCCGCACACATGCGCACATATACGTTTATTCACGCATAACTAAACATATTTAGTGATGTGTAACTTACATTTCCCCACATTTCTTATAATTATAGTTTATATATATATATATATATATATATATATATATATATATATATATATATATATATATATATATATATATATATATAGTGTGTGTGTGTGTGTGATATATTTACTCGTTTGTTTATGCAGAAGTTAATAATTTATCTCAGCTACAGGCTCACCACCCAACTTATTAACACACTGCCAGAAAGATACACTCAGAGCCAAGGTTCTCTCGCTCGCTCCAAAATAGTGTTACCCTCCTTTTTCCCCTCAATGTCCCGCGTGTGTCCTCCTTTTCTCTTTTCCTCCCGTTCCTTTCTTCTACTCCTTCCTCACCTCCCTCCCTTACCCTGTGCACTCAGGAAAACCATTTAATATCCTCTTATCATCATTGGCTTCATATACCTCTGAAGTCCTCTCCATCTTTATCTATCTATTTTCTCTCCCTTTCTCTCTCATTACTCTCTTGTCCTGTGTACCTGCATCGTGATGTTTCTTATGACAAGATATGGATTTAAGTTCAAGTGGCCACGCTGAGAACCACGAACCTCTCTTCCTAACTTTCATCACCTCCATCTGGCTATTGTTTACCTCCTTCCCTTAGCATCTGAGCCTTCTCCCCTCACCTCTCCCTGGCTAGTACCGTTTCCTTTCCCCTCTCCTCTCACCAGCTATACCCCCTGTTCTCCCACCCCCCACTCACTCTCTCACTAATCTTTGTTCCAGTTACTCATCCTCTCTCACCCGCTGCCTCTGTTTCTTTAATCTTCTTCTCATCTGGCTTTTATTTCTCTATCTCTCCTTTCTCACACTTCTTTTCCTCTACTTGGTCAACTTTTTTCTTTTCTGGTTTTTTACTTCAGCAATTATCTCTATGGACATCCGGAGACCCCACCAACAAACTACTCCTCCCATCCTCCCTCCTCCTCATCCCCCTCCTCATCCCCCCTCCTCCTTTCTCCTCCCCCTCCATCTCCTCCTGGCCCCAACACTCACCCTCCTTCTCTTCCTCCTCGTCTTCCTCGCGTGAATGAGATTGCCTTCAGTGACACGAACACTTCCCAGATGATCCAAAGGTGGAGGGTTACCATCGCTACCATACAAACACATTAACCTTACCTTGATACCAACATTATCAGTATTACCAACACAACCAACACGAGTCTACCAACACAACCAACACTATCAGCACTAACAACACTACCACCACTACAAGCCTACCAACAGTAAGAACACTACCAACGCTACCAGATTAACAAGACTACCAACACTGCCACCCTATCATACTACCACTCTCCATCTTCCTACTAGCCTATCTATCATCTAGTTTCTTCATATCTTCTCTCTTCCTTAAATTTATCCATTGTTTGCTATGTTTCCTTCTTTTTTCTTATTTTATTTCTTTCCCACTTCTCTCTTTTCTTTCTTATGGGTTTTTTGTTATTGATTTTTTTTTTTTTTTCATTTTATTCTGCTTGCTAATTCGTCCTTCATCTTTACTCTTTACACCCACGCCAAAGTTGACCCAATAGCCTTTACCTTATCGTTACTTTGCCGCCTCCCTCATCCAAAATACCTCCATGTTTACCTTTTTCTCTTTATTTTCCTCTCCTTTTATTCCATTTTCATTCTTTGTTTCCTATTTTTTTCTATTTTATTCCCTTTTTCCTAGTTTATTTCCTTATTCTTCTTTAATTTCTCTGTCATGATTTTTTTGTCTCTTTCTCTCTTTAGTTTTTTTTCTCACTCACTTTCTCTCTTTTATCTTTACCTCTATTTTCTCACTCTTCCTCCCTTATCTTAATATATCTATCAACTCTCTCTTTCATCCCATCCCATTCTCCCAATCTTATCTCCCTCTCTCCCTTCCCCATACCCTCCCTTCCTCCATTATACCTCCTTCCTTCCACACACACATCTCCTTCTCCTTCCCTTATTCCTCTCTCCATCCACCCACCCCCTATCTCTCCCCACACTCTCCCTCCCAAGACTCTCCTCCACCCTCCTACGTCGCCGGTCCGTGAGTGACGGAAACGCTAGACGGGCCATTCGTATCTGTCCCTCCCTCTCCATGCTCCGACGGGGGTCAACAAGAAAACTGTTTTTGTCCTCAGCTCTTTGTGATCTGGATTTTCTCTTCTTCTCTTTTTTTCCTCTTCTTCATCGTCTTCGTCATCCTCCTCCTCCTCGTCTGTTTTGTATGTGTTTGTGTGCCGTTTAGGTCTTTTGTTTGAGGGTTTTTTGAGGAGTACAAAGAGGCGTTGATAGTGTTGGCTTGCACGTGAGATGGGATCCAGAGGAGGATCGAACGGAGGTATAAGGTGCTCTTGCTGGAGAGAGAGAGAGAGAGAGAGGTGAGATAGAGGGAGAGAGAGAAGGAGATACTTGAGGAAGAGAGGGAGGAAAATTGGGATGGGACATGAGAGAAGTGGACAGAGGGAGAGTTGGGGAGAGATACAGTCACATTGAGGGAGGGATTGAACTACACTGGCGAGGGAAGCGAGGAGAAGACTAGGTGTATGGGAGGAGGGAGAGGAGGACGAGTAGTTGTAAGGGAGGATACGAGGGAAGGGGGAAAAGTGTAAGGGAGAGGGGACGAGTAAGGTAAGGGAGGAGGATGAGTGAGTATAAGAGAGGGAGAAGAGGGGAGGGAATGTATTGGAGGGGGGAAGAAGGCGACGGTATATGGGAGGGTGGGATTAGGGAAGGGAGCAGGGATGGGGGCAAGGTCGGATACCCCGAGGGCGATGGCTTGTCTGTTCAGAATAAATTCTTGTATAGTCTTTGAATTTTTCCCCCAATTGGTTTATCGTTCTCACACACACACACACACACACACACACACACACACACACACACACACACACACACACACACACACACACAGGACACACAGAATCTCACCCACCGACAAATAATTAGTCTTCCCATTGAACATTCAACAACATAATAAATAAAATAAAAACAAAACAAAATGAATCACACCCCAAAAAAGGTAAACCCCTCACCCCCTCAAAAAACGGAAGAACAATATGAACAAGAAAAAGAGGGAAGAACACTGATAAATAGACTCATTATTTCAAATATCACCAACAACAGACACCCCCTCCTCCCTCCCTCTCGCCCCCCTGAAAGTTCTAGTGGTGAGGCGCGTTGAATAGCAAATGCAGAATTTAATTTAGATCTGGCCAAGTGGAAACGCGCCCTTATCAGGAACCCGTGTCGATTTTCTCAAAGGCTATTTCTCGGCCTCTCTGTTATACTCGAGCATTGTTTGTATGTAAGTGTATCTGAGTGTTTATGGGTGAGTGTGTTTGGTTATGGGTGAGTGTGTTTGGTTATGGGTGAGCGTGTTTGGTTATGGGTGAGTGTGTTTGGTTATGGGTGAGTATGTGTTTGGTTATGGGTGAATGTGTTTGGTTATGGGTAGGTGTGTTTTATTGTTTATGGGTGAGTGTGTTTGGTGATGGGTGAGTGTGTTTGGTGATAGGTGAGTGTGTTTGGTGATGGGTGAGTGTATTTTGTGATGGGTGAGTGTGTTTTGTTATGGGTGAGTGTGTTTGGTTATGGGTGAGTGTGTTTTGTTGTGGGTGAGTGTGTTTGGTTATGGGTGAGTGTGTTTGGTTATGGGTGAGTGTGTTTGGTGATGGGTAAGTGTGATTTATTGTTTATGGGTGAGTGTGTTTGTTTGTTTATGGGTGAGTGTGTTTGGTTATGGGTGAGTTTGTTTGGTTGTTTATGGGTGAGTGTGTTTTTGGTTTAATTGTGTGTGTGATTGTAGGAAGGAACTATCTGTCTATCTATCTATCTCTCTGTCTGTCTGTCTGTCTGTCTGTCTGTCTGTCTGTCTGTCTGTCTGTCTGTCTGTCTCGTAATGGGTAAACAGATATTCATTGATATTAGTCATTTTTATCAAATTATCGGTATATGTAATAATGTTTTTAATAACGTAAAACAGGAAACAAAAGTATTAAAGAGTTGGTGGTACAAACATATCAATATTCAAATACTGGCTGTGGTAATATATGTCTAGAATATCTTCGTTTGGTTAAGATTAGAGGATATTTGAAGCCTTAAGTACTGTTATTTATGTTTTTGTAATGTTATCTGTATATGCGGGTATATCTCTAATGTACTCATTGAGAAGTATATCATTCTTGACATATAAGGGATTGGGTATATACGGTATTTATGGTATATTTTTTAGTGATCAAATTATTCATTTATTTGAAAAACAATCGGGTGTTAAAATCATTTATTGAATCTCTTCTGTATACTTTTTCTCTCATCGCCCCTGTATCTCCCTCCCTGTTTCCATCTTTTCCATCACCACGTCTCTCCTCTCCCCCTTTCTCTCCCCCTTCGCGTGTCCTTCGCCCCTTCTTCTCCCCTCTCACGTCTCCTTCACCCCTTCCTCTCCCCTCTCGCGTCTCCTTCACCCATTCCCCATCCACCTCCCGTTCCCTACACCCCTTCCTCCCCCAATTTTGAGCCTCTTACACCCTCCCCCCCCTCTCACGTCTTCATTACCACTTCTTCCCTTTAACCCTCTACCCCCACCTCCCCATGTTCTCTCTCTATATCTCCCTCTCTCTCTCCTCCTTCCTCCCTGGCTCCTCCTCCGCCATCGCTCTTCCTCCAGCCAAAGTGTCGACCTGGACATGTGTGATCAGCTGACCGCTCTCGGATCAGGCGGTCGTCTCAGGTCCTGCCCGACTCACTGTTGACTTCTCCGCCGATGATGGATCATGGCGGACCACCTTAACACAACTATATCTGCTGGGGGAGGGGTGGGTCTGGACGTGCTGGGGGGGAAGGAGGCCTGATGTACTGGGGAGAAGAGAGGGGAGTGCCTGGTTGTACTGGGGGAGGGGATGGTCTTAGCTGTTTCTGGGGGAGGGGAGGGCTTGGATAGTGCTGGGGGAGGAGGGGAAATTTGGACATGCTGGGGGAGGGGTGGACTTGGGTTTGCTATGGGAGAGGGGAAAGGGGAAATACATAGGGTAGGGGATAGGAGCTAGGGGAGGGCTTGGATAGTGCTGGGGGAGGAGGGGAAATTTGGACATGCTGGGGGAGGGGTGGACTTGGGTTTGCTATGGGAGAGGGGAAAGGGGAAATACATAGAGGTAGGGGATAGGATAAACATCAAGAATCTTTTGAGGAGGAGAGGAGATGGTGGGAGGGTTGAGTGGCCACGTAGGATCTCATTGGAGGTAAGGGAGATTAGGATGAAAACTTAGGATCTCAAAGGAGGGGAGCGAAGGAGAGGTGACAGTATGTACAGTAGGATTTAATCTGAAAAAAAGGCCGTGTGGGATCTGTTGGGGTTGGGGAAAAGGGAAGGTGTATTCGTAGGATCTGACGGAGGACGGGGGAAGAGAAGGGAGTTAAAATGGTATTCAGGAGCTACGAGAACCCAGTAGGACTCTCCGTGGTGTTGGCTTAGGGGGGTGTAGGAGGGTTGGCAAAGATATCATTCAAAGAGGTGGGATTTGGAGGACTTATGAACCCAATAGGGCTTTCAGGAATGGTAGGAGGTGGAGAGGGAAGGGTTTGTAGTGAGGAGGAGGGTGAAGAATCCAACAAGGTTGAAGAGATGAAGGCGGGGGGAAGCGAGGAGAGTTTTCACAGGTTGATGGTGGGGGAAGGGAAGGATAAGGGGGCGAGGAGCCAGTAGAATTCCCCGTAGGAGGTAAGGATTCCAAGACAGAGGGAGGGGAAGAGCCCCCTCCCCCCCCCCCAACCCTTTCCCAATTTGAAGGAGAAGGTTATATTCAGAGGAGGAAATGAACTTACACTGACTCTTAGATAGATAAAGAGACAGATATTTATGCAGGGAAATCATCCTATATGTTCACATTGGTCCGGCACATAGAGAGACAGTACAGGTATACGACCAATGGTAAACAATCTATTCAACTAAGGACAGCCCAAGAAAATCCTGAATGAGAGATGGGGAAGCGATGGAGGGGAGAGGGGAAGAGAAAGGGGAATAGAAATGTAATACGCAGATGGAGGGAAGGATCCAACTGGATTCTTCTGGAAGGAGGGGAACTGCATTCCCTGGAGGTGGAAGGATATCGTGAGGATCAAGATGAGGAAAGTGTTATACCTTCAGGGTTGTGTGAGGGCGGGCATGAGTGCTGGAGAGACGAGGGTGGTAAGAACAGGGAGGGTGCCTAATACAACAACAGTGGCAGTAGAAGTAGCAGTAGGCATTGATAGTAATAAGAACAATAACAGCAAGAATATAAATGGGGTTATTAATATAGAAACTGTATCAGGAAAAATATCTAATAATAAGATCAATGACATCAAGAACAATAATAGAAGTAGTATAAACAGATACACTATAAGACAAGTGATAAATGGAAAGAAATGGGAACAGAGGAAAAAGCAACAACAGAAGTAGCAGGTGTTAAATAACAGCAGCAGCGGCAGCAGCAGCAGCAGGAGCGGAGGGTCTCGCGAGGGGTCGTTTATAAGAGCGGTATTTAGTGGTTCGTCCGCGTCGTCACCCGGGCGATATTAATGGTCCTTCAGCAGCCCGTCACCGACATGATGAATGATTGCTTCACCCGACGTTATCGTAATGAAATAAAGATGTCCAATCATAAGATGCCAGGGCCGGGAGGCGGAGCCGAAGGACGGGGAGAGGACGGGCGGATGGACGGACAGGGCCGGCGGCAGCGAGAGTCACTCCTCCAGAGGGGTTTAGGCTGGAGATGAAGACTGAGGGTGGTAGGGTGGGGATGAGGTGACAGGGAGGGGAGGGAGGGATAGAGCGCTCAGGGGAAGATTTCGGGTACGGGAGAATATGAGCGATGGAAAGGGATGCTCACGAAGAGTAGAAAAAAAGGTCAATGAAAAAGGAAAAGTTCAGGTGTGTGTGTGTGTGTGTTTATGTTGAGAGGAGAAGGATTGGTGCTGGATAGTAGGACGTTTTCTGGTACTTAGGGCTATTACAGGAAAATAAATAACTTAGAATAGCTAGATTGGGTGTTATGGAGGCTGAAGGTAACGCTCGTGAGAATGAAAGAGATCGAAGAAAATGCGAACGAAAACATACACATGACTTCTGAACGGTCGATCATTAATCTTTATGTCATTATGAAGTTATAATACAGCAGAGATAAAAGTACTATCCTTATCACAAGTATATATCTGTATATGTATATATCGCTTGAGACACTATTGTTATCCTATATCTGATAACATATACCGAGTCACGAGGCAATATTTCAAGACATTCTTCCTTTAAAATTTCTAGTACAGACTTGGATATAAACACTGAGGGTGAAGAATAATACCCAGTTACACCTACATTCTATTATCTATTGTGTAATTACAAAAAATTAACCCTTTTGACACGTGTACCTGAAGATAGTTTCAGAACCTTGTTTCTAACTCCCACACCTCAGGTTAGGGATCTAACTATTCCTTGGTGTGTCGACCCGACCAACCAGGCTGTTCCTGTTTGTCCCCCATAATGTTTATTTTATCATTACTGCCTGGTTGATGATGTATAACTGTAATTGGATATTATATTTGTATCATAAACCATTTCTTATCTCTGATTTTTAGTGAATCTCTGATGTAGATTTTCATATGATATACTGGATAAAAAATATCCTTCTCTAAATATATTTTGGTTATTAACAGTCCAGTATTATTCTTTCGTTAGTGGTCGTAATTAATCACCGCCGTGTGGGTTGATTACTAATGGTGCTATGTAAGAGGTACAGTTTCATCTATGCATTTATTAATTATCCTGACCTTTGTATACTCTTTCCTCTCTTACTGTGATGTGAGTATATATAATTTAACCATACCTAATTTGTCTAGTTCTGATCAGATATTGTAACATCGAACACAGTGTTAATGCCGAGATGATACAAAGTGTACTCTCGTGAATCTCAGTTTCAGCCGGTAAAAAAAAACCTGACTGGCGGCGGGTCAACTACATGAAGCAGACTAGTGGAACCGTTAGTAATGATCGTTGGTCACGTGTTGAATGATGTTATCAGTCAAGTACACCTGACAGTTCTATCATTAACTGGAAAAATTTTACTCAGAAGCAGAAAATTGGAAGACTGTCGTTGGTAGGAAGTCATGTTCATATTCTCTTATATACAAGGTGTCCATGGACTACCTGGAAGTCTACTGAGACGATAAAACCCACAAAAACAATTCCTTATGAGTTGTTCATCAAGTATAAAAAAAAATCCTTTAAGTCAATAATGAACCAAACTTGTAATGCCACGGTATATATCATCAATCAATTCTACCTGACATTCACCTGATAACGTAACACCCACAATCCCATTCCTTAATTATTGTTACTACTGAGGTAATAATCGACACAGAGGCCACCAATTTTACCCTGAGTATTTTCCTTTATTTAATGTGCGGGTGAATGTTATTTATCAGCGGCGGAGAAATAATTGACTGAGTATGTATCTGGGAGACGGATGAGTAAGTCAATAGAGACGCAGAGACGCGCCAGCCCAGATATATAAAGGATTAGTCTTCTGGCATCCGATAATAACGATCGAGTATTTCGATGTCGTTTTCTTATCCAATTAAAAGGATTATCCTTTTGTCAAATAACCAAAAACGACAGACAGACAGACAGACAGACGCGCGCACACACGCACGCACAAACGCGGACAAATAATAAGTAAATATTTTGTTAATTTCGTTAATTAACTTCACAAACAAGAGCACAGGTAAAGGTAGATATTACGTGTGTGTGGAGAGAGACTTCAAAGTAACAAGAGTACACAAACACTCCCTAAGATCAATGTACACATTATACCCCTCAGAGTCCAAGTAATAAAGCGGAACGAACACTTAGCGAGTCTGTTCGTTCTGTATAAACACATACCTGTCAAGTCGTCCTGGATATTTCTAAAGACATTTGTATTGTCATAGATTAGAAACGTGATAAGAGTTACAAGGGTTTATGTGTGTGGGTGTCAAGAGGCGGGGGTGAGTAGGAGAGGGTGTGGGTGTTCGTCAATGGAGTCTGAAGGAACGTAAAAATATCTAACCTAACCTAACCTAACCTAACCTAACCTAACCTAACCTAACCTAGCCTAACCTAGTCTAACCTATCCTAACCTAACCTAGCCTAACCGGATCTACGTATGTAATGATAAAAACAAAAAAGGTGAGAAGACAGAAATGAGTCCTGAAAGTTAGTTGGGGCTGAAGGTTCATCCGAGCACGCTGGAAGTTGGTCGTGAATGAAGACAAACTTTACGCTGTACATGAACAAAGCTATCCGGAGTTTAGAGAGCTTTTGTAAACAGTAGGAGACTTCCAGAGGACTTGAGAATAGAGAACTTGGAGAGAAGATCGTAAGAGAAAGAGTCTAAGACAAAGAGAGAGAAGGGTTGGTGACCTTCTGGAAGTAAGTGAGGAAGGAGGAGAGAAAGTGGTCGTGGTGGGAGGAGGGAAGGGGGAGACTACACTCGGCTAGTGGTAGGAAAGTCCTCATTTCCGTAGCTTAAGAGATCAAGAGAGGGCCCGGGAGGTCGCACAGGGACACATAATAGTTCCCCCCGCGCTTCTCTCTCTACGGTGAAGTTAGATTACATTCAGCATCAAAGAGAACTCCCATACTCTTCCTCCTTATCTGTGAATTGAAGACACTCATCGTTGGAAAAAAAACTATATACTCGAAAAAAAAAATATCAACGACCATATCCCAGTGGAATAATAATAATAATTTAAAAGACAACTAGAAAAATATTGTTGTAATCTTGTAACAATTCAAGGGCCTGTGATGAGGTTACAATTCGCTGGTTAATTATAAACATGGTACCACACACCACATTGGGGTCAGGCTTAATATTCCACATTCATATGTAGATGCAAATGGCCATAAGCAGGACTCCTAAACAATAAGCCGTAAGGAATGAAAATAATTTACATGTATCGCATATTCAAGAGATCATAAACATAGCGAAATTAACTGAACAAAACTCACACACCATTATTCATAAACCTTTAATTGCTAAAGCTTTTGAAACTAATAATAACAATTAAAATTACATGGAACTTAACACAGAAGTGGATGACTATTACCAGTTTCCAATTTTCAACAATTGTGCCGTCAACATGCAAATGCTTCACTGCGACAAGAATGTTCTGTCACTCAGCCAACACTCTTGATGGATATAACACGAGGCCGCGGCTCTGTCAAAGACTTTAAGAGACTGTCAAAGGAACTAATTGGCAAAATGTTAATACTAGATCAGTAAACCCTTCAGGAAGTTGACCATTTAATCAACTGTCACCGAGGAGGAGCAAATACTTAAGGCATGTGTAAGTGGACGGTATCTGAGTGGGAGCTAATATTTTGACGTGTGTGAGTGGTAACTAGTACTTGAGGCGTGAGTGAGTGGGAGCTAATACTTTAAGTAGGAGTTATTTTTTTAAGTAGATAAGTGGGAATTAATATTTTAAGTGCTTAAGTAGGATGTATTATATCTGTAAGTGTGTGAGTGGGATTAAAAAGCTTACGATTACGATTAGTATCTTAATAGTGAAAAGAGAATTTTAAGACGGAAAAATCCAATAATTTAAGTATATAGAAGTAAATTTGAAGAAGACAGTTGCATGTGCAGGTTTCTTTACATCTCTCCATCACCACAAACCCATCCTAGTAAATTACACACAAAAATTGGATTGACTTTATGGAATCAGCAATCACAGTGATGTTAAAAAAAATTACCAAGAGAAAATAAAATCAATGGAATAAGATGTTTTAGAATGTCAATAAAACATCAACTCTGAAACTATATTTGGGAGACGATGAACTAGCTTTTCTTTCTAACGAGGTGATTCAACACAAGCCCGAGAGAGATTCACATCACAGCTGCAGAAAGGAAAACATTGTACTCAGACGTTCAGGTAATCAGTCATCGTCTTCTTCTTCTCTCTCTTTCTTCAGTATAATCGTCTCAAGACAATGATGTGGGGAAGGGTATCACGCTTTCAGAATGAGGCGATGTTTACCCAAGTTAGGAATACCTGAGGTAATTTATACTGATATTATACTTATGTGATTGTAAATAACTTTTGGTTCATTATTACGTACCTGCAAATAAGCTTATCGTATTTGGATATAACTGAGTGATAAAAGTAATATCATTATTATTATTATTATTATTATTATTATTATTATTATTATTATTATTATTATTATTATTATTATTATTATTATTATTATTATTATTATTATTATTATTCACCCTATTCATTCACTACGATTCTATGAGGACTATAAAATCAACCAACTAAGTTCTTGGTAGACAGATAGATAAAGATAAAGAAAGATAGATAGATAAAAAAAGGAGAGATAGAGAAACTGAGCAAAAATTTCGCCCGAGACGCATGAAGGTGAAAATGGGACAGAGACAGAGAGACATTTATCTTAGAAAATATTTGTCGCACTGGTCTCTCTCTCTCTCTCTCTCTCTCTCTCTCTCTCTCTCTCTCTCTCTGTGTCTCGTGTCAGGTATCTCTCTTCCTTTCTTAATTGGTGTTTCGATCTCTCTATATCTTCATATTTTCCTTCTTTCTCTATCACCGTTATTTGCTTCCTCTCTCTCTATGTCTCTCTCTTTACTTTCCTGTGTTTTCTCTCTTGTTTTATTCCCTTTTTTCTACTTTTCACTGGATATTACTTTTTTTAGGACCTACATTCCATCTTTCTTCTTCCTTCTTTCTCAGCCTCTATTCCTAATTTCGTCCTTAGTTCTATCTTTCATCATCATCAGGACACTAATGAAGCAGTAACACAACATGAAGGAAAAAGTCGATACAGCATCAACACAGGCATTAGTACAGCAGCAATATACATACTAACACAGGACCAACACAACACTACACACAACATCACACACTCTCACACAGCATCAATACACTCTCTTACACAGCATCAATACACTCTCTCACACCACCTTATATCACCACACGTTTTGCATTTAAAAGTTTTTCCAAATGCTCTGTATATGAATGGAGGACGAAGCAAGTAATCGGTCATTAATCATACGTCTCTGCACCCCGCCAAGAATCAGGAGGTGACCAAGTTTTTATCACTTGTACGTGAACAGTGTAAATCCATCATACACCTCCCCCCCCTCTCACTCCTCCCTCCCCCCCCCCTCCCCCCGTCCTGAGAGTATAACCCCCTCCCAACCTTGGTCTGCAAAGTGGTACAGACGTTCTCTTTATGGTGTTCGATCCCTCAGGTGGTTCTCCACTCTGTTGATAATTGTGTTCTGATTGTGTACCAAAATTGGGATTGTAAGTGTTTGGGGGAGAATCCTTTTTTTTTATTTAGCATTGATGGTTTACAGTATATCTCATCTAGTGGTGCTTATATGATTGTGGTTTAGTGTTCATGTAAGTGTTAGGAATATATTGATGGTTTTATAAAAGGAAACTAGTTTTAAGGATCGATAGAGGCGATAAAAAAATAAAATAGAGAGAAAACGAGTTAGCTTGTTGGTTGATCTTTTGAGCTCCGAGGTTCGTATAAGGAATAAGAAGGTTTCTGAATACAGACAGGTAAAAGCGGTCTGTGATTACCAGATGATTTATATATTTGAATATGTACATGTTGTAAGTATCCTTCTGAGCTACAAACTCGCGAACACATTGCATTTTGTTCTTTATTTCGTTAGATTTAAGATAAAATAGAGTAAAACAAATATTCTACTATACTCTTCTATATAATGCTGACTACTACAGAGACAAGAGAGAGAGGATGGTTCAATATTATGATTCTGATACATCAACTATTGTAATCTTATCTTTTCTTTTTAATTTCTTGCCTACAATGACTCATTTCCTTGTATATCTTCAGGAATAATTTGATTATACTAACTTAATGCTTTTGAGTACGATATTTAGAGAGATTCATCATACTCATAGGGCTAAATCATCATATTCATGGGGTTAAGTCATCATACTTATGGAGCTAAGTCATCAAACTCACTGTCTTATGTCATTATACTCAGGAGTTTAATCCTCGTTCTCAAGGGGTCAAGTCATCGGATCAGGGGTCAAACCTTCGTACTCAAAGGGTTAAGTCATCATGCTAAAGGGGTTAAGTTAATGTTCTCAGAGAAACGTATAAATAAATATGGTGATTATGGTAAAAACAAAACAAATGGCTTACTGAGTCGAATATCAATAAGTTGCTCATTAGAATAAGTGAATAGTCAACAAAATTTTTAAATGAGCTATTTCTAGTTCACAAGTGTATTCGTTTATATGATTAAGCTAGTATACTAATGATGCTGTGTGTGTGTGTGTGCGTGTGCGTGTGTGTGTGTGTGCGTGCGTGTGCGTGTGTGTGTGTTTATTATTTATCTATGTTTATTTACTCGTATTAAGGTGTAGGAATCTTCACGTGATGGGGGGAGGGGAATGTTAATGCGTGACTTCTTAAATTAAAAGTTAAACCATATGAAATCAAATCCCCGAAGAGCATAATTAATTCTTGATATTATGACGCAGTTATATTGATTAGTCACTTAATCATTCGGCCGTGAGAGAATAAAATCACACTGAAAATGATCCTTACGATGGGACTGTTTTATTCAAGTTTAATCATATTTCGATTGAGAAAGTTCTTTCAGGTTATACCACACTTGCTGATTATTTTTGTTAATGGGTTGATGAGAAATATTTACGGTAAATAAACACATATATACACGCATATACATTCAATACACACACACACACACACACACACACACACACACACACACACACACACACACACACACACACACACACACTCCAATGGGGGTCCAGTGAAAGGCACAGTCGTGAAATCTTGAAGTTAACTCAGTAAAGGTGGCAGTTTGTGCGTGGGTTGGCCCGTGGTGGCTGTGTGTGTGTGTGTGTCTGTGTGCAACCATAAGTAAAGATGCGAACATTAATTTCCTACATATGTCCACGTTCCAACCCCGAGAAGGCATCGACGGGTAGGTTCTCCTTGAGCAGTGGACGTAAACCCACAAACATTGTATTCTGATTCATTGCCCCACACACACACACACACACACACACACACACTCCTCCCTCTCACGTCAGCTTCTTCCCACCTCCCCCTCCCTCAACACACTGACTCACAGAATGACTCAAGTGTACATGCTCCCAGTTACACCACGAAACCAACACTGGCAACCAAAACTGTTTATCACCACCGGGGGAGTATTTAACATCCAAGCCACTTCATCATCATTATGGCAATGTTTATTATTATTGTCGTTTATGATATTCTCACCATGGGGAACTTAATTAAATCATAGCTACTGCCACTTTATTAACCATTACTGTTATACTCTGGTCAACATGTCTATACATTAATTCAGGGACTAACTTCACTACCACTACTATTACCATCATTACTACTACTACTACTACTACTACTTCTACCACTATTACCACCACTAACACCATCACTTCCACTACCACCATCACTTGCACTACCAACCTCACATTCATTGCCACCATCACGATTACTACCACCACTACCACATGCCATTAATGAGAAGACGTAGGCACAGTCACTACCATTACCATACCATCTTAACACCACCATTAACCTCATACGAACCATTGTTATCCGCTCGTCTTTTCCTCAACACTACAGCTGCCACAATTATCCATACTACTACTAATTATCCATACTATTACTATCACCCTTTACAACAACTATTATCTCGTACACCACAGTCATTTCTCGTAGTCTAACACCATCAATAATATAATAATCACTATCACCAACAGTACCATGCCACCACTATCCCCTTTTCACCATCACCAATCATCAAGAACAAACTACACTACTTTCATCACCATCAAACTATTATCATCATATTACTATACCTTCATTATACTACCACCATCACCAACACCACCACTATCACCATCACCACACTACTACTACCAACACCACCACCACTACTACCACCATCACCATGGGGGCGTGCAGGGTGGAACTAAGGTCGGGTGTCCATGAGAGTGCAATAAATCACTCCTGCTCACCAACTGTGTTCGTACTGGCAGGGGAGAACCAACCTAATTTTACCATATTTCCCTCCTGATAGTAACCTCACCCAGTGGAGCTTCTGTCGAGTCTTCAAGCTGGGATAACAGATTTGATGCACTGTATTGGTATCCAGATTAGAAACTTTTAATGTTTTTTTTTATTAATGTTGTTGATAATTTGTTTAGCTAATCAAATAAAAAGGAGTCAGTGGTAGCACTGTGTTTGACCTGAATTATTCGGGGTAATGTTACCTACCATCCAAATGGTGTTTAGATTAGCTCAAGAGAAGTGCTCTCTCTCTCTCTCTCTCTCTCTCTCTCTCTCTGCTTCTGTCTCTATCTCTCTGCTTCTGTCTCTTCTCTCTCTCTCTCTCTCTCTCTATCTCTGCTTCTGTCTCTTTCTCTCTCTCTCTCTCTCTCTATCTCCCCTTTCTCTCTGTATAAACACGAGTATTTGCCTGGATGAATGTATCTGTATGTTTGCTTTAATTCTTACTGTGACTACAACTGTGAGGGAGACATATTTGCGAGGAGGCTCGTAATATAATTATTGAGAGAGATCGATGGGCAAGAGAGAAAGATTGGGTGTGTTGAGCCGACAGGGAGGAAGACACACAAATATTTCTATTTTAGTTTTGGTCTTTTAATCTCCAATCTTCTCAGCTCTGTTTCCTAGTTCCCAACAACATCACGCTGACACGCTGACAGCTATAGTCGAGCTTTCAACTTTTAAAGTTTAATGTGAAGTGACTTTTGACAGCCTTGAGTTAAGCTTGATCGAGTCTTGACCACATTTTAGCCAAGTGTTGGACATGGCTATCACACAACTCGACCGTACATGAGTGGGTGGTCAGCACGTGTGTATGTGTGTATACGGTACAGAAGTATAGATGCATATTTAGACCTTCTTTAACACCTGTTTACCTGGCATGTACACACACACACACACACACACACACACACACACACACACACACACCGCTACCAGAGTCGTAATCACCATGATATAAACGTCAAGTCAGGCACATTTTCGTGTTTCGTCTAATTACTGATCAAGTTTTACACATTCAGCTGAAGCAAGTGTCAGATTAAAATATGTGAATAATTTAAAAAGTTTAAATATATATCGATCTAAATGACATAAGCTTTGAGCAATTAAGCTTCCACTAAAACTATTCTGTTTATTGATAACATTAACTGATGTATCGCAAAATTGGTATGAGTTTAGTTAAGTAACATCATCATAAAGTAACTGTACCATCAAATAGTTGTATCAACAAGTAACAATACATACGAAAAGCTACTCAACGTGAGGATTAATACATCACGTATCACTAAAGAGTTAAAGCATAATGAATCTTCAGTATGATGGGAGAGAGAAAAAAGAAAGAAGATAATTAAAGCAATAGGAAATAAATCAGACCAGAGAACCGTGAATAAGTGGACAAGAACCTCAACACCGACTTTGAAGTGTAAAAAAAAAAGTGGAATAAAAAAAGATACACCTTCATCGCCTCTGGTTCACACGACCCTCAAAACAAGTCTATTGAACATTGCCATTGTCTTGATCCCAATTACTTAACCTGGACCAATGGAGTCGTATACATAAAAGATTGCAGCAACACGGACCACCTCTCTCTCTCTCTCTCTCTCTCTCTCTCTCCTCCGAACAATTCCCCGAGAGCGAGTGTTCTAAATCTAAGAATGAGGCCAGAATGAGTGTTTGAGAATGTCGTATTCAGCCAAGGCCGAGCAGCGACACCACGATTGATGATGGAGAAAAGCCATTTGCCCCTTCGACTACCAGCCGGGCCTTCTTAACCCCCCCCAACCCCCCACCCCCCCGTCCTCCACCTCCTTCTACTGCTCCTCCTTCTCTTCCTCCTTATCTTCCTCCCATTCATTTTTTTTATTTTTCCTCTTCTTCGTTTATTCCTTCACCATCTTTTTTCCTCCCTCTTCTTCCTCTTTTATCTCGTTCATTTTACGTCTACTCGCGATTTCAAACTTTAATTTGAACAATACGATGAGGAATACTGAATAAGGGAAATCAGGAGGAAAAACATCAATAGAAAGTAAATCGAAGGAAACTATTGAGAGAGATGAGCTGAGAGGAACACCTAAAGTTACTAAAGGGAGGAGACGAAACTTTATCTCTTCGTGTTTTGATGTGTGTGTGTGTGTGTGTGTGTGTAGTAGTAGTAGTAGTAATAGTAGTTGTAGTGTGTGTGTGTGTGTGTGCGTGTGTGTGTTCTGTATGTGTTTATATGTGTATGTATGTGTGTGTATAAATATCTAAATATACATATGAATCTTGTATATACTATCTAGCATGTGAGTTTGACCATTAATTCGACCACTTTGAATAATATTTAAGTCTATACATAATAGTCCACATATCACCCACCCAAAAAAATTAATTCATTGTATTCTTCCACGACTGTTCCCTCATGACGCCACAAACCCACCAAAACTGTCCACCCAAATCAATTCTTCACGGTTTTACGAGTCTTGTGTTGGTAGAGATGGGGCCAAGAGGTCTCGTCCCTACAGTGATCAACACCAGACTGACTGTGATTGACATAGTCTTGTAAATGAGTGACCGATGGCTGTGTATGAGTGTGGTAAGAGGAAGACCAGTAAAGTCCAGAGTCATGTAGTCGTAAAGTAAAGATCTCACCCTTATGTACTGCTGCCTCGGGGCTGTCTGTTTACTGTTAGCTGGCCAGTGGAGGTTTGGTGATGGCTGGCTAAGCGGTCACAAGGTTGTAAAATTACACCTAAAAGAAGTGTTCCCTTTAGTAAATTAGCTCTCTTTACTGCATCTATATTTCTTACGTTCATTCTTCTTTTTCTACTTTGTTTTCTGTTTGGTTGTTGTTGAAAATGTTGCTATTATGCTTTAGGTGTATAATTATAGGAAAGTATGATAAATGAGACAAAATATATAACAAGAGAAGCCATTAACAAGAAGAATGATTTAGTTGAATAGTAATGAACACTTTGTTGTTCACCCCCCCTCCCTGAAGTATGGCCAACTAACATTACCGTAATTTTTAAGAGTTCTTGCAAAGTTAATGTTGCTCTGCCACTAATGAGAGAGTTGTTAACATACTTGTACGAGGAAGTCAACTACACCAATCATAAGGAATGTACTTTACTTATAGTAGTTATTATTACACAAGACTCAGTACTGTCTCTCACTCTCTGAAATTGGTCTCAGATGACTTCGTGTCACCTTCCATCATATACAGCGACAGACAGACAGACAGACAGACAAACAGAGAGATACAGTACAATTCATACCTACATTCAGAAACATCACTAAATACACAATGATTTATAACAAACACCAGTAAAATTATATATTACACCAACCTGTAATTAAACTAAGTACATTTCTTAAAATTATGCAAAGAGGAAAATATTGCAACTAGATATAAAAATTATATCGTTAATAATAATAATAATAATACTAATAATAATAATAATAATAATAATAATAATATGGTAATAATTCTCCTGAGTAATGTCCCTATATGGAATAAAACTCGAACTGTAAAAGAAAAAAAAAGATGACCAGGTGATAACTGATGATGACAGTAATAATGATAAATACTGGAGCATGTAACCAACACATCACCTGTCGTTACAGCAGTGAGGAATATTACTCTCTCTCTCACTTTCTATCTCTCTTTCACATACACTTTCTCTCATTTTTTCTCTCTATTACATACATTCTCTCTCTCTCTCACTTTGCCCTTCTTTCTATATGTCCAGCGGTCTCTCTCTCTCTCTCTCTCCCTCTCTTCTCATCTAGCTTTGGCAGTACAGTTGTGTAGATGATCAAGTGTGGGCTACACCTGTATCAAGGTAGAGGGAGGCAACTGGTCCACAGGTGTGCCGGTGTGGGGGGAGAGGGGGAAGGAGGGACGGACGGAGTGAGAGAGGAAGGGGGGTTGGACACATAACGCATCGTTATGGGTGGGAAGGGGAGTAGGAATGGAGGGGAGGTGCTCGGGGAAGGGATGGGAGGTAAGTGTGGGTAGGGGGTTTGGATGGAGTTGGGGATGTGGATGAGGTCGATTAGAGAGAGAGAGAGAGAGAGAGAGAGAGAGAGAGAGAGAGAGAGAGAGAGAGAGAGAGAGAGAGAGAGTAGGAAAAATTTGGTCTGTGGTAGACAAACGTTCAAGGGTTGGGTGTCTAGTTAAAGGTAGGTGGGGAGATAATGAGGGATGAAGATTCAGTGAGGGGGAGGGGAGGGGATTCTTAAGCTGAAGGAGGAGGGAATGGAGGGATGTTAAAGGGAAAGGGGAGTATTTTTAACATGAGAGGAGGAAAAAGGAGGGTATGCTGGTGAGGGGCGGAGGGAAAATGAAGGGGGTGCTAGTGAGGGGCGGAGGGAAAATGAAGGGGTGTTGGTGAGGGGAAGAGGGAAAAGGAGGGGTAGTTGGAGGGAAGAGGAGGAGCGACCTGTTTGACATACAAGAGACTAAGGGATAATTAATCGGAAGTTTACAGTCAGGGTGTATCTACCTTGTGAGGGGCGTGTTGTCTTCCTCTCCTCCTCCTCCTCCTCCTCTCCTGTCTTCCTCCTCCTCCATTCTCTTCCTCTCTCTTCTCCTCCTCCTCTTTATTTTTATTTTCTCTCCCCTTTTTCTTCTCTTCCTCCTCCTGTCTCCTCCTATTTCCTTTCCTTTCTCTCCCTCTTCTCTCCTCTGCTTCTCATCACCTCTCTTCTTCACTTTCTTCCACCTTCTTTCCTTCCTCTTCTCTTTCCTTCTAACCTTCCCCTCTCTCTCTCCTCATTTATAACTCTTCCGTGTCTACTTTTCTCCTCTTTTTTACCTTCCCATTCTTCTTCCCTGCAAGTCCTTTCCTTCACTCATTTCCCCTTCTACCCTTCCCCTCCTCTTCCCATCTCCTTTTCCCCTCCTCCCTCCCCCCCTGAGGATATAAGGGGAAGCTGTTCTGAATGTCCCTGTGTTAGTGGGGTTTGGGGTTTAAATCTTCAATGAGTAAATCAAGTAATTTGCCCGAAGATTTATTGATACTCTTGTCTCGAGTTTATGGTTAATTTGCCTATTTGATTATATGTAACATCAATAGGTGTAATTGTCCAATCAGTATAATGTGTACAGAAAATGGTAATGTTACAAATATATACTGTATATATATGGAAGTTTTGTCAGTTTAGCCCAGATAGAAGTAATTCACCAATGACCCCAATTTTATAAGCTTTCGCTATTATTATTATTATTATTATTATTATTATTATTATTATTATTATTATTATTATTATTATTATTATTACCCACGCACTCACAAACGCTTTATACGAGCATCTAAACTAGAAAAAGCTCCTTAGGTATGCTTATGCAATCATTAATATCACCGCAGAGAAAAAATAAACCCGCAATTCAGATTAAGTTGGCAGCAAAAGTATCAGCTATTAAAACTGAATAGACAGGAATATCAAAACAGTTTTATCCCACACTAAGATACGGGAGAGTGTTACCGGCACATCTTGGCAACATTCGTCATCGTAACCTGTTAATATCTCAAAGGGTTAGTGAGCGCCACGCGAGGTAATTGAATGGTATGTAAATTTTACGTTGCTAGAGAGAGTCGAGGACGGAGGAGGGGACATGGAAGGGACAAATCGACTCGAATTTAATTTTGTTTGTTTTTTAAGAGATTGAACTTAGGTGTATGAAACGATAGTTGAGAATTGAACAGATGTGACGAAGAGAATGTTTATAGGTACACGATACGTGAAATAAAATCGGATGAATTGCTTATGTTGATGATATAAGGGTTTCAATCGTCGATGTATGGGATTCAATCGTCGACATAAGGGATTCAATAGTCGATATAAGGGATTCAATCGTCGATATAAGGGATTCAATCGTCTATGACTCCAAAGTAACCATATTTAGACGATCCGATTCCTTTTTAAGTACTCGAAACAACGGTTCAGTTACTTAGGGGGGAGCTCCGACTATCTCTTACGCCGATGGTTACTAGCCTACTCCTGAGAGCTTTAACGTCGGGAGGAAACGTTCGCCGTGATGATAACGGGCGGTGGTGGCGGCAGCGTTCACCAGGAGATAATAACAGGTGGGGTCCTGATCCATGTGAAATTTATCGCTTCTGCAGGAAATTTATGAACTTGAGTGTTGTGACAGTGTTGATGGGTGTGGCGGGGGGAGGGGAAGAACGTGCCAAGGGGAGTAGAAGAACATAACGTGTCTAGGGGATAAAATAGAACAGAACGTAACGAGGTAGAATTAATATAACAAAATCATAATATTTCTCTCTGGATTTTTGAGTTTTTTTTAGGAATATTCTATGTTATGAATATATGAGCTATGATGTTTTTCATATTTGTTTTCTTCAGTCACTCTTAATATTATTTGAGTCAATAATTTAACGCACGTCTTTTATGTATAGCAAATTATTCATTACTTTTAATCTTTCTTATTAATCTCTCTCTCTCTCTCTCTCTCTCTCTCTCTCTCTCTCTCTCTCTCTCTCTCTCTCTCTCTCTCTCTCTTTCTTTCTAGCGTTAAAGAGATCGAATATATTATATCCCTGGGTGGTTTAATTCGGTCGAGATATATATAAAAACAAAAATGTTGCCAGCACACTCATGGACACGAATGTTGAGGGAACCATAACATGCTTCATTCATGTCCGGAATATCAATGCACACTTGTACTCTTGTACTCACTCGTGTTTTATCCACACACACACACACACACACACACACACACACACACACACACACACACATCATAGGAGAGCAACTGCTCACTAAGAAAATTATATTTATCAGATTAACAATATTTTCTTTATATTTCCCAAAACTTGATCAGAAAAAAATATTTCTCTGACTATAATATCAGTTCGTGTTGTCAGTTGGTGGCCATTTTATTAATTTAACTTTACATCTTTTACTTATAGAGTGACCGTGTTAGTAAGAGACTACCTCATATACCATGTTGGGGATCAGGCACAAGACAGCCGGGGTATACATAGGACAGTATAGCCGGAGAAATAATTATATAATTACCACACTCCTGATATTGATGTTCTCTAGTCACGCATCCCCCCCCCCCCTAGGCCCCTTGCTGCTAGTGGTGTGTGTGTGTATGTGTGTGTGTGTGTGGTGGCAGTTATGGTGGTGGTGTGTGTTGTTGTGGTGGTGATGGTTGTGGTAGCAGTCAAGCAGTTATGGTGGTAGTAACCTCTGTGTGTGTGTGTGTGTGTGTGTGTGTGTGTGTGTGTGTGTGTGTGTGTGTGTGTGTAGCATGTGTGTATGTGTGGTGGTGAAGCTTCCTACTGCCTCAACTTCTCATTCCTCATTGCCACATATGGACTCTTAAGAACCCAATACGATGTCAATACTAAGTCCCAGTCCCCAGTTGTCGGTCAAACACTTCTCTATATACTCTATGTCTCTATGGCACTCGGATGAATATTCTGGTATACCTGAGGGGAATATATCATAGGTAGACACTAACATAAGAGTAGTGGCGAACGAGTTTTTATTTCATTCCATTTTTTACTTTCTAAATTATTCACTATTTATTTATTTTAAGACTTTCTAAATTTGCTCTGTCTGTCTGGATGCTACCTGGACCTGTATTTAGAAGATCTGCTCTACTCCCTTATAGAGCTCGTACTTCCTTTTAGAGTAATTCATAAAAGTCATTATCAACATAGATACAATCATCTCCATATATCATCATCCTAACTAATCTATCATTATCAGTATATGTCAATTGATATCATCACTTATATATCATGACTTGTAAGTATTCTCCGTTATAGTGGTGTATCAATGATATGAAAAATAAAACGATATCTAAAGTTGTCAGGAATCACGATAAAAATAAATATATTATCGTTGTTTTCAGGAGCGAGTGATGAATGTAGATTTTTTTTTTACGTGAGTCACCAGCGTTTATTTATTTTCTTCGTGTCATGTAATGCTTCACCATGGGTTAATACACACACACACACACACACACACACACATCCGTTATATTAAATTTT
Organism: Homarus americanus; assembly: GCF_018991925.1. Lineage (NCBI taxonomy): Eukaryota > Metazoa > Arthropoda > Malacostraca > Decapoda > Nephropidae > Homarus > Homarus americanus. The sequence goes on along the minus strand of NW_024733126.1, from coordinate 11,744,342 downwards.
GGCTATCATGTACTATGGAGCTACGAAGCATTGTGGATTCGTTAGTTGTGGGAAAAAGGAACCATTTGTTCTTGATATGGTTATGGGTTTTGTATAGATGTTTACTTATCAATAATAATGGTAATTCTTCTCGTTCTTCTTGCTTTTCTTTTTGTTTTTCTTGTTGTTTTTATTGTTGCATCATTATTGTTGTTCTTGTTATTAGTCTCCATAAGGCAGGTAAGGTTAGTCATGCCACACTGAGCCGCCAGTAGGACCTCCCCGCGAGCAAGCCAGCGTCACTCAGCAGAGCAACGATCCCCGCGTTACGGTCGACTATGATTTATCACCGACGATTACATCATTGTCAGAACAACCGAGCGACTCTATCCGTTCCACGAGGGTTGCTGTTGCTGTTGTCACTGGTGGTGGTGGTAGTGTGTTGTGGTGTAAGGGTGGTGGTGGTAGTGGTGGTGGTAGTGGTGGTGTGGAGGTGGTGGTAGTATGTTTTGGTGGTGGTGTAGAGGTGGTGGTAGTGGTGGTGGTGGTGGTAGTGGTGGTGGTGGTGGTGTAGAGGTGGTGGTTGTGGTGGTGGTGGTGGTAGTGGTGGTGGTGGTGGTAGTGGTGGTGGTAGTGGAGGTGGTGGTAGTATATTTTGGTGTGTTGCAGTGGTGATGGTAGAATGATATGGTTTTGGAAGTGTTGTGGTGGTGATAGTGATAGTGGTGGTTAGTTGTACTGTTGATGGTGGTGGTGGTGGTGATGATAGAGGTGGGGGATGTGATGTGGTGTAATATGATAGTAGGTAGCTGTGGTGTTAGTGGTGATATGGACCTTAATGTTAATGAGTTGTGGCATAATGGTGAAGCGGTACTAACAGTGGTGATAATAGTGTAATGTGGTGTGAGTAATGACTGGCGCTGGCGATGGGGCTATTACAGCTCTTTCAGCACTGGTGATGATTGGGGCGTTGACTATACGGAGGCGAATGGTGATGATGCTCTGAAAGTGAGAATGATCTTATTGTGAATGGTAATGTGGTAATAGTGGAGCGAGAGAGAGAGAGAGAGAGAGAGAGAGAGAGAGAGAGAGAGAGAGAGCGGTGGTGGTATCAGTATGCATGTTGGAATTGATATGCTGGATGCTGTAGTGTTGGCAGAAGCGGTATGAGTCGGAATAATCATATATTTCTGAGGTAGTGGTGTGAGAAGGAGTGAGTGTTGTTTATAGGATCTTTATGCATGGTAACTATTTGGTCATCTAATAAAAGAATTCTCTCTCATTGTAGCTTAGAATATCCTCAACCAACGTAAAGTCTCTTGAAATTTAATAAACACGATGGATATTTCCTAACTATAAGAGGATCAACTTTACGTTATTAGTTCGAGTTATATAAGATACGTCTCATCTTATCCTTCATCAAACTCCCACCGATGGTTACACAAGATCTCTTTCAAGTGTATAAATATGGCTGAAAGTAGAGGATTAAAGTGATCAAGTCTCTGTGGTATAAATCGTCATACAGAGATGGTTATAATCGTTTTGCTTCAGGAAGGGATTGAATTTATGGGGCTTAGAAAACACCGTTTGTAAGTGACTAACTGATCGTGTTCAGGGGGTGAGTGTTTGATGTCTTTCAGTAGGATGACAGTAACGTTTTTTTTTTTTCCAAGGATATCGAAAGGCGTTACTGAAGAAGTTTAAAATTCTACTGCTCATAGAAGTCTCTTTCGGTACATAATAAGGCATAAACAATCTTTCTCACGGAAGATATGTTAAAAAGTAAATAACGGCCAGGCAGTGATGAGTAACCACACAGCAAATTGAGTTTCAGTTTTTTGCCGTCGAGAATGACCATCAGTGGGAGAATTCACACTTGTTCAAGGTATTAAATTGATATACGGCTTCTTTTACCTGTGATTTATCGATTTAGGATTATTATTTTCAGAAGCACGTATCGACAGTGAGATATGCCATCAGCAGGTAACGGGAAGATGATGATCCTTCCTTGTGTGAAGCTCTGTCAACTGTGTCTAGCTGCATAGCATACTGTATTTAACTTGTCTCTGGTGACATCAAGACCTATGTCATTGATAGTCAGCTGTCTATTCTTACTCTTATCATTCTATGTACCCGTAAAATATCTTTGCCACTGCAATTACTTCTATAGTGATGATAGTGATTATATACGTATTTGTCTATTTTTAATATATTTCACTAAAGAATATATATGCAGTATATAGTTCATTGAGTTTACAAAGATGATATAAATATTTTTGGTATGTGTATTGACCATTATCGATTTTCCTTTTGTTTACCTGCAACTAATATATGTTTTTCTTGTTTTACAGGTAAGCATGACCGCGAGCCCTCCTCCGTTTGGTTATCTATAAGTATAAAGTATTGATTTACGTAGTCTGTGTAGAGAAGTTTTGAGAGTGTCTGTGTAAATGAGAGAAAGAGATATAGTGTAAAGATATAGAATGAAGTAAGGGGAACTAAGGTGAAAAGGGAGGGAAAGTGAGGATGAAGTTACAGATTGCTTGGAATAATTTCATGAATATTAAATATTAGTTATGCAACTTGCTACACACGCATGATACATACACACACATATATACACACACACACACACACACACACACACACAGACCAAAACTCTAATGAACATAATACATAATTACATAAAACTAATGTAACAAGACTCTATTTACAATTTAAACGATATTTTAAATCACCACAGCGGTCGTTAATGGGTTAATTGTTGAACTGTGGTAGTGGTGTTGTTGAGTTTAGGTTTCATTATCACAGTGAAGAAAGATTACGACTTAACGAGATCGAGCGTGGTGGTGGAGGAGGTCAGTAACTGGAAATCTCCACGAGAGAACGGGCGGTCCTTCTTCGGTGGGTGTTTACGTGTAGCAGAAGCAAACGAGTTGGAACACACCGCGCCGTTACGAGACAACCTATTCATGTCTTCATAACTCGTGTTTTGTAGGGAACGTGATATTCTATCGTATTATAGTGTGAACAAGTGAAATGACATATAACAATGAATTGTATGTAACTCACACGAGACACCTATACGGAGTCCACGAATATATGATTGTGTTCCGGACCACTGTTTGAAACTTGATTTGTGGGAACAGATTCAACAAAACTCACGCCAGCTGTTCTTGCACGTTGAAACTATTGTACTGTACTGTTTCAGGGTGAGACATATATGTTTTTTTATGCTCCTATTTTCTTATTTCTTGTAGATAATAAATAATTTTTCATTTCACTGATTCGGGACCAATAAACCAGAAACATGCCCAGCTTGTACTGTAATCTAATTAACCCAAACACCTTTATTTTAGCATTTTTAATAATATACAGTAAATAGTATAGGAGTTTATGCATTCTCAACCATTTTACAAAGAGTCAGGGATCACCAGATATACAAAATGATGGTGGTTTTGTCCCATAATTCGCCATAACATCATCCAATTTACCCGAGATCAAGTACAAAGATGCTTTACAACGGATCCCAGGCAGTGATATACAGTAGATAGATCTGTCCTCTTTGTTTCTCTCTGGCCTTTACATGGTTGAGAAGACCCAAACAAATCGGGTGGAGACTGAATTGGCGAAACATGTTGCATTATCCTGTTAGTGTTGGTTCCTTTAATGTGTCATTGACCTAACAGAGTACAGTACCCAAACTGGCAAGATTTCAAGCCTCCCCCAAAAAAAAAGATCACCAAGGAATTAAATGCTCTAGTTCTTGCTTAATGGAGTGTATCACTGAGGTCAAACACCAATTACCTCATTAACTTCAACCACCATTAAAAAAAACTCTACTTAAATACCATTGATATTTATAGAGTAAAAGAATAACACAATAATATTTTCCCACGATAAATTAAAAAAAATACCTGTTTATAAAGTAAAAATAAAACAATAGCATTTCACCACAACAAGTTATAAAAACAAAATATATCTTGACTTAGAGAACGTCAACATGAGAATGATAAGAAGAGAGAATGAGTGAGAAAGAGCTTAAAGATCCCTTGATAAATTTAACTGCAGCGTCGTATATATAAAGACGTCAGTGGCACTGCTTGGTCACGGGCCATAGAGGTTTGTCACTCGTAAGGGCTCACGCTTAAATGACCTGAATACATGTGCCTCTCTCTCCCTGTCTGGAACATCACAGGTTGTTTTTGCTCTAGGTGAAGGTGTCTGAGAGCGTGAATACATTATTATTATCATCATCATTCTACCTCGGCTAAAATAATAGTGATGGAGTGTTATTATTTACGTGTTGTTCTGGGGAAGAGGAGGAGGAAGAGGAGGTTCTTGTTTAATTTATGAATGTTAGTTGTGGTGGGTTTGAGAGAGAGAGAGAGAGAGTCTACCTTTCTTCCTTTCTGTCCATATCTCTCTCTCTCTCTCTCTCTCTGTTCTCATTCTCTGTTCTGAAAATATAATAAATCATCACCATTATCTTTCTATCTCTTATAAACCCCTGTAACAGACCCTACGCCCTTCTTACACACACACCAACACCTGTCCCACACCCTTATTATCCATCCCACATTCATGCCACCTATCCCACATCCGTTCAACCTCTGTCTCATTCCTACAACCAACACGCTCCCCATTCCAATGCCCACACCCGTCCCACAACTATTCCTCGTACATTCCTATACACTTTCTGCGTTCATCCGCAAGCATTACACATCTGTTCCATAATTGACGTTACATATTTCTTCTTCTTCTCTCTGTTTACAAAATTCCATCTTGCGCATCCACCAGATCATACCATCACTCCCAACTTACCTCCCTTACTCCCTCCCTTACCTCACCTCCCCTCATCTTTCCTCCATTCCCTCACCCCCTCCATTCGCCTCCTCCCCGCCTTCCCGCTCCCTCACCAACCCGTGCTAACTACTTCCTCTCCTCCCCACTCTTTCCTTTCTCCACTATCTCACCACGAATAGCTACTACAAACCTCTCCCTCACCGTTTCACCCCCAATTCCCTCACTTCTCTCTCCCTCATCTTCCCTTCCCTCACTTCTCTCTCCCTCTTCTTCCCTTCCCTCACTTCTCCTTTCTTCACCTCCTCTTTCCTCATCCCCCCCTCCCCCACATCATTCACCTCCCTAGTCTCTAACCAACTCACACCGCTAGCCATTCCTTCACCCCCCTGCCTCTCCCTCCTCACCTTCTCACCTCCTCACACCCTCACCTCCTCACACCCTCACCTCCTCACACCCTCACCCCCTCACCTCCCTACACCCTCACCTCCCTACACCCTCACCTTCCTACCACCCCTTCCTTCACCTCCCACAACTCGTGTCAGACCCCCAAACTAAGGAATAATTCACCAAACTCTATAATCTTCGCGTTAGTGGACACACTTTGAAGACAAATTATTGCCGTGTAAAGTGAGCCATTTGTTGAATTTGTGAGCCGTGATTATCGCCATCATTAATTGTTCATAGGCAGGTAACTCACCTTAGCTCATTCGTCAGTGTTGCGTGATATCTACCTGTAGTCTACCTGAGATCGATTCTGAGGGGGTTCATTTTACCTATTACAGGGTGACTATTACTTTTTTTTACCTTAGGTCCATAAAACAACAGGACATATATTATGATGTTAGATTATTATTATTTTTATTCGTGAAGGGAAGTGGAGGTGGGAGGAAAGTGGAGCTGGGAGAAAAACACAAGTCAAGTAAACATATTCAGAGTTCACTTTCACTTGAGAAAAGGAAAATATAAGTAAATCGACTTAATTCTAGTTGACGGGGTCTTGCTATGAAATGGATTTTAAATGCCAAAATCTTACGTCAAGACACTTCACCAAATGGGGTATGTGAGTACCATCTACCCCTCTGACCTGCGTTGTGATACAAATATAATAACCAATTTAGCTCCCAATTTGCATGGTACCCCACCGGTGGTATAAGCGTTTTCTCGACCTTAGACAGAAGAAAATCTTGATGACAGGACCTTTTGAGAATTAAGACTCTGAAGTTTTGTAGGACTGAGGAATGTGTTTGTCATCTTGGGCTGTGTGACTAGGATATTGTGTTTGTTGTTGTGCTTTTGTTAAGATGGTTTTTGTTGTTGTTTATGTCGCTCATGCTGCTGATGTAGTATTTTTTAACTTATTGTTTGTGTTATTGTCTTTATTATTGTTTTTAATTATACTAATATAATTGTTCTGGTTATCTTTTTTTTTTCAATCTTCCTCAATGTTATTGTTCATGATGCACTTTTGCATTTATTTATGTTCTTTTAAACCATTTCATTTCACTTGTTAGTAATTCAAATACTGACCTCCCTATTCATTGTTTTTGTAATTATTTTATTGCATCGTGTGTGCGTGTGCGTGTGTGTGTGTGTGTGTGTGTGTGTGAGTATACTTCCCACGTTCATGACCTTGAAATGGCGAGTAAATCTGACATGATATATGACAGAACAATATAGATGTGAGGAATAAAAATCTGACGTGTCGAATCACCACCAATCTATTTCATCAAACTATTATTCACTACAGATAGACAGCAATAACTACATATCCTTTTACATACGTAGAGATACAGATACATAGTTCTATATATATAAAATTACTGCAGGCCGCGGTACAGTATGAGACATATTCAAGCTGATGAAGAGAGAGATAACACACACACTAATCCAATCACCGAGCACTGAAGCATGTCCAGTGAGGCGAGTCGAGGGACTTTGACACGGGGCGAGGCCTGGCCGTGTTTTACTTACGTGTCACGGTAATACAAATGCCTTATTAAGTGGGAAATCCATCGAGCTTTGCGTCAAGATGCGGTGTGCATGTTAAGTGCTGATTAAGATCCCTCCTTTACCTCATCATCCTGGCAACCTTAATGCTTCTAGCAGACGCGGTAACCACCGAGCACGTTCAGCGTCGCGAATTATATACCACAACACTTGTTTATACATACATACATACATACATAATAATGGTTGCCCCTCGTCTAACGAGGATGGCCGGCCCAAGGGCCACCTAGACGTGAATTTGTTTAAGGTGTAGGAGCTGTCGCCAACACAACAACCACACCCTAAGTTAACGAATTACATGACCCAGTGTCAAGGAAGAGTCCAAGAAGACCGGACAACTCGCCAACTGCACTGGCTAATCATTACCCCAGAACACGATCAGCAAATCGATTAACATCCAGGTCCCCAATTATTGCTGGGTAGACAGAGGCAAATGGCGTTAAGAAATTTGTCCACTCGCTTGCTAGGCGAGTATGCTGACCATTACACCACATACATACATACATACAATCTGTAAAATTAATATCGTTGTATAGTTCCTCAGAACTAGGTCGACACATTAATAAAAGTGTTATTTATGTTCCTGAATATAAATTAAGGTGTTCAGTATGATACTCAGTACTCGGCAGCACCTGGTACAGACGTATATCTATACCACCACGCTGCCGTTCACTCCAGGCTCTTTCTCCGTGTTGAAGCTCTCGGTTGCTAACTGTCTCCCCTGATAATCAGTCTCTTTCTCGTGAACAAAGACACAAACATTACGTCACAGAGTTGGTATGAAGTAAGTTGCCTTTGATCTGATGGGATGCAAAAAACAAAAACGTGGAGGGAGATTAATTAAGTTTTCCCTCAGTCCGTCATGGCGAGACACGGTGGTCCCAGCTGTTCTCACCACCAACTTAGAGAAAACGAAGAGTAGTGAGCCGATTATGGCAACAGACTAGAGGCTCGCACCTTGTATTTATAAACGATTCGGTGGAAGTGGATTGCCAGTCTTCCTTGGTCACACTCCCTCTCTCTCTCTCTCTTGTGGCTTTAGAGAAAAATGATGCAAGTTCGCTTATCACCGAGTGGCAGCGGAATAATGCATGACATCCGTCTCCCACAACAGCACATGACACAGATACCAGGCCAGATACCGACCTCTGACATATTCACCGTGTATTAAGTGACACACGGCACATGGCAACACAAAGATTTTTCCCCCATAATGGTGTTCTTTGTCATAGATATATCCTTCTAACTCTACCTATATAAATATATCTACCTCTATATACATATATCCCAATATGGGTTGAAAGTATATGCAAATATAATGAAGATTGATTGAAGGTTTACCGCTAAATCACCCGAACATGATTTCCCAGCATGTAAAACAAGAGGCGTGAGTGATAGACCCTGGCGGTAATACGGGCTGAGGCGGCAACTGTCACTAATTAGCCTTGATGATACTCACTCTCCCTAATAAGTCTTTGGCTGTGAGCTGTTAACGTCGTGTCATTAGTCCACTTTCAGATCATTAATTAGGACTGATTGTTTGACGTCATGAGAGATTATGAAGCTAATGATTGGCACAAATCGTCTTGCATTAATCATAATACACTTCTATGTCCTTTTGACTGTGTATGTGTGTCTGTGTGTGTACATCCGCTACACCAGGGATGAACGAGTTGGTGATAGTGTCCTTGTGAATGTCTTTGTGTATACACGTGTTGCCATCTGTGTGTATGTTTATGTATGTACTTGTATATTTACGAAGACTTCCGTGGAGATAAACAGTAATGTCTGTATATATGTTTCGCTGATATGTATCTTGAACTAATTTGAGAGTAAATTATAAACCTGATGAAATATATAAATGTATATAGACTGGCAATATATTTCTGAACAATCCAAGTTCATTATAAACAGTCAACCGAAATACAAAAAACAACAACAACATAAATTATATTCCCCCTATTATTTCAGCCCACTGTATCCAACCATAAACAAACACAACAAACAAATATTGATATAAACCCTACAAACAACACAGCCAATGTAAACAAACACTTTTATCATGTTTTCAGACTACTGTTTCCAATCATTAGATACATAACGAACAAAATTAACATAAGGAAAACAATTAATCAAATTATCTAGACATTCCAATCGCTAATTATTATTCATTAGATATTTTTTATTGGATTTTATGACCGCTGTATCAAACTACGAGACACCGACAACTGTATGAGACTAGTGGAGACAAAGAGTTATGAAATCTAGTGCTGTATTAAAACACTAGTACATAGATGACTGTCACAATGTCCATCCTACCATTAATACAAATTACGTCAACACCATACTCCCCGACAGTCATTAAAAGTTCCGACAGTAGCGATAATCTCCATCTTCCTACCCTCCCGTCCTCCTCCTCCTCCTCCTCCTCCTCTTCGTTATAATGTCGTCTCTTGTTGTATAATAAATTCTACCTGTATCACCTGGTTCCGACTGTGTGTGTGTGTGTGTGTGTGTGTGTGTGTGTGTGTGTGTGTGTGTGTGTCTGGTGTGTGTGTGTCTTCTGTGAGTGCTTGTGCTTGTACTGTAGATAAGCACAGACAGACAGACACCCCCTCCCCCGCTCAAACACACATGTTAGAGACCGGATATTCATTTAGATTACATCTCTCTCTCTCTCTCTCTCTCTCTCTCTCTCTCTCTCTCTCTCCGATATATTTTTCATTTCGACTTGCCAGATGAAACCGCGATCATATTAATGCTTCGCCCACCTGAGCTCATTAGCGGGTGTAGCCTCTAAGCTGACTCTCTCACTAGATCAGTAAATTTCTCATCTGGAAACAAATCGATTGGGAGTAATTTGCGGTCAGCTGTCAAGTTTATAAAATCAGACGGGGTACCAAAACAGATCTGACCTGTCAAGTGGGGTACAAGGGGGCGACTGTCAGAACGCCCGCTCTTGTCAGCTGTCACTACCTGTCAGGTTGAGTTCCGGCGTTGTTGACAGATTGTAGGTTGACAGGCTAAAGGTTGACAGGCTATTCATCAACGGTTTGACAGTCTTACGGTAGAGCCACAAAATAATTATACAAAAAAAGATGACTGACTTGGTCTGAATGTGACATGGGGTTGTCTCACCTGCTTCATGACAGATGACCACCATTACCTGATATGAGGTCTTGCCATTACCCCCATACAAGTAGTACACGTGATTAGACATTCGTTTACTCGTATATATTCTACAAAATCCATCTACCTAATGACCTTCGTTTATTCATGTATTTAAGATAATGTAGAGAATAAAATGTCTTTGAAGCACATTCAGTATCTATAAATAATTCTTTTATGCATACAAGCCCTTTCCTGTTATGATACTAGGTGGTCAGGCAGGTGTCGAGCTGACTCTTAGTATTCAACAACAATAGTGGGTTACTCCATCCCCTAGCAACATGATCCTCCACCGGTAAACGCACCCGATAATGTACACAACTCTTACCCGGTGTACAAAGGTCTAGTGTACAATGAGGGATTCCAAACCTATACCCATTCGATTGGGAAGGGAACGCACACTAATACGGCACATACACAGAGTCATAAACCAATACACACGTTCACTCACATATACACACAACATATACACACAACAAGCCATCAACCACACTAATATAACTCATCACCTTAGAGATTCCCAAGTAAATCGCATTTCAACTTTACTCTCGTTAATCACCGAAGAAGAAAAATGACCCAGATATCTCTCAGTTTTTGTCTCTCCCCTCCTCCGTGTTGAGCCCCACTATTGTTTCCCCATTAATGTATGCGTTCATGGGTCTTTATCTGTCCCTGGTGAAGACTCGTCCCGCCCTGCCTCCCCCCATGTGCTGTATAGGCAGAGTCAGGCTGAAGTGTTGCCTGATGAAGTTTCTGTCTGTCTGTCTGTCTGTTGGTGTCTTTGTCCTTTCTGTCTCTCTGTCTCTGTCTGTTGTTTCTGTTTGTCTGTCTGCATGTGTGTCGCCAGATTTTCTCTTTCTCTTTCTCTGTCTCTATTTCTTATCTGTATTCATTTTTCTTTCATCCTCACTCTTATCTATGTGAATTTGTCTGGCTGTGTTCTCATCTGTCTGTCTGTCTGTGTCTATCTGTGTCTGTCTGTCTATCTGTCTGTCTGTGTCTATCTGTGTCTGTTTGTCTGTCTGTCTCTCTCTTTCATACTATTTAGCCCACAAACTGTAAGTTAGTATTCATTTTTGCCTTTTACCAATACACCCCTTTACTACTTCTTTCTTAAGAATAGTTACCCATTGATTCCCTAAATGAATATTATATAATTAAGCAGAGTTTAACATTACCTAAATATCACCTATTATTTAGGCAATATTATAAATATTTAAACCCCCAAGTTGATATGAAAGTCAATGAGGGATTATTCCAAACTCATTCCTTCATAAACAAGATATATTTACAATTTATGTCATATATCTGAATTTTCTGTACCGATATATAAAAAATAACATTAATCAATCTCATTATTTTTGCCATGTTATCAATCTACTTATACATCTTTTAGAAAAATTAAAGGATCTGGACATTAAAATAATTTCATGCGTAAAGTATTTGTAGTTCTTAATGTTACACACGGGAAAAAATATTATCACTGACATTAATTATTATTACTGTACAACTTCTACCATGTAATCAGTTTAATGAGTTATTGCTATTAACTCAAAAGGATCATATGTGTTAACGTCATGTATTCTTTCAAATTTTATTGATCCTCATGTTAAATATATCACCTGAAGTATCACCATTGACACCGACTATCTCATTATATTTTGCGATGTTGTGAATCTAATATATTTCCCCCATAGTTATTGATATTGGTATTTTCATTATATTTTGCAATGTTGTGTGTGTAATATAACATTTTCTCAGTGTTCATTATTATCTACTTCCACCTTGAATACAACAGTCTTGGAATGTAAAAAAAAAAAAAAAAAGTAAAATAAAAATTCGACGTTGTCTTGTGGGTGTAAGGAGTCCATGAAGTAAACTATTATCTTAAATACTGTTTCTTTTTGTTTCAGACCGTGAGTTTAACATGACGAACCCTTGTAGGCCAGACAACTCTTAAACACACCTCAATGTGTTTTTTTACCTCTTAATATCTCTACATTTACCATTTGATTTATTTTTATTTTTATTTTCTTTCTGGATTTTATTTTAACCATTCCTGAAATTCTATACAGTTTTTTTTTATTGTTGTTTCTATAGTTTGAGTGAAGTGATTATTTATTTTTATTCAGATTAATTATTTTTATGGCTTTTTATCGGCTTTTAAGTTTGGATCAATGAGTATCCCAAATTTTCACGTGTGTTATATAATTCAGTTACAATGATTTTTTTTTTTTTTACGTGAAACACTTATCTAAAGCAGTTTTATTTTTTATGATTTTTTTGCTCTGTTTTTTCTGACTTTTTTTTACATGGGAAAAAGAAATATTTAGGAATTTATTTATCAATGTTTACTTACCTACAGAAAATAATTCCATTTCTGTATCGTGGTTACTTAATACTCCAAAGTTTAAAAAAAAATATTGAAGGAGAAATTATTTTTTAAAGTTTTCCTACGAATTACTTCTGTCTGTTTACAAGTCAATTATACGTCATATTCTCACATATCATATCGTCTTTATTATGATTTTTATCTATTAATCTCATATCAAAGCTTAGGACACACTGTTTACATTTCTTTAACCTCAAAAAACAGACGAAAAAAAAACGCTTCAGCCAATACGTCTTTCTACAATTCCTCTCTTCCTCCAATTATTCTTCCTGCCGTTTCTCTTCCTCCAGTTCTTAACCCCACATCTCCGTCCTTAGTTGCTCACCACCCTCCCTCTCTCGCGTCCCCTCCTAAGCTCTGTCTGAGGGAATGACTGCCTTGCAACACCCAGTGAGTAGAGTACTTGTTGGTTCTTCTGTCTATAGTATTTCAGTGATTCGTGGTGCAGCCCATACTGCCGCCCCCTACAGTACGTGCAAATATTACCTATGTTTATCTTAAAGTGGAAGAGCAGCAGGTTGAGAGAGAGAAAGATACGAGTACATATATGCATAGTACACACACACACACACACACACACACACACACACACACACACACACACACACACACACACACACACACACACACACACACACACACACGCACGCACACACACACACACACACACACGTATAGACGGGATCAACCGAAGCATATGTTACAACCCAGGTACACATACATAGTGTTGTGACACCTGCAAAACATTGGGAGCCTGCAAGTGTCATTAAGAACAGGTGTTTCCTTCATTAAGTCTGACACCGGCCACGTTAGATGTCGAATTGGACTAATTTCCATAATTCATCTTGATTATGAGGGGTCTCGGGTAACGTGGTACTTCGTTTCAACTATACAAGTGGTGTAGTTCGTTTCAGTAATATTATCCACTTCATAAACTGAGAGAGACAGGACAAAGGCAGAGACAGACATAAAGACAGACAGACAGACAGACAGACAAAAACACAGACAGACAGACAGACCCACCCCCTAAAAAAAAAAAAAGCATTATCAGTGTTTGTCAGAAAATGATCACGAAAATCCAGTCGCAACGTCACTGATGATAGGACTGGCCTGTGTATCATTTGATTAGAGTGTCAGTGCTTGTGATGTATTATGGCTGTTGTGTCTAGAGGTTCATGGACAAGTGTTTTATTGGAAGATATGTCTACCTTCCTGCTGTTAGGGGAGGGGTGAGAGAGGGGGAAGTGAGAGACGGTAAGACATAAGAGGTGAGAGACGGGAAGACAAAAGAGGTGAGAGACGGGGAGAGGTGAGAGACGGTAAGTAATAAGAGGTGAGAGACCGGAAGATGGGAGGAGGTAAGATACGGGAAGAGGTGAGAGATGGGGAAGCAGGAGAGGTGAGAGACGGGAAGACATAAGAGGTCAGATACAGCAAGAGGTGAGAGAAGAAAAGATAGAAAGGTAATAGACGGAGGGGAGTAGATAAATAGTTGTTGATAGATTGTGGTAGATGGATGAGGTAGGTAGGTAGATAGATAAATATATAGATATTAATTAATGGGTAAGAGGTAGATATAGATAATAGGTAGAGACTGTTGATAAAATACTGACGTTTGGATGGAGAAAAATGATAAATAAGGAGTAATGTAGAGAAAGATGATGATGAGGATGTTTGAATTATATAATGAGAAATAAATAAAAAGAGATGAAAAGAAGAAAGGAAAATTAATCTTTACAAATATTATTACTTTTCTTCTCTGTGTCTTTGAAATATTATATATATATCTTTTATTAATTCTCATTTCCTCATATCCATATATTTTATTTTCTATAGTTATCGTCTTCTTATATTCACATTCTTTATCTCTTATTTTTATCTTTATCATTCTGTATCTATCTCTCTTTTACTTCACGTTCTCATACTTATTTCTTCTCCTCCTTCTTTCACGCTATTTCTCCTTTCCTTTGCCATGTCCTCGTCTCTCTCTCTTTCTCTCTCTCTCTCTTCCCCACTTCCCTATGCTTCTCCTACTCTATTTCCTCTCTTTCATTTTATCACCCTTCTGTTTCTTCTTCTCGCTCCCCTCTTCTATCTTCTTCCTCCTACTGTTTCTTCCACCCTCTTCTCTCTACACTCCTCCTCCTTTTTAATCTTCCCTAAATTTTCTTCTACTTCTTCCTCTTACCCTTCTTCCACTCCTCTCCCTATTTTCCTTCCTCTTCCTTCTCGCTAATCTTCGTTTTACCTCCTCCTTACTCCTTCTACCACTTCCTCTTTCCCTTTCTTATACCTTCTTCTTCCTGCTTACTCCTCCTTCCTCTTCCTCCTCCTTAATATTCCTTATACATCCTCTTTACTCCTCCTATATATATTCCCCCATCCCTAATCTTCCTTCTTCCTCCCTCTTCCTCTTTCTCCCCTACTCCTCCTCCTCCCCCTTCTTTCACCTCTCAACCCCTACGTGCAACGCCATGCCTCATGTAGTCTGTTGATCCCCCGACGAGGGAAAAGCCTTGGCAACAGACGCCCTACTTAATTAAATGATAACAGACGAATGACCGCCCGCCGCCCACATCCTCCGCCCTTCTTCCACCATCCCCATACACCCCCACCCACCCACCGCCCATCTCCCGCCCCACACCCTACCCATGACCCGCCCACACCATGAACTGCAGGTGCTCCCCCCTCCTCCCTTCTTAACGAGCTAACAGCCCCTGTGGCTTGTTTGAAAGGAGGTAATGGAAGAGTGAGGATAAGGGAGAGGAGGAAATGGTAAAAGGAAGGGAAGAGAAAGGGAGAGAGAGGAGGTAAGGGGAAAGATAACGAGGGGGATGGAAGGAGGAAAGAGGGATACATAAAAGAGAAGGGGGAGGGAGGAGAAATGGAAGGAAGCATATAAAAGGGAAGATAGAAAAGAAGAAGGTTGAAGATAAAGGGAAAGATAACGAGGGGGATAGAAGGAGGAAAGGGGGATATAAAGAAAGGAGGGCGAGGGAGGAAATGAGTAGAAAGCAGTTCAGGAAAAGATGAGGGGACCATGTAAAAAAGGGTAAAGGAAGAAGAAGAAGGAAGTTGAAAAGGAATGGGAGAGAACAAAAGGACGTTAGGTGGGAAAATAGGAAAATAGGATAGATAAAAAGAGAAAGTTCTTGATAAGATAAATATAAAGAAGTGAAGAAAGGGAGAAAGAGGTAGGAAATTAAGAATGAAAACGTTATGGGAAAAAAGAGCAGGATTGAAAAGAGAGAAGAAAATTGGAAGAGAGAAGGAGGGTAAGAGGAACAGGGTGGTAGGAAGAGGTACATTAGGGGAGATGGGAAGGGAGGGAGATGCAGGAAGGGAGAGAAGAAGACGCAGGAAGGGAGGAAGTGGGATGGGGAGCAAATGAGGAGCAGGAAGAGATGAGATAGGAAGGAAGGGAAAGGAGATGCAGAAAGGGAGAAAAGGAGACACAGGAAAGGGGAAGGTGAGAAGGGGAGAAAAGGAGGCACAAGAGAGGAAGAGTTGGGAAGGGAGAAAGGGGAGGGGAGGAGTGGGGAGGGGTAGCTTAGGCCGACCACTGGAGGTGACGAGGGAATGTTTTGTACACAATGTGTAGAGTTGCTATGGCTACAAGACGGTCCACACCCCAGCTGTTACCACCATCTTGTCGTTGTTGTTATAGCTAAAGCTTCGAGTATCTATTATAACAATTACCGTCCTTGAGTTGCGTTGACTGGTAATCTGAAGACGGTAAGGCCCAGCTATACTGAATTAAAGCCATCATTTATTTATGTTTCTTTTAAAATCATGTTTCAGGAGTCATTTGTATAGCAATTACCTCCTAGGTATTGCTGCGAGGCTACATTATGACTTATTAACGCTGTGAGGGGTAACGATTCTGCCGGTGTGTTTATATGATTCTTTCTGCTTCTGTGCCTCTGCAACATGTGTTTGTGAGAACTTTGAGCATTGCTATGAATTTTACAACGAGTCCTGATGGCAACTTCCACGAGAACAAGTTTATGTTGTTTGATGACTTTCTTCCATTTCCACCATGACCCTTTCAATAATTTTGGCAATTTTCTACCATAAACTACTCTATCGTTTGTCGATATATGATTTCCTTCTATGGCAATAATTTTCATTGTTAATAGTTTTCCTTGACAAAGTCCCTCTATTTATTGGGTTAAATAGATGAAGTTACGTTGGATTGGGTTGGTTTAGGTTAGTTTAGGAGGCATTTCACGACCTGGGCAAAATGACTTCCCAGTTCATAAGCTGGGCAAATTTATAAACAGGGTGTAACCTATTTATAAGGAAAGACAAATCTACAGTTACAAAAAAGTAATCTCTTCCCTTAATTATGTTGCATTGTTTAGTGCACAACCATAGTGTCCAAACACACAATATCATGACACTCTCGCCAGTGGTTGCGTGAAGTCCATAAACTAACTAATGAATTAGCCAGATGAGACCCCCAAGGCGTGGCCACCACCTCCTCCTCCTCCTCCCCCTTCAGACGTGCCACAGGACGGACTCACTCTATACCCAACACACTCCCTCCTGCTCACTATCCCCCCCTGCCTATTCTAGTTTTTGCGTGATCAATGACGGTCCTAATTGTGAACTCGGGGCTTATTTACGGCCTTTTCCTTGATATATGGGTAGTGGTGGGAAGTGGGTAGGGGATACGGGGAGGTTAGGGGGTGAGGTAAGGGCAGGGAAGGAGGTATAGATGGGTGGGGTTAAGATACCGGTAGAGTCGCAAGGAACACCTGTACAAATACCATGGAGCCATTAATGTCATGTTCTGTGGGCAATACAAAAGGACTTTCGCCTTAAGGCAAATTCGTGGCTTAATACTATCATGCCTTGGTATGGAGTGATTTATGCCCCCTCCACTCGCTCGGCTCTCCCCCTTCCCTTCTCACAGCCCCCTCTTCTTCCTCCCCTCCCCCGTCTTGTCCTCAGTGCCTCAAGAAAACACATGTTGAAAATGTTGCGTATGTAAATATAACACACAACCATCCTGCCCAAAGCTCAGAGCAAACCTGTTAAGCTTCTCTAGATGAGGTGACTAAATGAGAGCTTGTCCTGTTACGCACACACACACACACACACACACACACACACACACACACACACACACACACACACACACACACACACACAATGTATATATACGTACCGGTATACATATTGAAGTTCATCAGAACAATGTGTCAGTTGTGTCTATTTTATTAATATTGTCACTCATGTAGAGTTGATTGACATTGTTAACTGTGATAAAACTGCCCAAATTATTTCAGTTGAACCAAACATTTTATATATTATAGTCAGCAGAAAGTCAAATAATGGGAGGAAAACGCTCTTTGACAAGCAGGGTTGTGGTAGTGTGGTAGGGAAGTGTTGTGGTAGTGTGGTAGAGAAGTGTTGTGGTAGTGTAGTAGGGAAGTGTTGTGGTAGTGTGGTAGGGAAGTGTTGTGGTGTGGTAGATAAGTGTTGTGGTAGTGTGGTAGGGAAGTTTTGTGTTAGTGTGGTTGGGAAGTGTTGTGGTAGTGTGGTAGAAGTGTTGTGGTAGTGTGGTAGGGAAGTGTTGTGGTAGTGTGGTAGAGAAGTGTTGTGGTAGTGTAGTAGAGAAGTGTTGTGGTAGTGTGGTAGGGAAGTGTTGTGGTAGGTAGAGAAGTGTTGTGGTAGTGTGGTAGGGAAGTGTTGGTAGTGTAGTGTTGTGGTAGTGTGGTAGAAGTGTTGTGGTAGTGTAGAGGGAAGTGTTGTGGTAGTGTGGTAGGGAAGTGTTGTGGTGAGTGTGGTAGAGAAGTGTTGTGGTAGTGTGGTAGAGAAGTGTTGTGGTAGTGTGGTAGGGAAGTGTTGTGGTAGTGTGGTTGGGAAGTGTTGTGGTAGTGTGGTAGAGAAGTGTTGTGGTAGTGTGGTAGAGAAGTTTTGTGGTAGTGTGGTAGGGAAGTGTTGTGGTAGTGTGGTAGAGAAGTGTTGTGGTAGTGTGGTAGGGAAGTGTTGTGGTAGTGTGGTAGAGATGTGTTGTGGTAGTGTGGTAGAGAAGTGTTGTGGTAGTATGGTTGTGTGGGTAGGGAAGTGTGCTAAGGATAATACTCTGGTAGGATGGCAGGGAAAGAGTTTTGTATGGTGGTAGGGAAATACTATGGGAGGGAAATAATATGGCAGGAGAAAAATGTGGCAGGAAAAAAAGCGTGGCAGGGGAAAAATTGTGACAGGGAAAAATTATGGCAGGGGAACTAGCGTGGCAGGGAACAGTTGTGTAAGCAGTGAACACTTCGGGAGACGCCAGGGTCACTGAGTCCCTGATTTAGACGTGTTCGTGTTACAAGGTCGGTTGTGGAGAGGGTGGCTGGGTGGTTAGGGAAGGTGTGGTGAGGTGTGGAGGATAGGTGTGGTGAGGTGTGGAGAACAGGTGTGGTGAGGTGTGGAGGACAGGTGTGGTGAGGTGTGGAGGACAGGCGTGGTGAGGCAAATAGAAAAGGTGTGAGGGATAGAATTGGTAGAGTATAGAGGACAGGTGTAGAAGACAGGTGTAGAAGACAGGTACAGAGGGTGATGAAAAATGATAATGATGACTTTGACTTTTGTAACAAATTATATTGTTTGTATCATAGAGCACAGTTGGATGTTGAACGAGACACACACACACACACACACACACACACACACACACACACACACACACTTACAAACACCTATTTATACACACAAATACAGACGAAAAATTATGCCCATACACTCGTCTATTCATCTAAAAACACCAAGATAAATACATCAGACATTTAACCACTCGAAACAGATCACACACACACACACACACACACACACACATTATAGTATGTTAAAATCGTCTTGTTTATATTAATCAGCTGATCGTATACAGTAAGTTATGTACTTAGTGATTTCAGCTAAAACTTCGTGAGGGTTGTAAAGCATCCGTGTGGTGGGTTGTGGCACTGTTGATTACGTGTTGGTGTAGGTGCCAGTGTCAGTGTGATTAAGGCGATGTGGTTCTGAGTCATTATTAATGCGTAGCCCTGGAGTCGGCCTTCTTAATTTGCCTGTCTAATAAACAAACTCAGCTTTTCCTAATCATTCACTTCCGAGGGTAATGAAAATTATCTATCGCAAGTCTTGTTTAGCTTTTGGTTCTGATGATAATCACAAAATCCAACTTGTTGACATTACACATAAGGCTAAATACATGTAGTAAACAATACGTTAAAACAGCTGGGCTCAGTGTAAACAAACATAACCTGCGTTGTGGCGCCGCCCTGAGCCAAGCAAACACTGTCTGACGTCACAAAAGAGGGAGGGGCCACGTCACGCTTGGCGAACAGTGATTGGTCGAGAGCAGCCAGTGCCAACGTGTAATTTACGACTGTTAGACATTTTGATGGATCATCCCAATAATGTATTCGAGGCTTGACTTTTTTATTGGTATCTTACCGGCAAATGATGTTCAGTAAAGCCCGACTCCTTGCTTTATTTCCCCACCAGCCCGGCCAGGCTCCCTGTTGCTGGTGCTCGATTTAAATGGCCACTCAGTAGCGTTAGGTAATACGCTTGTGTACACGTGCTTTTGTACTATGTGTGTGTGTGTGTATGTGTGTGTGTGTGTGTGTGTGTGTGTGTGTGTGTGTGTGAGTGTGTGTGGCTATGGATGTTTGTTGTGTACGTATAATTAATATTGTGTATTGTATGGTATGTACCTGTACACTATGCGTTTGTGTATGTACGGATATATATATATATATATATATATATATATATATATATATATATATATATATATATATATATATATATATATATATATATATATATATATATTATAGAGAGAAGTAAACAGTATCAGGAGATAATTATTTGTTGACAATAAAAATTTATCAATCACAGTCAGTAAGGTGTAACTCACCACAGTAAAGTTTCTTAGTTTTAAAGAAAATATCGTAGAAGAACATTTCCTCATTATGTTCTGTTATGTTCTGATACTCTTAATAAGTCGCCTGCCTCATAGATACAAAAGTTGATGAAACTTCAATCGTTTCGTTTCCGTTCTTCATTTTAGACTTAGGAAATGAATGGTGATTTTATTCATGTTGTAATGTTCTCAGACGAAAAAATAAAAATAGAATAATTGAATAAATAAAGAATTTTAGGAATATTTCTTCCCAAGTTACAAAATTAAGAAAATCCCATAATTTCGACACTTCTATATCTGTATCCGACACCAAACCAAGTTGAATATGTTAATAGCATAATGATCAGTAACTTGAACTTAATGTATTAGGATAAATTTTCCATAAACTGTAAAATAGATCAAATTACGTAAGTTATGACGTCACTAAATTTATTGTTTTTTAATAGGTTTGTTATCGGTTTTTTATGTGTCCACCAACAGCTTAATTACCATATTGTAATTACCATATTCTAATTGCCTTATTATTTTCTATCTTTCCTATTAATCTAGCATCGTTAATTCCAATCTTACTCGTATGTCGAATGGATCAAGGAGAATAGAAGCTTGAGAGAGAGAGAGAGAGAGAGAGAGAGAGAGAGAGAGAGAGAGAGTAATAAAAGACAAAATCAAAACAAAAGCGATCAGAATATAGCTAAAACAACACGTAAAATATACACGTATAGATTTACTCATATCCTCAACCTGTACCTGCATCTAGTATACACAAATTAATCTTTCAACAACCTACCCTTAGTGTGTGCGTGTTGATGATAAGTGAAATTGACTGCCACATGAAGAACAAAAATCATACAGAAATAAGCATACGTGAATCATCTGTGTATAGAAACATATTAACGTAAGGATATACAGAGTTAAGGGATGATAAATGAACACCAGTACACAATGAGATGCAGGAATAAATATTTGAGTTAAGAGGTGGATGGAAGATTATATTATGAGCATAAACAAGAGCATGTATAAAGGTAGATTATAGGTGAGAATTATAGGCTTTTGTTAGTTATAATATTACTAATAATACTGTGAATGTTGTGTGTATGTGTGTGTGTGTGTGTGTGTGTGTGTCTAAGAAACCAACATGCACACGAGCCTCAAATATTCAGATCATCGGATAAAACGTTTTCTTCGTTATCAAAGTTGAGCCAACTTGGGGGTCGACGCCGAGTTACGTGACAATTAATCTAAGTTTGCACCGAGTTTGACTACCTTTATCCGAGCCTTCTATAGCCTCACTGAAAATGGTCGTGACGATGATTGATCATTTCACTCACTGAATTACCGTTCGCCCCCAACTCGGTAAACAAAGAATTACAAAAACAAAAACAAAAAAACATTCGTAATTGATATATGTTTCCTGAGTAACTCTTTAAATTCATACAAGACATTTTGAACTGTGTTTAATTACTTGTTTATGATAATTCAACCTCTTGCAACTTACTATGGATATAATATTTTCCAGCACCTTGTAAGTTAGTCCCAACCTGGTCTAAGAGCCGTACGATAATTTGGGAACTGAGTCAGGTGTCTACCAGTTGTGTTCCTCTCACCAGTGCCGGGCGAACGATATATATATTTTATTTTTTATTATCGTTCTTAAACATAATTGTATCTTATTGTCACACGCTACAAGGGAAGTAAGTTCTGACCAAGACAAACATATACAGGCGACACGCAGCCACACTATAGTAGACTTTAGAAAAAAATGCATTGAAAAAAAAATCATTTGATAAAGAAAATGCTAAAATCATTTCCAAAAGTAACGTGACAAAAAAAAACTAAATGATAAACAAAGGATTCTGCACTATTCTTCCCCTAAACTTTTTTAACACAGACAAATATATATAATTGTGTGCATAGGGAAGACAAAGACACTCATACTGCACATATACTGGCAGCGTGTTTATAGGTAATAAGATCTCCTTTCACAGAGATAACGGTAAGTTAAAAAAAGTTCACAACAGGAGTTCATAGTTAACGCGTTACCGTTTATAAGACCTGTGTGTGTGTGTGTGTGTGTGTTATTCCAATATTAACTAAAAGACATATACCCCTTAATTTGTTATTGCTATTGACTATTGTATTATTATTAACCAAAAAATTTAGTGCTTAAAGGCCTTATTTGTTTAATGCACATTAATACATTATAGCATCAGCAGCATCCTAACACCTTTATCATGTTCATAAATACAGAACAAATGGGGGTTTGGTCTCTCTATAAAGCATAAACAAATGAACAGTAAACAAGACAAAGAAAACAGTCAAACAGACAGATGATGGACACTGACTGGCTCTTCAGTCCGTGTCAACAAATTAACAGGAAACGAGAGAGAGAGAGAGAGAGAGAGAGAGAGAGAGAGAGAGAGAGAGAGAGAGAGAGACTTCGATCTTTGGGTCTAGCTGGCCACACACACACACACCGCAGACCCCACTGTGAATGGACCCCCATCTGCATGTGGTCGCCATTTGACATCACGAACTAACAATAACTGGCGGCGATACGGCCATAACTACTCGCTCTGCGTCTAATTATCTTCTAACCACCTATGCAATTACCT
The DNA here is from genome assembly GCF_018991925.1 of Homarus americanus. Lineage (NCBI taxonomy): Eukaryota > Metazoa > Arthropoda > Malacostraca > Decapoda > Nephropidae > Homarus > Homarus americanus. The sequence goes on along the minus strand of NW_024733126.1, from coordinate 11,721,454 downwards.
GACGAAGGCCATTTACCTAAAAGGGTACATGGGAGACGGGGTTTGAGTGACTCCGTAAGAGAGAGGGCGGACCGTCACTAGTCTCCGGTAGGGGCGATGGTTTTATATGGTGTGTGTGTGTGTGTCTCTCTCTCTTCCTCCTCCTCCTCCTTTTCTTCCCTCTCTCCCTGCTCCTTCCACCCCCTTTCTCCACCTCCCCCTCCCCAAACCTATTCTTCCTCTTCTCTATCACATTTCCACCCACTCCCACTCGTCTTCCTCCTCATTTTCCTCCTCATTTTCCCACTCAATTTCCTCCTCCTCTCTCTACTACCCCTCCCCCATCCCACTCATTTTCCTCCTCCTCTTCTCTCTACCACCCCTCCCCACTCCCACTCATTTTCCTCCTCCTCCTCGTGTGCGTCTCGTGCCGCTGACCTTGGTAATTCCCGAGGCATCAGGGAGGACGGCTGGGATGATTAAGAGGCTGGAAATGGAGTGTCAGTTCCCGCGTGTCTCCGTTAACCCAATACTTGGTTCATCATCCTAAAACTTGACTGACAGATCTTCAAGACGACCACCACCAACTTTCTTGAGACTCCTTCCTTCCTCCTTCTCTTCCTTCTTTCCTCCCTCTCTTCCTTCTTTCCTTCTTCTTCTTCTCCTCCTCCTTCCTTTCTTCTTCCCTCCCCCTCTTCCTTCTTCCCTCCCTTCATTTCTTCTTTCTTTCTTCTCTTTCTCCTCCTTCCTTCCTTCTTCTCCCTGTCCCTCCTTTTCCCCCGTTTCCCCACTTTTTCTTTTTATCTCCCTCATTCCTTCTCCCTTCTTCTTTTCCTCCCTCACCTTTTCCCTTCTTTTCTTCTTCTCCCCATCCCTCCTTTTTCCCCGTATCCCCATCTTTCCTTTTATCCCTCTCCTTCCTTGTCCTTTTCTCCTTCCTTCCCTCTCTCCCTCCCTTCAACTGCTTCTTAATCTTTTACCTCCTTCAACCACATGTCTCTATCTTTCTCCTTGCCTCCATCTTCCCTTTATCTCCTCCCTCTTCCTCGTTCTACCTTCTACTCTCTGTCTGTCTATTTCGTTACCTATCCTTCCTTTACTCCTCCTCTTCTCATATCTCTTTTCATTTTCTGTCTATATGTTTTTTACACTCTCTCTCTCTCTCTCTCTCTCTCTCTTTTTTCTTCTAGTTTAATCTTCATTTATTTTGCATTATCTTTTATTATTAACTTGGGACTCTGAGCGCAGGGTTTATTGATTTAGCTGTGTTCACGTGTGTGTGTGTGTGTGTGTGTGTGTTTACCTGTGACTCTTTGTGTATATATACAGTAAAGGATTATATATATTTATAATAAAGTGTTAAATTATTGCTATATATTTTTATAGTGAAATGATAAATCTAGAAGGAGTTAGATCGTAGAATTATATATTAAATAACACACCTGATATACGTTATACTCAGAATCCCTCATCAATATAACAATAACGCGATGGATATTTTTTATTGTCTTTAAATTATTTTGTTAATATTAAATGAGGAATATTACTAAAAGCCGAAAAGTAGACGATTAAAATACACACGAGAGAGTATTACAACTGAACCATGATATATTAGAAAGCAAACGACATTAATTAGGTGTTTGTGTTTATTTACGAACGTTGTTGTTGTTGTGAGAACCGGCTATATCAATATCAATATTATTATTATTATTATTATTATTATTATTATTATTATTATTATTATTATTATTATTATTATTACCCGAATTAAACAAACAATATCGCCTCCCGTAATGTATAAGAAGGTTCGCCTGTCTTAATATAGTATGTGGTGGTGGTCCTGTTCAACATAGCAAGTAATCTCTAATGTCAGACTTACCCCTCCCACACACACACACACATTCCTCACTCACGACCCACCTGCACTAAGCCACCAATGACGTTCGACCAGACCAACTCTCCATAACATACGAAGAACATAAGAAATATATATCTTTTTATTCTGAATTTTTAATGACTAAATACATTAAATAATCTAGAATACATGATTAACCCTTATGGATGGAGGCCTATCTGTTGTGAATAAAATCATCTGAAGTCAAAATGGCGCTCCCCAGTAGTGAAGAGTTTAAAAGCCTTAGTTATTGAAGCGCAGTAATACATTATCACATTAACATAACCCGAAGATTTCTCCTGACTGGTGTAGTCGTGATGATGCACAACAGAGAAAGCCAAGCTATAACAGATGGTCCATATTACTTCTAGTTTCCCTCCATCACAAACCATTCGTAATAGCAAGTTGAATACCGTTTTTATCAGGACAGCTTAACATGGTAGACTATGGTTTCCGTGTTAGCTTTGTTATATGTTAGTTAAGCCAGTTTAACATAGCAAGCACAGACCAGAGAGTTGGAACAGAGAAACAAGCATGCGGGACTTTCCTTAGTTACATGGTATTCAAGCAGCGATGTCGACTTGTACAGCTGCTTCAGGTTGAGAGAGTGACAGATGGAGGATGAGGGAAGGCAGAGGAGGACGGGAGAGGCCAAGGTGAGAGATGGTAGAGAGAGAGAGAGAGAGAGAGAGATTGATATGATGGAGGATATTAAGGAAGGAAGGAGATGGAGGAGAAAGAAATGAAGAACCAAGGAAAAATGAGAGATAAGGAAAGCAGAAAACATCGAGGTAGAACAGGGAGCGAGAGAGAAAAAGAGAGAGAAAAGCAAGGGAGAAGGGAAGGAAATAAAGCATGAAAAAGCCGAGGGGGAACAAGGAGAGAGAGAGAGAGAGAGAGAGAGAGAGAGAGAGAGAGGAGGACTTTAGCTTCGGCAACAGTGACAGGCGGTGGACTAATTTTCGCTGGGTTTCGGTCGACGAGAGTCTGCGGGCGACACTTCTATTACCCTCCCATCACACGTCACACAAGCCCTAGTTAATTTCTGCCGGAGGGAGTAGGGGGAGGCAGGAGGTAGTGAGAGGTGACAGGGAGGGAGGGGGCTTGGGGACCTAAGGGTGTGTGGGAGGTAGGAGGTGACAGTGAGAGGGAGGAGGTGTGTGGAGGTGTAGGAGAGAGGAGGAAGTCGTGAGTGGGGGTGGGGGAGGGAAGAGGAGGTTGAGGGGTGACAGGGAGAGGTAGGTGGGGTGCTAGGTAAGAGGAGGTGGGTGGGGTGGGAGGAGGAAGGGGGCTGGGGGAGAGGAGGAGGTTGTGGGTGGGGTGTGGGTGGGAGTTGACAAGGGGAGGGAGGGGATGTGGGAGGTAGGGGATGGTGAGAAGTTGAAAGAGAGGAAATGTTAAGAGTGACAGCCAGGGAGGGAGAGAGAGGTAGAAGCGGGAGAGGAAGAGGTGTAAGAGGTAGGAAAATGAGAGGAGGTAATAAGAGGCGACGATGGAGGAACAAGTAGATGAGACTTAATAAATAAAAGGAAAGATAGATAAAGAAAACAATAGACAAGAAGAATGGAGTTGATATTTTAGCTGATAAAGGAGAATAATAAAAGTAATTTAAAACAAACATTAAAAGAAAAAGCGAATGTAATTAACAGGAAGAAAATATTATCTCAATTAGAGGAGAGAGAGAGAGAGAGAGAGAGAGAGAGAGAGAGAGAGAATGAATGAATGAATGATTAAAAGACACAGATACATCAAAGTAGAGAGAGAAATTAAAGAGAGACAAAAGGATAGAGAGAAAGAGAGAAAGAGTAACAACTTTAGAGAGCACCAGGTGTGTCTTATTTTCCACAGGTGTTAAGGTGAAAGTCTCAGTACCTGAAGGCGACGCGGGTGGGGGAGGGGGAGGTTCCTGCTTGCACTCTCCACCTCCCTCAATTTACACTCATTATATTTTACTTTGTTTTCTTTCGTGGTTACTGCCTCCTCCTCCTCCTCCTCCTCCTCCTCCTCCCCTTCCTCCTCCTTGTGTTGCACCCCTACTTCTGCTCCTCCTCTATCCCCCTTCCTCTTCTATTCTTCCTACTGGCGAGTCCTCCTTCCTTTCTCCTGTCCCCTCCCCTTCCTGATACTCCTGTCTATCCTCGTCCTCCTCCTACTCCTCCTCCTCCTTCCTTTATCATCCTCTCCATTCCCTATTTACATACTTTTGTCTTACGAAGGAAAGTAATGGAGAGAGTAGGTTAAGGAAAGAATGGAAAAGTGAATAGTGTGGAAAAGGTGATTAAAGGGGAGATAGAACAGGCGAATGGTAATGAAGGAAAAGAAATAAGTGGGAGGGGAAGAGATGAGAAGAGAAAACTTGACAGGGGGGAAAGAAAAGTAGCAATGGGGAAGAAATGGGGAAAGAGAAGTGGGGATAGGGAATATCTGGAGATGGAAAGGGAGGAGGGGAAAGACAGGAAGTATATTGGGGGGGTGAATAATAAGGAGAGAAAATATGAGTAGGAAAGACAAAAGAGATTGAGGGATGAATAGGAAGGGGAAAATTAAATAAGAAAGATGGGGAGAAGGAACAAGGAACAATTAGAGACGTAGACATAGGAAACAAGAAGAAGAAGAAGAAGAGAAAGAGCGATAAAGAAGGAATAGCTTACAGGGAAAGAGGGAGGAAAGGGAGGTAGAGAGGGAGGGGGAGGGAAGTTGGTAAGTGTAGGAGTGATCAGAGGGGAGGAAGAGGGATACCGTACCAGGAAAGGAGAGAGAAGAGGGGGTTAATGCTCCGTGTGTGGTGATTCAACCGTACTGCGCATTGTTATCGAGATATTAATGACACCTATACACATTATTCACTGCCTACTTCTGGTTGCCGGGGTCGTGGTGACTCAGGTCTACCTTCCTCCCCCCCCACCCCATTACACTATTTGTTCTTCAATACTACTCTATTTCATCACCATGTACCTTGATGTGATGTATTGCTGTCAGCTGTTTCGTCGGCTATATTTACATTTATCAATATCAGACGGTACTTGAAGGTGGCTTAGTGGTATATCGTTGGTGATTTTTATGTGATTTGGATGTGATTTATTTTTTTTTTCATTTATGGTTTGGTTATATTATGAATGTCTCTCTATAAGGCGCCTCCTCCCCCCCAAAAAGGTAACCCATAAAAAAATCTATATTACTTATGATCTTTTTCACATGATATTTTTTTCTATTTAAGATTCGTATTACTTTTTCTCACTAATATATCAAAACCCACAAATATTTTTTTTTTATAATGACATCATCAAGTGACTCAGCATTACCAATATACCGAGGAACAGAAGCCATTGTTTAAGTTGTGTAGTCATAAAGTTCTCTAAAAGTCAACTGACACTTACAGTAAAGAGAAAAGTACTTAAAGGTGTATTATTCAACGAGTACCAGTAACCATAAACACAACTAGGTGCAGACAATGTAATTTTTATATAGAAAAAACTTAAGAAACAGTACCTGCCTTTATCCCCACCTAAAATTCTATTGCTATTACTACTGCTACTACTACTACTACTACTACTATTACTACTATTAATAATAACAGATTCCTTCCCTCGTCCTCACCATCCAATAACGTTATTCTCCTTAACTTACTAAGCAAGGCACTGACTCCTCCTTCCCTCAACAGGTACAGTGAACTCCAACGGGGAGACCAAGAGACAGAGGACCTCCTACACACGGTACCAGACGCTCGAGTTGGAGAAGGAGTTCCACTTCAACCGCTACCTGACGCGGCGACGGAGGATAGAGATCGCCCACGCCCTCTGCCTCACAGAGCGACAGATCAAAATCTGGTTCCAAAACCGGAGGATGAAGTGGAAGAAGGAACACAAGATGGCCAGCATGAACGCGGGTATGGGTATGCATCCACAGGCGTACCACCAAATGCACCACCAGATGATGCACCCTCATCATCTACACCCTCATCTCGCAGACTTTGAAACGAAAGGCTACTACTAGGTGAGTCTTCCAGGAGTCTCTTTTAACCTTTTTATTAACTGGGTTTTATCTCATAAGTTTCTTCAGATCTCTTATCACTAGGAAGTTAAAGTTTTGTTGTCTGAGTTTGTACACGGACCTGGAGACGTTAGCTTACTGTGGTTTATCTCGCACTCGAGTGATTAGGTCTTATTAGCCGAGTCTCTAAGCGTCTTTTAAACCTTCAATTATCTAACTGGGTTTTATCTCGCGAGTCTCTCCTCTTATACCAATAACTAGATTTTCGTCAATTGAGTCTCTTTACATTGTACGGCTTCTCACTAATACCTAATTAGATTTCTTTATGTAATCTTTACAGGTTTCTTACACAGGTAGCTCATTAGTTTTATCATCTTAATTATATATATATATATATATATATATATATATATATATATATATATATATCTTATCTTACTAATCAGACTTTACTAGAGACTCTTTATATATTTGATACTTATAATTAAATGCATTTCACGATATCGATCTCTGAACATCTGTCTACTTAAGGTGTAGCTTAAAATATGCCGCCGAAATATTAAATTATGTTGGATATATTCCCTAAGTACTTTTCACCGATATATTTATTCAGGTCTCCTTTATTAATAACAATATAGATGCAAATCCTTGTAATGTCCTGAGAAGAACTATATTATGAAAGCTTTCTCTATTGTTAACAACTCGACGGAAATAGACGCATTATTACAACTACAATAATTTGTAACAATTATTCGCTATAGAATCAGCTTTATGATGGCATTAGCATATGGAAACTACTGTACCTGTATTTAAACTTACTCCTGTACTTGTACTAATTTTCTGAATACATTGTACTCTAGCTGTCGGTATCAGCAGCCCATAGTCAGCTATATATCAACATTAGATAGATATCTTAATTAGATGCTCACCATCAATTACAGCAACTTCAATGTGCCTTCCAGAACGATAAACTTGTTAATAGCTAAATTATGCTAATTGGCCAGAGTCCCAAAAGAAGTTGTGTCATTCATTATTTGTCGAACAACAAGAAAAAACAGCAACACAATTCTGGTAATTATTTCAATTTAAAATAAGTTTGTTTTTGTGGATATATACGAGTATCATAACCATTAATGTACTAATTTCTACTAAAGCTGTTTGTTAAAATAATTCTCATTCATGTTCTTCCTTGCAATACATTTCTTATTCACCACTTAACTTAATTATTACCGTACTGTGCGAGTACATACATAAGTTTCCGTGAATGACCCTTATTTTATTCTCTAAGTCAGCCAAAAATAGTACCCATTTATATATATGTATATATATATATATATATATATATATATATATATATATATATATATATATATATATATATATATATATATATATATATATATATATATATATATATATATATATATAAAGAGTTTTTCGTAACCAGATAATTTAATATTTAAAAACTAAAGTCATCCAGACAAAATCACAAAATTTACTCAAAGTGTTTGAGAAAACGAGTTAAAGACGAGCCCCCCCAAAAATTATCCCCAATCGATTCCCTCGTACATCGTAAGTAAAGAGAGGCCCCCGGCGCCTCACAACACATGAGCTATTGTTGAACACGGGATCATGGTCCGGGTTATGTGACCACAGTGTGACGGTGTGTCCTCAGCCACAGTAAATCATACCACGATAGCCCAGCTGAGTCTTGTGGTCGTGTTGAGGTACTTCACTACACGCTTATGGCCCACCCCCCCCCCTCCCCCAAGGTCAATTTTCGGGAGTGTTGTTATGTTTTACTTTATGGGACGAATTCATGGATAGGAATAACTGATAAAGAGGGGATTACAGAGGGAGGCGCAAGAGAAGAGAGGAGGGAGGAGGAGGAGGAGGGGGGGGTCATATTGCTGAGTGTTTAGCGAAGGGGGTTGTTGTTGTTGTTGAGGGGCTTCACGTTACGTTATTAATGCTACAACACGGTGGTGGGTATTGTGATTACTGTAGGTGGGAGGAGCAAGAGAGAGAGAGATGAAAGGGCACTAGTGGAAGGGAGCGAAAGGATAGAGGCCTTTGATGATGGTTGGAGAGATGGTGGAGGAATGATGACGGAAGAGGAGGGGAGAGGGAGTTGGTAGAATTTGGTCAAGGAAGGAGGGTGATAAAGGGGAAGAAGGGATTTAAGGATAGTATGGTATACGATAGGATAGATGGATTTTCTCTTCTACTCTTTGTTGTGTCTTCGTTATTCTTCCTTGTTTCTTCATTTCTCTTTCATCTTTTACTTCCCATATGTTATTGTTCTTTAAAGTAGAAGGAGGAGGAAGATGAGAAGTAGGAGGAGAAGAAGAAGTAGGAGGAGGAAGAGAAGAAGGAAGAGGAGGAAGAAGAAGAGGATGGGGAAAAGTAGGAAGTGGAGGAGGAGGAAGAGAAGTAGAAGTAGGAGGAGGAGGAGGAAGAGGAGGAGGAGGGGAAGCAAGAGAATGAGGAGATGTAGGAGGAGGAGGAAAAGAAGGAGGAGAAAGAGGAAGGGGAGGAGCAGGAGGAGGTGGAAAAAAGGGCAGTAATAGAATCAACACAGGCACAACCTTGTAAACACCAAGATCGACGGATACAAACCTCAACCTATTGAAGAAAATTTTAACCTAGCCTTTCGTTACGATCCTAACTGTAGCCACGACCAGAATGGGATAAACAGAGAGTGTAAACATTACTGACAGACTTTCTTTTAGGTCACGTCATCCTGGCACGAGAAGTCCTTACACTGGCGATAATTTAGGGATCAGGGAATTTTATTAATACGAGTCCTCTCTCTACCAAGGGCTCATTATACCAAGGGGTTCACTATACTAAAGGCTTCTGTATACCAACGAGCTCATTATATCAAGGTACTCAATTATTCCAAATGACTCATTGCAATTTCCATAAGCTTTACAACAGTCTTATACAATTCCCAGATTCTTAATACTTTCAAGACATTACAAAACCCTCACAGGTATTACCAAACATCCGGGACGTTCCGATATTTATACACATGTCTCCGTGATATTTCCTGTTGCCCCCGAGGTACAGGATGGAGGGGTGGGAGTCGTAGAAGGTCGGAGGAGGTGGACAGTTGACAGAGGATAGTTGTTGTCTCTGGTGGATAGATACGTTAGGAGGAAGGAAAGGAATTGAAAAAAATGAAAGGTGGAGGAGGGAGAGGGAAAAGATTAGGGAGGAGAAGGTAAGAGAAATAGACAGTGATGTAAGAAAGGAAAGGTGAGGCTTTGGAAGAGTGAGATGAAGAGGGAAGAGATGGAGGAACAGAGGGATAAAAAACAAGATAGACGAGAAAAGTACAAGTACAAAGAACAGATAGGAACTAAACTTGTGTAGGGGAGGTAAGAAAAACGAAGAAAAGGAAGTGAGAGAAATGGATAAATAACAATACAGAGGAAGAGCATGAGTAGAAGAAGGAGGGGAAAGTAGACTACAGGAGGAGGGAGAAGAAACTGAATTGAGGAAGGAGGAGGAGAATAAGGAGAAGGAAGAGGAGGTGGATGAAAAGAGGAGAAAGAGAAAAAGGAGAGGGAACTGGATTGAGGAATGAGAAGAAGGAAGAGGGGGAGGAAGAGGTTAAAAAGAAATAACAGCAGGATGATGAAGGAGGTCGTGGGGGTACCTTACCTGTCACACATAAAGAACAGGAGAAAAATCGGCGATTTCCTAAGGGGTGGATGGTAGACCTCCCAGCTTAACATACCCGAGGGTCTTGCCTCTATAATCTAACTCTCCCATTTGACGCCTGATGTAACTAACGCCTGATTCCGGTCCTCCAAGTGTTGTATTTCGCTGGATGCCATTACACACACCTACAGTTTTATTGATAATGTGTTAGCTATCCCCTTCAGAATCTCTCTCTCTCTCTCTCTCTCTCTCTCTCTCTCTCTCTCTCTCTCTCTCTCTCTCTCTCTCTCTCTCTCTCTCTCTCTCTCTCTCTCTCTTCACCATCCGCACCCTCATTACCTCACTTATCATCTCCATTACCTACAACATCATCATCTCCCGACTAATTCTCTGCTAATACTCTACCTGTAATTACAACCCAAATCTTCGCTTGCATACAACATCCTGATTCCAATAGTGTAAACCCAACACTGGACACGAGAGAGATCTATGACATTGACGTAAAAGTGTTAAAATCATCACTTAATATATTGCATAGTTCTACAATTGAATGACCTCTTTAGCCCAAGTTACCTGTTCATATGGCCATTAAGCATCAAGGAGGCAGTCGGTCAAGTAATCAGTACCTTATTATTAAAGTATTACCATTTCCTGCCTAAGATGATAAAGACAATCGACTACTTCCTCACCTCGTTAGATAATACGACATTAGCATTTGTAAACCTTGAGTGAATAATGCTAATTGACATTAGTTGTCAGTTAACTGCTTCATAATTAGCCACTTCCTTACGGCAATTACTTTACCTTTACTTGGTACTTCCGTAGTTGACTGGTGAACGTGATCATTGTATCTCCCTTAAAGTCATTATCCAAAATTCATATATCATTTCCCATCTAAATTGACGCTTATGATGAAAGAGATTTGTCACGTAATGCTATAATTGCCGTGAGAATCTCTATAGTTACGTACGCTATATATGGGTAAGAATCACTTAATTATACACCACTAGTGATGTAATGAGACTAATAGATCCAGGTTGTATAATGTTATATAATCATCAATAATTATGTTAGTGTAATCATTGGTGACCATGACATCTGTACAGTGAAAGACAACAAAGTGTGTCCTTGAAAATGATAATACTACAACACACATCCATACATTCATTCGTAAATACATACATACTGTATACATCTACATCCATACCTACTTATATAAAAATATGTATATATTCACCTATACATACAGATATACATAGAGATAAGCTATAGACAAAAATATACAAGGAGAGACACATAAATAGACAATGAGCAAAGAAGGAAAACTTGAAGTGCTTAAGAATAAAGGAGGAACACATACATGGACAAACAGAGAAACAGCAGGAAGACAGAGATAAAGAGAGCCAACAGACAAGGCAGCCGAGTAAACAGTGCCACACATATAGGCAGTCACACACACACACACACACACACACATACACACACACACACATATACACACACACACACACACACATCGAGTACCAGAGAGAAAGAGAGAGAGAGAGAGACAGACAGACAAAAACAAACATACATAGCTACAGAGAAAAAGATAGATGGAAAGACAGACAGACAGATAGACAGATAGACAGACAGACATAGCTACAGAGAAAAAGATAGATGGAAAGACAGACATACAAACAGACAGACATACAGACAGGAAGACAGACAGACAGACAAACATAGCGACAGAGAAAAAAGGTAGACGGAAATACAGACAGACAGACGGACAAGCTGACACAGACGCATACAAATGACGTCAGGGGAGACAGGTCAAGAATACACAGACAGAACCCCGATAGTTCCCGTCTGCTGGGCTGAATTTTGTGGGGGTTAATTCGAGTGAAAGGAGAGGGAAAGGAGAAGGAAAGGGAGGAGAGGAAGAAGAAGGAAAAAGAGAGAAAGAAGAAGGAAAGGGAGGAGAGGAAGGAGAAAGAAAAAGAGAGGAAGGAGAAGGAAAAGAGAGGAAGGAGGAGGAAAAAAGTGAGAAAGGAATGAGGGAAAGGAGAAGGAAAGGGCGAACAGAAAGGAGAAGGAAAAAGAGAGGAAGAAGGAGGGAAAGGAGAGAAAGGAGGAGGAAAAAAGTGAGAAAGGAATGAGGGAAAGGAGAAGGAAAGGGCGAACAGAAAGGAGAAGGAAAAAGAGAGGAAGAAGGAGGGAAAGGAGAGAAAGGAGGAGGAAAAAAGTGAGAAAGGAATGAGGGAAAGGAGAAGGAAAAGAGGTGCATAGGAGAGATTATGATGTGAAGGAGGGGTTGTAGTGCCCTGGGAATGTTGTGGTTGGAAAAGGTGGTTGTGGTAGAGAGCATGGGGGGTTTTAGTGGAAGGTTGCAGAGGTTGTAGTGTCAGTGATGGTGGTAGTAGTAGTAGTAGTAGTATTAGCAGTTGTAGTAGTAGTAGTATGGTAGTAGTATGGTATTAGTAGTATGGTAGTAGTAGCATGGTAGTATGGTAGTAGTAGTGTGGTAGTAGTAGTGGCGTTAGTAGTATGGTAATAGCAGTAGTATGGTTGTAGTAGTGGTGTTAGTAGTAGTAGGAGCAGCAGTAGTAGTGATGGTGGTGGTTGTGGTGGTAGTGGTAATAAGAGGAGTAGGAGGAGGAGGAAGAAGAAGAAGAAGAGGAAGAGGAGGAAGAAGAGGAGGAGGAGGAGGAGGAGGGGATGGAGAAAAATAGGGTAAAAGGAAGAAAAGAAGGAAAAGGACTAGGGGTGGAGGAGGGCTATTAGATTTATTCAAGTAAATATGCTTTTGTTGAAAGAGAGTTAGAGGTAATGGCAGGTAATTTGTAGGTAATTTACAGGTAAAATTGCAGGTAATTGGAGGTGTTGGAAAATAATTTTGGAGACAATGGCAGCGACCCAATGAGATACCAGAGGGGAATTTTCGGAACTATTTTATAGAATTTTGAGTTTGATTATTATTATTATTATTATTGGTAGGGGGGGAGGGGAAGGCCTAAACTGTCACTAAATAACAAGTAATAAAAGCTAAGAATAAAGGAAGAATGAAGGTGGTGGTGGTGGTGGGAGGTAATTGAGGAACAGGAGTGTCTGGTAACGCAGGATGGATCGTTGTAGGAGGAGATGGGTGGTGTTGGAGTGGGCGTGTCTCTTGTGTTGGAGAAGGTGTGTGTGTGTGTGTGTGTGTGTGTGTGTGTGTGTGTGTGTGTGTGTGTGTGTGTGTGTGTGTGTGCGTGTGTGTGTAACACAGTAGAGAGGGTATGTGTGTCTTGTGTTGGAGAAGGTGTGTGTGTGTGTGTGTGTTTGAAGCGTTAGAGAGGGCGTGTGTTTGTTGTGTTGGAGGCGGCAGAGACGATGGGCGGTGTGGAGTGTTTTACGGTGTGCAGTGGAGGGTGTTGGGGGAGGAGGTTAGTGCTGGAGTTGGCGCTGTTGGAGGAGGTAACAGCAGCAGCAGCAGGCAGGGCGTGAATGGCGTGGCGTCACAGGGACAGTTGTCTGGTCTGACAGTGACGGATAGGGACACGGCCGAGCCTCCCTCGCCCGCCGATCCTGCCCGCCGATAACCCACGCTTTCTCCCCGCCCGCCGCCCGCACGCCCACCATGGATTTGCCCGCCCACCCGCACGCCCACATAAGACCTGCTCAGACACCTACACGCCCATCATTGAACAACTGATCAGCCGGCACGCCCATCCTTGACCAGCTAATTCACTCTCACGCTCATCTTGAATCTCTTAACCCACCATAATCCACATGCATGCCCATCCTTGACTTGCTTATGCGCTTGCATGCCCACCTGCACGTATATCTCCTCCAGCTCGCTCACCCTAGATCCACAACACTCACCAGGGAATCTACACGCCCACCCCATGCACTTATCCCGGACTGACACACCCCCACGCCCATCCTAAACGTTATCTCTTCACACGTACGATAACATACGAGTACACTATTTACCCATCCACCGCCCGCCTTACACCTGCATACCCAAAAACCCACATAACCTCTACACACCTGCATGTCCAAAAACCCATTAGATCCCTTAGATTCCTACTACACACCTGTACGGTCACCTGGTCGCCCACATGCGCCTCACTCCGCTCCTCCACGCCCACCCGCTTGCACGGTGCACCTCCCACGACCACCTGCGACTTGCCCGTCCGCACATCTACCCAGGACTGGCATATATTAACCCACAACGCCCTCACACCCACCCTCAAACTCCACGCCCATCCCCTCATCACGATCCTTGCTCGCCCGCCCTCTTGAGAATATTACAACAGAAATTAAAGAAATAAAAATAAGTGAATCGATTGGCAAAATAAAAATAATATATTATGGATACATTTATATTTGACAGTAATAATAATAATAATAATAATAATAATAATAATAATAATAATAATAATAATAATAATAATAATAATAATAATAATAATAATAATAATAATAATAATTATAATAATAATAATTATAATAATAATAATAATAAAAATAATAACAATAATAACATTAATAATAATAATAATAATAATATTAATAATAATAATAAGCTAAGATTCATTTCCAATAATTATGTAAATACACCATTGGAACTTAAACTACAATGTACCCTGTCAATGGTAGGTATCGCAGACAGAAAGAGAGAGAGAGAGAGAGAGAGAAAGAGAAATCAATTATCACACAACACCTTACACACTCTATGACAGTAAACTTTGGTCTGTAGCTTTCAACACCTCTCATTCATTGAAGAATTATTACACCACATTGCAGTTCAGATATCTCATGGCTGCTTCATGTTAGCTTATCGCAGTATGATATAGTTCAGTCACTGTTTCATGGTATGTCTCATGGTAGTTGTGATGTGTGGACTGTATCTATACCTATTGTGATATTTTCCCATGGTGTTTATGGTTTGTTTAGTAAGTGTTGTTATTTGGATGGGGTTTTCATGGTTGGTTATGGTAGTTATGGTGATTTTTGTTATTTAGACTGTTATTCGTGGGAGTTATGGTAGTGTCAATCATACTAGACTGTCCCTCAATGGCTGTATAATGATAGTAAATTATTATCATCCATAAACCATACGGCTCCACCTTCACAACATTACTGTCACCACAACTTATCAGGAATTCTGTTGGAAAAGTAATGGTTATGACCACATTTCACAATACACACGAGGTAAAGAATGAAAATTGTTGAGAATAAAGTCAAGTATATACGACATAAATAAATTTCACCATGATAATATAAATAGTACCAATAATGATGATAACAATAATAGTAATAGTAGTAGTAGGAATATAATGGCTGTGTTCGCTCCATATACAACACTAAACAATGATGTTATATTGGAAGTTACAGAGATAATATTTGAGAAACTAATTGACCTTTGAGTAGTACACATTCTAAGTGGGATAATAGTAATATTAAGGGAAATGTTAAAATATTGGCGATAGCTATTGCAATAATAATAATATAAATATTAGAAATAGTATTATAATACTAATACTAATAGCATTGTTAATAAAATGATACTTAAGCTAACAGTAAAAAATAGTAGTTTTGAAATAATAATAATAATAATAATAATAATAGCTACATCAATAACCATTTAAGAAATATTGGTAGATAATGATGTTAATGAAAAAAAAACATTAAAATAATTTCATTGTATTGATAACAACATAAATGAAAGTACATTCATACGGTACCTTATAAAAAATCAAAACGAAAACTACAAACGTAATAAAATAAATTGTAAATGTTAATCATAAAAAAACACAAAAGAAAATTGTAGAACGTGAATTTTACAAGACTGGGGCCACGTTGACCTATTCATCAAACGTTACATAAATTCTCTAGACTAACTTCCTCAAATTTGGTGATGCAATGCAGCTTTCGCCGTCTATGAGCTCGTGTGAGTTTTTTGCAGTATTGCGGGTTGCATGGCATGGCTGCTGTGCGACTTGACAAAAGCTCATAAATATTGTTATTTTTTTGTTTTTTTTAACGCCTTCCTCTGGCACATCTCCGTCAGCGATGGTGATGTAAGGAGCTGCGTCCTCCAGACACTTGTGTGTTGTGTTTGTGTGTGTGTACAGCTGATGGTCTGGGCTACTGGGGGTATTATGTTTATATTATGTAGCTAGGATATATATATATATATATATATATATATATATATATATATATATATATATATATATATATATATATATATATATATATATATATATATATATATATATATATTAAGTGTATATACATAGAAGTATACATTAAGTAATAGCTAAAAATATTTTGTTTATCTAAGCTTGAAGTTTATTCAGTAAGTCCTTTCCTCTCAGAGAATTTCATCTACACTGTAAAGCTCTTTTAGGCTTAAAAAAGAAAGTCGTAGAAACATACCCTTCTTAAGAATCCTCCAAAACAGTCTCCATCCTACTAGTTCATCCTTCTCAGAGGCTCAACTTCCTTAAAGGTGTTCCTAAGAAGAGTCCTCGCATTCTTTTAGTTCCTCACTCACTAGGTCCTGCCATCTGAGGTGCCTTTCATCCTTAGGTCCTTTCCAGTCTCGAGGTCATTTTATCCTACTGATGTCTTCTATTCCTAAGACTCTTTTCATCCTACTTAGGCCTTCCATATCTCTTGGCCCTTCCGTCAAACTGGATCCTTCCCTTTTTTTCATGGGGGCCGGACTTCCATCCTCGAGGCGAATTCGCATCTAAAACTCCTCCATCCTAGTCTTCTTCCATCACCTGATTCCTCTCCCATCTAAAATTCCTTCTATTCTAGTCCCCTTCCATCATCTGATTCCTTTACCCTCTAAAACTCCTTCCATCCTAGTCCCATTCCATCATCTGACTCCTCTCCCATCCTTAACCCCTCTTCCATCTAACACTCTTTTCATCTTCGTCCCTCTCCCCTACCATCATCCTACGGAGCACTTTCATCCTTGGATTAATCACTCTCTCCATCCGGTCATGCTAGCAGTTTCCTCGAGACCACCAACTGACTTTGAACTCTTTTTCTTTATTCGTGGTTTCCCAAATCTCAGGGTCTGGAGTTTTCGTCCCGCCATTAGCACGACTTTTGTACAGCCGTCTGGGTTGTTTTGCTTTTGTTGGGAAACTTTTAGGAAGATTCTGATTCGTTGTGTTTCTGAAGAGGGGGTTCTTTTTTTTTGTTAATGTCCTTTTCTTAGGATTTGTTTACTTTTTATGACTTGTGGTTTGTTTTGAGTATGATAAATTGATTATATTTTTGTTCTTAGTTATACTTTACATTTTTATCTATTCGACATTTTCCTCTCCCTTTCCTTATTTTTCTATCTTCTTTATATTGCATTAACGTCTCTCTCTCTCTCTCTCTCTCTCCATCTTGCAAAACTCCTGAGTGCTTGTTCCCCCATGTTGCCGCCATCTTCTCTCTCTCTCTCTCTCTCTCTCTCTCTCTCTCTCTCTCTCTTAGCCTTTCCCTTCAGCCAGCAAAGCCGTATCCAAAAACCATCATTGTTTAATACAACATCCAGAGCCATTAATCACGGGGCTGTCATCTATCCTTTGTTAAGCCCCGCCTGACATAATTATAGGGGACAAGCAACCACTGACGAGAGATGTTGCGCCGCTCCCAGATAGATCCATCATATGTCATGAAGCATCCAGGGTAGGAGGGAGGGGGGAGGGGAAAGATGAAGGGAGGAGGAAAGTACGATGGAGGGGAGGAGGAAAGAGGGAGAGGATAGGGAGAGAATAGAAGAGAGAGGAGGGAGGTGAAGGATGGAAGGAGGAGGAAAGTAGGATGGAGGGGTGGGGGTTAAGAGGGAGAGGAGGAGATGGGGAGAGAATGGGAGAGCAGGGGGGGGGGAAGGGGAAGGCTGGAAGAGAAGGGGAAGAGGAAAGAAGTGGGAGGGAGATGTGACGGGAGGGCAGGAGGAAAAATATAGCACAGGAGGAGAGAAGGAGGAGAGTAAAAATAAGATGAGAGACGAAGTATAGAATGAAGGAAGAGAATGGAGAAGGAGGAAGATAGAAATAGCATAATGAAGTAGAAATGGTCGTGCTTGGGAAAGAAAATGGCGCGTGTCAGAAAGTCTTAGGATTGGATGAGAATGGAAAATAATAGGAATGGGTAATAGCTAATAGCAATAAATGTTAATGACAAAAATACGAGACAAATATCAACTTTAGAATAATAGGAATAGTTAAAATAAAAGAATAACAAGGAATGTGATAAATTAGGAATACTTGAGAAAGATAAATAATATAAAATAAAGTTTCAAATGGGATATATTTAGTATAGTTGATAACTGAAAGAATTAGTATAATATAGACAAAATATAGAATATAATTGATATATATATATAGATTGGGGGATAAGGAAGGGGATTAGCGAAGCAAGATTAGCATAGTGATTAGATTAGAGGGTGACTCTTAACAGGGGACGGGGACTTGATGATGATGATGATGACGATGATGATGATGATGATGATGACGATTTGCTGAGGAAGAGAGGGGGGAAGAATGAGGATGGAGGAAAATAGAGGGAGGAGGATGGAAGAGGAAGAAGAGAAGGAGGAAGGATAAGGGATTGGAAGGAGGAGGAAGGGGAAATACATAATATAGAGGGAGACATCAAACATAAGTCAAAACATTCCCTCAAGTTATCAACATTTTTTCCTTTTATAATTTCTCGTTATCATTACTGGTGTTTATGCAGATGTGATTATTATAAGTGCTATTAAGATTTTTTCCAATTGTCTCGCATGCTATTGTTCTTAGGACTATTATTGTGGCTATTATCTTTATTGTTCTTTTTTTTGCAGTTATTTATGCTTTATTGCGTCATGGGAGAGTGAAGGGAAAATGGGAGAGAAGAAAAAGGGAGAAGATGGGGTAGAATAGGTCATATGGATGGTGGATGGAGTGTAGGAAAGGGAGAGAAGAGCGAGAGAAGGAGATAGGAATGAGGGTTAGGGGATGCGAATGAGGTGTGTGGAAAAGAGAGAGGATAGGAAGAAGGATGGAAGAGGATTGGAAAGAAGGAAAGAAAAAGGGGGGAGGAGAGGAAAAACAAGGAGAGTAAGATATTGTTGTAAGATGGATCGAAAGGAAGAGGAGGTAGAGAGGGAGTATAAGGAAGGGAGGCTGCAGAGAAAGGGATGGAGGAAGGAAGGGACAGAGAAAGGGAGGAAGGAGGAAAGGGAGCAGAGAGAGAGGAGGAAAAGGGGCAAGGAATGAGGAAGGGAGGGATGAAGAGGGGTAGATAGGGAGGGAGGGAGGGAGGAAGAAGAGGGTAAAGAGGGAGGGAAGGAGGGTGTAATGATGGAAATGTATAGCGTGTGTGATGGATTGTGCCGATGACTAATGCTCGTATGATTTCCTCGGGCGGGATGAATTAAGCGTCTTGCGTTGCAGCCGCCCTTTTAACTCACCCTTTATTCATCGCCTCTAAACTGGTATGTCAACTCATTGTCGTGTGAGAGATATTCATGAGTTTCATTCACGTGAGGATTTTTCAATGAATAATCCTTTTTTTATTCATTCGTTCTTTGGACACCATTTATGCAAGTGAGCATATCATTTGTTTATGGCATTTTTTTGGTTATTCATCTTCATTCAGAGACACAAAAGATGGTAATAATAGCAAAATATATTTATTCTCTTTGTTATTGTTTTACATGATTCAGAACACATTTTATAGTCTCCTTTTGCTTCATATGAAAGACATGAATCAAGTCTGAACAGGAAATGAAGAGATAATTGATTCATTGCCTCAACTCAAACCGCCAGATGCCATAGCACTGGTCAGATCCTCGGGGGTGAATGTTGCTCTCGAGTACAAAAAAGAAGGAGAATGTCATGAATTTCATTTCCAATCTCATGCAAGAGAGTTACACCTCCATTAAAAGACGACCAAAGGCGTTCCGTGAGTGTACGTGAATGTGTGTGTGTGTGTGTTTGTGTGTGTGTGTGAGTGGTATACACACAGCACAAGGACACCACACACACACACACACACACACACACACAGCTTCACTATCGCCGTGTGGGTCCCTCACAGTGAAGGCATTTTCTCAACAATGACCGATGACTTCTGGAAAAGCTGTGAACTCGGCTGGAACCCCTCCCCCCTCTTCTCCCTGGAACCCCTCCCTCTCTTCTCCCTGGAACCCCTCCCTCTCTTCTCCCTGGAACCCCTCCCTCTCTTCTCCCTTGATCCCCTCTCCATCTCTCCTCTGGTACTCCTCCCCGTCTCCTCCACTGGAATTCAACCCCTCGCCCCCTTGAACCCCTCCCCCTCTCTCCCAATGAAACCCTTTCCCCCTCACATTCTCCCTCCCTCTGAAACCCCTCCCTCATCCATCCTCCTGGAACCTTCTCCAAACCTGCAATACTTATTCCTCTCCTTCACCTTTCCTTACCCCATCTTTACTTCCTCCCCCCTTTCATCTCACTCCATCTGTTTTCTTAACCTCTCTCCCTCTCTTTTTTTCTTACCCTCCATGTCTTCCTCTCGCTCCCTTTCTCCCTTCTCTTCCCTTCCCCCTTCTCCCCGACATTCCCCTAGAGATACACACAAGCGAACACTCTCGTACTCTCCCCCTCCTCCCCATCTCTCTATCTTCCCTTCCTCTCATACTCCACCTCCCTTCCTCTACCAGAAACCAACACAAACACAGATTTTTGCCCTCCTCCTCCTCTTCCTCCTCCTCTCCAATCCCTCTCCTTCACACACACACACACACACCATCCCATCTCTCCCCTCCTCTCTTTCCCTCCCTCCCACCCTCCCTCCCCCGTTCCAACAACCATTAGGGGGGCCTCTGGACGTCGGGCCATCTTGAATAGCGGCCATCACAGTCATGATGTGTTAATCATAAAGCCGACCAACCAAAATGGTGGTTCACTGCATAACAGGCAAAACTTGGGGACCTGACGAGGGACGGGAGGGGTAGGGGGAAGGGGTGGGGGGAAGAGTGGGAGAGGCAGGGAGAAGAGGAGGAGTGGAAAGGGGAAAGAAATATGGGATGGTAGAGATATTAAGAGTGAAAAGAGGTAGGAAGAGAAGAAAATGAAGAAAGGAGGAGATAAAATGATGAAAACTGGATATGGAAAGGAGGGAGAGGTTGGAGAGAATTGTAGAAAAGAAGACAGGGGAAAAGAAGGAGGAAATGAGAGGAAAAGATAGGAGAACAGGTTAGTGAAAATACCACGGAACAGAGAAAAGACAATAAACAAACAAAAAATAAGAAATAGAAAATCGCCCAAAATAACAGTATTGATAACTTTTAGAAAATCCTAAAACGGTGGACAACGCTAAAAAAATCTAAATAAACGAATAAAATAAAATAAATAATACAAAACAAAACAAAAAAAGTCAATCATATCCGAAGTTCTTTTTACCGGATCCACATAGCATAAAGAGGTAACAGCACTGACAAACATAAACCATTAACTTCACTATACTCCATCAAACCAGGAGCTGCGGCCTTGCAACTCACCACCGTAATATTCCGGGGTTTTTTTCCCACCAATGCATTTACAACCGGTTATGTTGATAATGGAAAAAAAAGGAACTGGTTATCGTCCAGAAGAGGTGCATTAATATTCATGTATTAGAAATTGTGGGGAAAAAACATAAAGTATTATTTAAGCTCGAGTCAGTATCACAAATTGTAAGATATTTGATAGTTGATGGAGATTAATCTCTTACCTTTGAGAATTAGTTAAGATATCTACGAGTTATTAAAAATATTCAGAAGTTTTTAAAGATATTTAGGAGTTATTAAAGATATCTAACGTTCCCAATTTAAGATTTATTAAATATGTCAATTTAATTTAATCTTCTAAAACTGCAAAATATAATAATATATTACAAAGGAACACTACAACTTATTCCACATCACCTACAACCAGATAAACATTAGAGAGGAAAATATTATATTATTTCGCTTATAACAACCTCGACGAAAATGAAGTAAAGAAAAGTTATAATTTTCTTGTTATTGTTTGTCTGTAGTTTAAGATTTCAATTACCATGGTCTTTAAGCTCCGTTCATTAAAATCCTATCTACACCAGAGACAGAAAAAATCTACAACAATTTTGAAATCATTCTTTGTTAGTTACTTGTCATCATTCTTGTTTACTTGTATACTACAATAACAAAATCATTTCATTACACTAGACAACAACTCTTGGAATAAATTACGTTAAATAAATCAAACACCTTAAAATAAACCAACATCAAATACTATGATATATTTTCCAACCAATACAAATGTCAACAATGTCAACAAAACCCCACAACGATACATAATAAAAAAATACATAATAAAAAATACATAGAAAAATCCTTATTGTATACATGATGAGAATAAGAAAATATTGTGAAACTTTACCATCAAGTTTCCCTAGAGTACATAAGGCAATTAACTAGTCGTTTCTTGTATTGTAATCTATATGTAAATGACTGACTAGACGAACAACAACAACATGAAAGAAAACGTAATTGCAGACATTGAGGAAAACTGCCGAGTCATCTTGGGTTTTTTTTACAGAAGTTTATGTAATTTTGGTGAGAGAGAAAGAGCTTGGGAGATACAAATGAGAGACAGAAAGAGAGAGCTAGAGAAGCAAAGAGAGAAATATCGAGGAAGGGAGAGTTATAGAGAGAGATTAAGGAATAGGTAGATATGTAGATAGATACAGAGAGAGACCGAGGCAGAGACCAGAGAGGGAAATAAAACGAAAAAAATCAGAAATTAAAATAAAGAGAGAGAGAGAGTGCATTGAGCCCTCACATCAGGGAGGGAGGGAGGTGAAGGGAAAGGCACCCAGCCAGACAGGCAAGAGGCAGAATTAAGAAAACACGTCCATTTGTCAGCGGTAACCACATGGTCGGGTCGCCTCCCACTGTAGGCCTTGCTAATGGCAAAAAATCCTCATTAGTTTTGATGTATTAATGTTACCTTGGCCGGGATTGATGGATGATGATGGGGAGGTGAAGGGTAATCGCTGCTTTTTAGCGATTAGGGTTGAAGGGAACCACGCCCCCCCCTTCCCACCATTCTCCTTCCCCTATTCATATCCCCCTACCCTACCTTCCCCTACCGTTACCCCCTTCCCTCTTCCCCCCACCCAATGCTTCCTCTACCCTTACTCTCTTCCCTCCCTTCCCCTTCCTCTATCCCCCTTCCCACAATCGCCGAATTTCCCTATTTCCATTATCATTATCGCCCGTAGCTCCTCCACCTACTCTTCTCTTCCTCTGTTTTCTTCCCTACGTAGACGCAACTGTGAACAATACTTTAATAATACTCAAGGGTAAAATATTAGTGGTATTATCCAATGGAATACCCACTGTCAGTATTAGCTTCTGGGACTGATAAGATATAGATGTCTTTCAGTAACCATACACCATTATAATGCTCTAAGGAATACCATTATAATTATATATTTATTATAAGTATTAGCCTCCGAGTTTAATACAAATATAAAATACATTCAATGATATCTGCCATCTCAAATACCACTCAGCTTATCAGTCTTTGGGGAATTATACCAAAATACTAAGTTACATGACCACAACACCAATCTTTAATAACACTCTATATAAAATCATAAGAGCATTATAGAATTCAACACTAATCCCATTCTACGGTAATCCTCCATTGTTGTGTTAATCCTACCCTAAAAGATTAATAGATATTCGTCCTTTTTCTTGCATGGTCTCTCAATGGGATTTTAATGATGCTCGATAATGAATCTGTGAAACATTATATCGCATGATACGTCAGAAAACGACCGTGATTGGTGGATGGTAGCCAATGAGAGACCTCCTACCATTCATCCATCTTGCTTCGACGTGGCCGGAAAATGATGGCTTGTGGCTAAATTTTCCATTATCCATTGTATATATATATATTTTTAACTTTTTCCATTATCCCTTTGGTTTTCTTTTAGCTGTGGTTATAAATGTCGAACGTATAATGTAAATAAGATTCAAAGGTTTAATTTACTTATAACTAATATAAGTGGAAATAAGTATATGTTCGGTAGAGTATTTTGGTTTTAATCGGAAATAAAAAGAAACAAATAATTATTGGTTTAAATTCTGCTGAGGTGAATTCGGTTTGCTTTCTGTTTTTTTTTTTTTTACGTGGCTGATCCTTTGACCTTGTTAATGTGAAAGGAAATTCATTGACCAATTTTATGGTGTACGCCAACCATTCTCTTGAGCTTACACACACGCACACACACATACACATACACACACACATGATCCTGTAGACATTTACATAGAATAACCCGATTTAAATTTATAATTATTAAGAGACGATTGTAAAAGTTATTCACTCTATGCCAACAAGTGATTATCAAATCCAAATTATGATAAAAACAACAACCCTATTTTCTTCTTTCCCATCTTCCCATTCCATCACATTCCCGAAACGTAGATGAAAAGAAAATACACCTCCTGTTTCCTCTCTTCCATTTCCCCTTCTTACCACCTTTTCCATAATACTCACGAGTCCCCCTACTCCCTATCCTTACCACCCTACCCCCTTACTCCCTTAACCCCTACCCTCATACCACTTACCCCACCATCCCCCCTTTTAAGAAATTTTGTAAGAGTTTCCCATCGGCTGGTGGCGGTGGAAAAGAAAATAGATCGCTGGTAACTTAGGCGGCCCCTTTTCCGCGTGGTAAAAATTAATGATTCTGGAACGTCAAGCTCAAAACGTTGTGTAGATATGGCTCGATAGTTCGGGATAATACACAGAGTAATGAACTGTGAGAGTGACACCGGTCTGACGTGGCTCTGGGGACGGCATGCGGTGCTGGGATGGCTGTGTGGGAGAGGTGGAATGGTGGCTATGTGGGAGTGTGTGTGTGTGTGGTGGAGGAGAATAGTGTTTGGTGCTGGGATGGTTGTGTGGGAGCGGTGAATGTGGATGGAATGGTGGTTATGTATGGGAGGGTGTGTGTGAGAGGCGGATGTGGATGGAATTGTAGGAAAGCGTAACCATAGGCGTTTCGAAAGATTATAATGCACATAACCAAGAGAAAGAGAATGTAGATGAGAAGAGAAAAATAATAATAGAGACTATGATTATAAGATATCGATACTGAGACAACATTTACTTCCTTGTAAAATATGGACGATAACTCTCTCTCTCTCTCTCCAGGTATATAAAGCTACATCATAGCCCACTTAACACACCTTCAGTCTACTTACCACCTCACTGGACGGCCTAACTCCCACAACATGAAACACACTTATTATGGGGTTCTATATCAACATGAAACAGCCACTTTGGAAATGCAGAGATTCTACAATGCGTTTCAACTTTGTGAACAGCGGTGAGCGAGAGAAGGAAACTCAGGCCGAGAAGGTACTAACTGACATCGATGATGGATAAGGGCGACTTTCAATAGCGGTATAGAGAGAGAATGAGCCTTGTTATCGAGTTCGTAGATAGCATTGTTTGAACCCCGACACAAACAAGGCGATTACCTCACCCTAGGAGGCGCCCTACTGTACCATGATCTAATTGGACCTCAACACGCGAGATTCCTCCTCCCCCTTCCCCTTTCTGTCTTCGTTCTTCCCTTTGTCTTCCCTTCCTATTTCCCTGACTTCTTCCTCTCCCCACCCATTATCTTTTCTTTGTTTCCCCATCATCCTCCATTCTCCTTCTTTCTCTCTGTTTCTCCCTCCCTTCACCTCCCATCCCTCCTCTTCCCCCTCCTTCCCTCCCTATCCCTTTCTCCTCTTCCCCCATCCCACCCCATCCCCCCATTCCCCATCCTAACCCCCAACCCCCCCCTTCCTACCCTACCTCTCCCTCCCTCCATCCACTAAAACACTATTACAGTTATGACCTCCTAAGAAAAGTAAATACTTGGATAACGAAGACCAACCAAGCCTCGTCGAATTCCTGGAGGAGGCGATAAAGACGTCAAATAATAATAAGACCATAAAAGTTCACGTGGACGACGAGGATGGTGAACCTAAGTCTCTTGATTTATGGGTAATGTACGACCATGTGTTCTCTCTCTCTCGTTAGGTAAGAGATTAGCGAGAGAGCATGTGAGAAGCTTTCAGGTATTGTTTTGTCCGTCAGTTTGTCAGTCCATCACGGTTGCAAAACTGGCTGACTAATTGGCTTGGTTGACTGACTGGCTTACTGTAGCTGACCTTCTTGGTTGGCTGGCTTGGCTGGCTGACTAGCTGGTGGCCTCTCAAGCATTAACTCGGGGTTTGAGTACAGCTTTGGAATACACGCCATTTGCTGTCTTTATTACCGCCAGTCACGCGAGCTTCCGCGGCAAGTCCTTGTTTCATATTTTTAGAAACTACTTGATTGATGTGAACGTCGACCGGCAGAAAAATGATGACGAACCTATTGTGTATAGTTTCAATGTGTTTTTTCTCTCATTTTTTCCCATTTATAGTCGTGTGAAATTGCCGCCCCGAGGACTTTATTGTACAGTATATAGATAAGGCGAATTCTACAAGACTAACAATTTATTCATTATGTGTGTTGTTAACTTACCTGCGCTCCGGGGTAATTATATAATTGGTTCCATTGTCATGAAAAATGGATGAATTTAAGTGTTGATTTTTTTCCATCCAGAGAAACAGTAAGCGGAAACACAACGGGAGGTTAAAACTGGTAGACTTAATACTTGTGTGAAAGTAAAGAGAAATGAAGTTAATATATACTAAGACACAGACGCTAATAGCTATAACCTTCCTGTATTGCATAATATTGGTATTCTCAACTTGACGCGAGACTTGTTGTGATAAATGTTTTCTTTATACCTTCACACAGCTTACTGAGAATGATGGGAAAAATGGCTGGCTATTATGAACTACTCCATCTGATTTATACGTCCTTAGATTTTCCTGATGTACGTCACGTGACAACTTCTACTATACAGAGAGAGAGAGAGAGAGAGAGAGAGAGAGAGAGAGAGAGAGAGAGAGAGAGAGAGAGAGATTTTATTATACCATGTAACAGTAGATTACTCCCATAAGGTTCTACCACGTCACAATACCTGGCTGGCTCTCAGCAATAGAACGATCGTCCTGGAGTAAAAATAACCTCATCATATCAACACAAGGGCAATAACTTAAGCTGTTAGGTCGCATAACGCTGGGATAAGTTGACAGCACGTCATTGGTCTAGATTATCCCGAATTGATTTATAATTGGAGTAGCTTTAGCAGGAGGATTACGTCATACACCACAACCACCAATCAGTGATCAGAGTTTACCAAAGCTTGGAATCTTTTTACAAGCTATATATTCATTCTATAAAACCTCGTTTTTAGTTAGATTTACTTCATAGCTCCATTGATCATTCATCCAGTGCTCCCCCTAAAAGATGGCCATAAACTCCATTAACCAATGGAATAAGTCCCAGAAAACGTGAATATTGTATCATCCTCCCTATCTACCAATCACAGACCACCTTTTTTGTCCTCCAAATCCCCTCCGCCAATGAGAGTTCTGTCATGTACTGGAACTGATAATTTTCTCGGCGAATAACAATAAAACAAAACGTTCTCCTGGTTTTTGTCGCCTCGCGTGTTGGGGTTCGTTCCGGCGCCATTTTGTTCGTGATAACCCTTAACGTTAACATTTTTTTCCCAGAGAATTTGTTTCACGTTATTTATGTTGTAATACAAAAAGACCTGCGGGTGAATTTCTTTTATATATATATATATATAATTTTATTTGGGTGTGTGTGTAAATATAACCATTTTAATAAACCATTACATACATACACACACATATATATATATATATATATATATATATATATATATATATATATATATATATATATATATATATATATATATATATATATATATATATATATATATATATATATATATATATATATATATACCTCCTATAAAACACGATTCATATTCATATAACTTATATAATGAATATACCGTATAATTATCCAGTTATATATCTTATACTTAATATACACCAGTCGTAAAATAAAATTACTGTCAGAGAAACTGTAGATTCAGTATTTAAGTCCATTAATTCCCTTCTCATTAACAAACATAGGATGGTCCAGTCACACTCTCCACCATGCTAGTCTATCCATACAACAAGACACATCTATCCGTTTCATCATTCTGTAAATTTATCTTACTCTTTTACTTCTCTTTTATCTATCCTTTATTTTTGTTTTCCATTTACTTCAGTCTCTATTAATCATTATTTTCTGTCTAAATAATGTCTCCGCCTTTTCATCCCTTCCTCTCATTTGTTTTCGGCTTTTTCATATATACATTCTCAACATATTTATACCCATTAATTAACATCAAGGAACGATACAACTTATATAATTTATCTTTATTTTGTCTACGTTCTCATTCATTATCATTCGTATCGTTTTGTTACTAGTTAAAACATGGTTAAATTCCTAAATATTATAATATTATCTCTATCATATATTTATCATTAATTTCTAAATTATGTTTATAACTAACATGTATACCTGAAAGCCTTAGTAACAGGTGTGGGTGTAAGATGTATGAGGCAGGTGTGACAGGAAAAGGAGGAGGAGGAGGAGGAGGAGGGAGTTTGGTGTTGTGACAAGTTTATGGGAAAGTTAGAAGTGAAAATGCACACACACACACACACACACACACACACACACACACACACACACACACACACACACATATATATACATATATATATAGGAAAATCCACACGTGCAAAGTGAGAATATGCAAAATTATCATCTGTTTAAGATTACTCAGCTAAACACTAACGGACACCGATGATGAAGGGAACGCCAAGCAGTTTATAAGTTAAAAAAAAAAGACAACGTAAACACAGATGAATGAATGAAGGTATAAGGGTGTAAAAAGAGGAGAGGTAAAATATAAAAAAAGAAAAGAAAGACGCAAGAAAATTAAGACAAAAATGAGAATGAGAAATATGATAACAGAAGAGATACAAAAAAATAAAAAGGAAATAAATATATGAGTTACAAACACCAAATGATATAATGATATATAATGACAACGACGAGATCATTAAGAAAAATATATGTGTGTGAGAGAGAAAGAGAGAGAAAGCGAGAGAGAGAGAGAGAGAGAGAGGGGGGGTGTGGAGAGAGAGAGCAGCTAACATGTTGGGTTCTTACATCACTTGGCCCTTATCACCTGCCTGCCATTTATTATGTTGATAATAGGTGTCGTGTGTATGAGTAAACACATGCAGATCTTGTATGTTGAGTCATGACCGCGGGAGATGGTGCAGACTCTCTCTCTCTCTCTCTCTCTCTCTCTCTCTCTCTCTCTCTCTCTCTCTCTCCTCTGTGTTTGTCTAGCTCTGTTACTTTCTCGCTCTTTTGTTTCTCTCTTAGTTTCGCTCTCTCTGTTTCTCTAATCCTTCTGTTTGCCTCTCTCTCTCTCTCTCTCTCTCTCTCTCTCTACCCAAACATCCAAGCGTCCATATATCCCTCTCTCCTTATCCACTACCCTTAAGGTATACCAATAAACAAACTAAACAACGAAAACAAAGAGGAACAGAAAAACAAGTATCAAATACAAAGCATTCAAGACATTCATAACCTGTACACTGTCCAGACTCTGTACTAAATACCCCGTGTGTAGTGTTAGTGTTCTGTAATAATGTATCAGGGTGGTGATGGTGTAGTCGTGTGTGTTGAAGCCATGAAGACAATTGCGTTTTAGCATCCGTGTTGGCTAGTAGATGGTGCAGTAAAATGTAAGGGAAATCATCCTATTTTATCAAGTATCTATTTATGACGATACAGGAGGGAAAATAATGTGATATTTGAATTGGGATAAATAGTGAAATGAGTCGATTGTGTTATGGC
Organism: Homarus americanus; assembly: GCF_018991925.1. Classification (NCBI taxonomy): domain Eukaryota; kingdom Metazoa; phylum Arthropoda; class Malacostraca; order Decapoda; family Nephropidae; genus Homarus; species Homarus americanus. Next base: position 11,692,030 of record NW_024733126.1, on the reverse strand, counting down.
GGTGGAAGAAAGACTATATCTGCTATGTTGTAAATGTTGGTGAAAGAGATTGTATTTTTCATTTCTTTCGCCTGATATGATAGTTAAAGATACTGGAAGGTTATTATATGTACAAACTTCAATCAACAGCCTAAAGGTCCTAAATGTTTCATAACCCTTTAATTAACAAAAGTCAAATTCTATTATAATTATATATAATTTGTTTTTAAGTAATATTTGATATCTCATTCAGGATACTACATAACTCAACCATTTATTTTTTATTATATATATAAGGATTGGCAGAGTGGTGTTTGATATCCCACATTAAGATCTGATGACTTTTACCGTAGCTCTTTGTTATTAAGTCACATAGGATGTTTCCCTTCAGGTTAAAACATGATGTATTAATTTAGCGGGATCTTATTTATTATTTATAATCAAGAAATATTAACTAGGTCTTATTTCACCATCAATGTAACATAACTTATCTTTTTGCTGGCATTAGCTCACTTGGGCACAGGTCTATAATTATACTATCGTTACTTTAAGGTTAATTTACACTTTTGAAATATATCTTAACATCCTGATACCACTGTGTATTACTTAAGCATACTTAGTACTGTCTCATATACTTTCACTATTTTGAAATATTCTTTAGTTTCCTAATGGCAGTTGTATTTACCCATATTTATAGAAGACATTTTTTTCGCCATATTACTGCTTTTCACTTTAACGTTGACTCTACAAATGTTACCTTCCCCCCAAACATTAATACTACTTTAATATTCTAATGGCTACATCATCATCTTAATGCGATTTTTTTCTTCTTCTTCATCTTAATGCTAATGTTCCTTATAACATCTAATTCCACTTTGACATCCCGACACTAATGGCACTCTTAACTGTTGCAGGGATCAGCCTGGTCGTGGTAACTCATATGCAGATGACGTAGCCAGCGAGAGTGGATGGCTGTGTTTATCGGTATGAGATACTGCGACTAGGGTGTACCGGCGGACCAAACCCCCCCTGTCACTCATCGACCGGACCTGGACAACTCTTTACGGACTGCTGCTCCCAACGCCAGACGACTTGAGGTAAACTACACGTTGATTTCTGAGGTCCCAGGAGTACCCAAGAGATAAATATATATATATGACTTGAAATGCAAGATGATGGGAATGGAAAGAAGAAGAGATGTTCAGAGAAGAGGACAAGAGGAAGAAAAACAAAGTAGATGCCGAGAAAATGCCTTGGGGTATCTCAGCTCACCTTGACAGTTTCCCCGATTGTGTTCAAGAGAAGAAAAGACGAAAAACTAAGAAGATAAGGAGACATACAAGAGATGGCTTAACAATTATGAGAAGGGTTGTGATAAGAACATGGAAATGAAATAGAAATGTGTTAAGTGATTCAGTTAACGTTGTCACCATCAGTGTGACTTGTTCCTTGTATAAGTTACTATGTGAAGGACATAAACCTGTGGATTATCACAACAATAAGGATGTGTATTGTGAGTGGCAATTATAAGAGGAGGGTCAGACCTTACTCAGAGCTATTTTCGGCACACCTTCCCTCATGGAATCATAAAGAGACTTATTCATGAGTGAGAAAATCTACTGTGTGTTGAGAAAAGTTCTATACCTGGTCTGAAAACCTTGAAGAAAAGAAGTGATTCACAATATAATGAAATGGAAGTTATCTGGAAGAATCAGTGTTAAGTGATTATAAATTCTTGGGGTGAGTAGTTGTGTGATGACGGTGGTGGTTTCACTCGAGGAGAAGGTGTGCTGTAGATAATAAATGAGACAGTGTAAGAGAGACAGAAGATACCTTGGGAAGAACAGTGTTAAGTGCTTGTAATACAGAGAGACTTGGCCTCGTCCTGGGCACCACAGCTTTCACGAAAATCATCTCAAGGCTTCTTTCTCCGATAGTCTTCAAATAGCTCCTTGGTTGAACATAACTTATACTCACATCACAAGAGAAATTATAATTTAGCTTAATCGGGATGAAATACTTCCTTCACACAATCAGATTGTGTAAAAAAATATATATTCAGTATAAAAGAAGAAAAACTCCGTAGAAATTACGCAAATCAGAGTCGTCAGTTAACTTGGACAAGATCGAGTTGTGATCACGTGTAAGAAGATAATCTTAATCAGTTTGCCAAAGCTCAGTGCGACCCCTGATTAGTTGTTATGATTTGTAAGTTAGAATTTTTTTCACTTCTCTGTTTTATTGTTAAGATAAAATTATTATATTTGTTCTTTCTTTTAACTCATTGCCAAAATGATTCCCTGATTAATTGTTATTCAAATTGTAGTAAGAACAAGTTAAACTGGTACGCCATGTAACGTTATGTGGTTTACGAGTTACCTTATGTTGAGTAGGTTTCCCTCCACGGGACATCCATTGTATGTGATGCTAAAATATGTACGGGCAGTGTTTTACACCTTGTAATATGTATTATTAATCTCTCCTCAAAGGTGAACCACACTTTCCTCAATAGCTGACACAATACAGGTTTGATTTTCCCCTCAATAGTGTAAAAGAAACTAAGGAGTCACGTGACTATTCCTTCAATAGCTAACAGATAATATGAAGGCTTTTTTATTAGAGTGTTGTATAAGACACGTCTTCAGTACCGTGCAAACAGACACATGTGCAAGCAGATATGTATGGAGATATGTACACTACAATTTGCTGACACACTCACCACACACACACACACACACACACACACACACACACACACTTTCCTCAATACTTATAAAGTACATTAAATTTTTTCGATGGTGTAAAATTAAAAAATAAATAAATCGCATAACATTATTCAAAAAAGCTTTCAGAAGGCGCATCAAAATTTCCTCAAAGGCCATTACAGAGTTATGTGTACAATACAAATATTTATTATTTTTTTGTTTTGTTTTAATCGTGTAACGAAGAAATTCTAATCAAATTTATCCACTTCAGGATCTTTTAAAAATCAGAAGAGGAAAACAATATAACTTTATACCAGACACTCTACTTTCTATTGCATCCAAAATGCATACTTCTCCGTTGCTTGATAACATTTGCATTACAGAATTATTATATATAAAAAAAAATCGGAAAAAGAAGGTATTTGATCTAGCCTCCTGCCAGAGAGAGGCGCTCAGCTCGTATGTACTGTACATGATGGTGTGTGTTGATGCTGCTTGGCCAAGGTGAATGCGGATGTAAACGAGCCTCATTTTGTGCAATGCTGTCCATATGGCTTTATTAAATGGTGTAAAAAGTTATAGCGATGATACTGTAATCATGGCGGTAGATTTGTTGCGTAGCAGTAAGAGAAACAACCTCCTCCTCCCCCCTCACGTACATGCTCCTCCCCCTCACATACATGCTCCTCCCCCTCACATACATGCTTCTCCACCCCCACACACAATATCCCCCCTCTTACATACACCCTCCTCCACCTCCTCCACTTAAAACAACCCCCTATCCCACCCAACTACCCCCTATCCAAACCCGTCCATCTCCTCAGCTCCCCCCCCCCTTTCATCTATCCTCCATAATATTCTTCATCCCTTCTCCTCCTCCTATTTTTATTATTTCTTTTCTCTCCCCTTCCTCCTCTCTGTAAGTCCCTTTCTATTCCCACACCAATATACCATTACTCCTCCTTCACCTCTTCATCTACTCCCTCATCACCCCCACACAGTTCCACCCCTTGTACCACTCCCTCCTCCTCGCCCTCCAATATCATCCCTTAACTCCTCCTGCATCCCTTCGTCCTCCCTCCCTCCCACTCCAAAATCACCCCCTCCCCCCCTCCCTCCAAAAATATCCCTTCTCCGGTGTTTTGTGAGTCGCCAGCCGCTCATCCCACACGTGGCTGGAATCTTTGAAGCATTTCATAGAAAATGCGAGATTTTTACAACATAGGAAATGACTGTAGCTTATTCCTCAAATTTTATAGTTTTTAAAAGCCGATTATTTTATATCCATTGATTATTTTCTTCTTCTTTCTTCCTCTCTATTATATACAAGTTTATGTACATATATATTTATATATCTACTAAGATATATGTATATATGTATACAGAACAAATTTATTTTTCATAATCGCGTACACCAAAAAAAATTATAACCAATTAATTTCTGATGTTATATTTTACATGTAATAATTTTCACTTTTGTCATATGTGGCATTAGTTTTGTTTATTCTTCTGACAAACAAAAATAAATAGAAAAATAATTGTATACCTTCAGCTCATGTCCATTATTGTTTCATGGCAAAACACCGATGTTGTAATTATTACCGCAAATTATTATTATTTTTTTTTGTACTACACAACAATAGTTTCGCGTTATGGAATACGCTTTTTCAAAGTATACGATTAGTTTTAAGAGTTAAGCAATATTCCTGTAAAAAGTTGTCTACTGTAAATTAACAATGATGATAATGATATGGATAATGATAAGAAAAAATCTTTCTAAAGGCATAGAACACGATTCATTGACAAAAATAAACTGTGTCCAAATAGAAATTTGCTTTTAAATGTCCCTTTCTGTTTATGGCTTGTTTGTTTATATAGGCAACCAGGCTGTGTGCTGTAGATACACATGTATACACAGACAAATAGACATACGGGGATCCACATGCCTTAGACATACACCTACACAAACAATTGCATACAGATGCACACAAAACACACACATACACACCAATAAGTTACAAATCCCCATTTACAGGTAAATAAACACCGGAAATAAATGACCACTTTAGACTTATGGAAGAAGTGTTCAAGAACTCAAGGCTTGGAGAAGTAATAAGACAAATCTCCCGGACAACTACTGAAGAATTAAACAACTTCTAGAAATATATCACAGGAATTAGAATCTGGGTATTTATTGGCAAAAGCAATATTCAGAAACTGCTTCAGAGATCTTAGAAAAATATTAATGGAATTTTTTTTATTTTTTTATTGATAAAAAAAAGTTACATTTTGGTAATGAGGTTTAAGAAATTGATTGAGAAAGAAAAATTACTTGCTGGAAGCCATTGCCAAAGAGTTAATGGAAGGCAGGAGCAGTATTGGAAAAGTGATTGAGCAATATGGTATGTAACTGTTTGAGCGATATCGAAGTGGTTAAGTAGTATGTAAGTGATTAAGAACATGATTGAAAACAGCCGAGAGTCTTATAAAAGTGCTGGACGAGTGTAAGAATCTTGCGTAAGTGTTGAATCAAAATTTAAAAGTATCAAGGAAGTGTTGGGGCAGTGCAGAGGTGTTGTATAAGTGTTGGGGCAGTGAAGAGGTGTTGTATAAGTGTTGGGGCAGTGAAGAGGTGTTGTATAAGTGTTGGGGCAGTGAAGAGGTGTTGTATAAGTGTTGGGGCAGTGAAGAGGTGTTGCATAAGTGTTGGGGCAGTGAAGAGGTGTTGTATAAGTGTTGGGGCAGTGAAGAGATGTTGCATAAGTGTTGGGGCAGTGCAGAGGTGTTGTATAAGTGTTGGGGCAGTGAAGAGGTGTTGTATAAGTGTTGGGGCAGTGAAGAGGTGTTGTATAAGTGTTGGGGCAGTGAAGAGGTGTTGTATAAGTGTTGGGGCAGTGCAGAGGTGTTGTATAAGTGTTGGGGCAGTGAAGAGGTGTTGTATAAGTTTTGGGGCAGTGCTGAAAATTTTAAAAGTGTTGAGGATGTGAATAAGTGACAAAAAACACTTATATAGATCTAACCTATAAAGATGGGAATCATGACCAACCTCTAGACTCCCCTTGAACTAGTATGTATTTTCTGTAGATATTAAATAGATTCCTACCCTCTACTCTCCATCTTTCCCTCCAAAAACGAATCTTTAATTAATCAGTAATTCAAAACAAAACCAAAAATTCTCCCACCCAAAAATTATTGAATTATTCGTAGTTACTATCTCATTTATATTTCACTTACTATAGCAGATTTAAGAACATTTTGATCAATAGATGCGACTATTGTTAAAAGAGAAACTTGACAATTTTTTTTCCTACACGTATATGGATTTCACGTTCAAACATAATGGATGAGTTCTACAGGACTTGTGCACTCAGAGTGTTGGATACTATTAATCTGAATAATGAATGACCCCCCTTATGAATAACTGACCTAATCTTCTGTCTGGGAAATGTGTGTGTGTATATATATATATATATATATATATATATATATATATATATATATATATATATATATATATATATATATATATATTTCCCAATATATATGGATCCTCGTGTTTCGAAGCCGGATTTGGTAAAACGTTACTCTGACCACCTACCTGATACGGGTAGTCCTCATTAGAGGTTCACGGCGCCATAAGCTCGTTGAACAGGCTTTGTGTGAAATATAACAGAGTCTAGGACTGCTTTTAGTATCCTGATGGTCCAGCGGTTAGCGTTCCCCGGTCACAATCATGGGGCCGTAGGTTTTCGAATCCTGGCGGGTTGAGGTGTTGATTTTATATATATATATATATATATATATATATATATATATATATATATATATATATATATATATATATATATATATATATATATATATATATATATATATATATATTACCTACTTCAATCACTTATTCATTTCAATTATTCATGATATACTCACATAAAACACGTGGTAAATAGACCATATACCTTTTACATGAGTCTAGGGTAGATTTTCCTAACTACATTTTTTTTCTCGTATGTAAAAAAAAAATGTTTAGAGCTAGCATATGGCCAGAGAGCGACACAGGTAATGACACGGCCGACAACGTGAGGAACGACTCTGCCTGATAGTCGATAAGTAAACCAATATATAGGTGATGGATGTGTAAGTGTGTTTATCAAAGACAATTGTTATATTTACAAGGGAAATAATTAGCCTAAAGGGGGATATTTCAAGGGTTATAGGGGGTAATTTTTAGGTTTCAAGGGGTAATTTCAGGGGTTAAGGGTTCATTTAAGGTGTTTATTTAAGGATTCAATGAGAAATTTAGGGGGTTTAGGGGTTATCTTAAGGGTCAGGGGTAATTTTAAGGGTTCCGGGGCAAATTTAAGGACTCAGGTGGTCATTTTAAAGGACCCTAGAGGTAATTTTGAGGGTTCAGAAGTCATTTTAGAGGTTAAAGGGCCATTTTAAAGGTTCAGGGGGTAATCTTAAGGATTTAGGGTCCAATGTAAAATGTATGTAAGGTTTCGGGTCTCTAAATGCTTTTGATTTGGAGCTATGGCTAGAACATGTCCTTTTAATACGATAGATGGAAAGCAATTCAATTTTAATTCTATTTTTTAACACACATTAGAATTCATTTTCTTTGGTCACGTAGCATTAAATTCATATTATTTAGATTAATAGAACAACTCGCTGCAGTTAATTCTGGACAGGAATATTAATTAAGGAAGGAAAATTACTCTGAGTCCTTCTCTGTACTGGTATCAACAGGGATTATAATAATGATTTGGCTAATGACACACGAAGTATTTGTGGGTATCCTGGCCAATGGTGCCAACAGGAGCTCATTGGTACCAACAGGAATCCAATGGTGCCAACAGAAGATCAATGGTACCAACAGGAGCCCAATGGTGCCAATAGGAGCCCAATGGTGCCAATAGGAGCCCAAAGATGCCAAAAGGAGCCCAATGGTGACAACAGGATGAATGGTGCTATCAGAACCAACGGTGCAACCACAAGACCAGTAGTACCATCAGGACCAATGGTGCCACTCAGAGAACAGACCAATTACTGACATTTATCAACCTCATGCAAGATGATGAGGTTATCGACCCGTAGTTAATTACTGATAATTATTGCCAATTACCTCAGTAAATGGATAATAATTCTCTTAATTACAATATTACATAGATTACCCTCTAAGTATAATAACAACGCTTGATATTAGAGTAGTGAGAACCTGACGATAAGACTAACAGACGCAGTGACACTTGTTAATGTATCTTGAGATGATAATACTTAATAATCCTTCCTCAAGTTTGTTAAGAAGCATTATTAAAAACCTCATTCTTGAACTCACCTTAAACAGCAGGTATTTTTTTTTAATAGATTGAAATTCCTTTAAAAAAAACTGTACCATACTTGTTGCTAAGAGACCAGTTTTATTATTGTCGTTATTTTTTTCTCTTTTTCATTAATTTTCTGTCGATTGTATCTTTTGGTGACTTTAATCTACTCAATATCCGCCTTTCCTGATCCGACCGATACTGATTTTAGAGATTGAGGGAGTTTTCTTAGACATGACTGCATTCAAATCACCTAAAGATTCACCCCAAGCTTCTTTCAACTGAAGATTAACCACACTATTGCTACCTGGAAGGCTTATGTTTGGTTAGGTTAGGTTAGGTTAGAGTAAGCGGCTCTTGTCTTGTCTCTCAAATTAAATCACCGATAAGATCTTCATCACTTGGCTGACAAGATCTTCCGGTCATTAACTGATTGTCTGAACCAGAAGAAGATTGACGTTAAAGTGTCAGCCAGAGGGAGGTCCTCACAGGTGCTTCGTCGGTGAGCTGACTACAAAGGGAGAAGCTCGTATTCGCAGGCGCTGAGCGTTCCTTTTATTACCGGATGAACTAGTTTGACCGACCTTCATATTAGCACTTAACCAAAGGTCATGTGCTTTGGCAATGAGGATGTTGTGTTGTATTCTTGTGTAATGAATTAATTATCTGTCAAGGATCCTTTGGTTGACCTCTTACCCTCGCGACGGGGTGTAGTGGCTTCCTCACTCACGGGTGTGGTGTTACACTCCCCATCAACTTCACATGAACAGACAAAACTCAAAATAGAATGTACACTTTTAGTTCACTAACATAACCAGCCAACAACATCAAACATTTATATGATGTTTCTCTCTGACTTAACGAGAAACTACCGGTACAAAATACCTTCAAGTTGATAGTTATGAATACAATAAAAATCTGACAAGTGATTACAAATTTCTTATTGATCTTAAGCATCTTGTAACTGAGGCAAGTGTATATATACGAGTTGTGGTGTATAACGTACTCATGAGAGAGAGAGAGAGAGAGAGAGAGAGAGAGAGAGAGAGAGAGAGAGAGAGCATGATTGGCCTTTATGTAAACGAGACAAAAAATAAAAAAATAGACTAAAACAAAAACAATCATTTACAAAGGAAAATTATTAGCTTTATTTTTTTTTTAATTTGGTTAATATGCTGGTAATTCCAGCTTTCATCATTCATAAACACGTCCTCGTCACTGTGGCGGCCTCGGACGTCTCCCCCCCACACACAGCCTCTGAGTGGTGCATCATTGCCTCTTTTTGGAATACATAAATACTTATAACAGAGCACATCATAATATTTACGATGATCTTAAATGTGGTTGTATTTGTCATTGCCATAAGCACCTCCAACATTTCTCGTGGTATAGTGGTCGTAGACTTTAATCACTGAGGTAAACATTCACGGTTTGTATATAATAACCAGTGTAGTGCTTGGGAAGGGTTTTAGGTGATCTGCTTTTGTATTCTGACTTCATTTACCGCCTCTGGCCATGATTAGTAGACCATTTGGTATTTGTTAATGTTATATGCATTGTAGTTACTAAGCGTCTTCTTAAAACATTCAGATTTTACGTATTGTTGAGAGTAAAGGTCAGTGAAGAGCTTGTCCTCTTAGGGAGATTACAGTAAATATCCGCATGAAAATATCACAGTGACTGACCCTGACCTGCTCGATGATGTGACCATGATATCTACAGTCCCGTTCACTAGTGCGTTTACAAGGGGGCTCTTCAGGTTTTGTGCAGTGTGGCAGAGCTGTGTTTGTTTACATTCGACAGAAGGAAACTCGCGATAGTAAATATAATGTGTAATCAAATTTAAACAATATCAAAACAAACATCTTAAAGATAATTTTTTTGTGGAATGCTTATATAACGAGCTCCTGTAAACACACTAGTGAAGGGGGCTGTACAAACGGTAGACCACCTCAGGAGCAGTCCAGGTAAACACTTGAGCTACAGGAGAACTTTTTTCCCTCATCGATAAGTTACCTGTCGTACTATACATCAGAAACGGTTAATTAATACCACTCTTATCACTCCTGTCATTAATTATCATATGAGACGACAAGATAAAACTTCTCACAGCGATTAGATAACAGATGTCAGACGCATTTATTTTATGTATGATATCATGATCAGCCACATACACCTCACAGTAATTCAGCAGCTGGTGGAAGTCATGCATGAATAAAGCCAGATATCAGCACCATGACATAAACACTCGCACAACACACACACACAAACCTCCCTACTGATAATGGAGTCTAATTCACCAATATATTTGCTCATCTCTATCACAGTAATATTCCATTGTATCAAAAGATGTATGTATGTATGTATGTATGTATGTATGTATGTATGTATGTATGTATGTATGTATGAGTAATGTATATACACCACCACCACACTTTACGTTGGTAATTCCTGTACCCAATTTTTTCTGCGCAATTAAAACCGACAGAAGTAATATATCTCCCTCTTTTGATGTCAACCACTCTACACCCACACCAACACCCACACCTAAATTCACACTTACAAACACACCTACACCAATACCCACATTTACACCCACACCCATCCACACCAACACCCACACCAACACACACAATCACGATAATCCGCCCTTGAGACCTACAAAAAGATTAGGTCACAGTGGAAACATTTCAGCGTCCTCATGACCAAGTTTTAGTGGCGGATAAACAGCTCTAATATGGAAGTGATCCGGTGGTGATGGTGATAATCCAGACGGTTTCATCGAGTGTGTAAATTAGTAATGATGGGGTAGATTTGACTTATTACTTCACAGGTGATTTCCGGGTGTTTGAGTCGGTGTGTGGAGGTGAGAGATCTACAGTATGTCTATCTGTCTCTCTGTCTGTCTGTCTGTCTGCCAAGTGGTTTATACAGCTGAAGAGTTAGTTATAGAATGAAGAGGAATCTATATGTCTATTTGCTCTTATAATTTCTTGAAAAATCCTGATTATTTATATTAATAATTTATACTTTCCATTCTTTATGATGTATATAATTTGAAGGCGTTAAGTACTTAAGTCTTTTATGCTAGTGATATAATTTTTGTCACGTAAGGGTCAGGTATTGTTCATAGAACCTGCTGTTTCCGTTCCACACAGTATTAACACTTAAATTATTCTGTGACACATAGTATAACGCGTGTTTTAAATACAGCAATGAGACTATACAACTATTAGTGCGTGTGTGTGTGTGTGTGTGTGTGTGTGTGTGTGTGGAGGGAGGTGGACGGTACAGAAGACAAGTATACATATATTTTGGTGCTTTAGGACACACACACACACACACACACACACACACACACACACACACACACACACACACACACACACACACACACCTTCTGAAATACAATAGAAGTATATAACAGCCTCTAATAGATATCTTATGCTAATAGCTATTACAGTTAACTAATGACGTCTATATTACCATCTCAATTTAACACCATTAATTAAGAAAAAAAAGGTTACCTAAAGATTCGCTCAGTAAATGAAACTAGTTTATTAATCTGAATATCTGAGTCTCTTCTACTATATGTCCCATTTTATTTATTAACATTAAAATATAATTAACAAAATACCTGTCACCTGAAAGAATTAGTGATGATGAGTATGATAATTACGTCTTCCTCAGTTGGTGAAGTACGCACTTGTATTTTTTTAGTCGTATGAGTTTGTTGTCACTTATGAATTTTGCTTAAAATTTGTTACCCCCTTTTTTTTAAGCTAATTTAAATAATGAATATCTTAATTAATCGCTATTGATATTAACGTGTTTAGTTACTTTAGTGCATTCAGAATATCATAAAAAATATACAAATTACTATTGAAATATTGCAGGTAGGGGTAATTAAGAGATTCAAAGCAAATGAAGTTATTACAGCAATCATTACAACAATTAAAGTATTTCTTAGTCTCTCTCTGAACCATTTCCTGTCTCACTTCTTTCTTTTTTCTCTCTCTCATTTTGTGTTTCTGTTTATCCATTATTCATCTCTCTCTCTCTCTCTCTCTTTATCTCTCCCTATCTTGTGTTTCATTTTCTTTCTTTCTATCTCTGTCTAACGATTTATCTATTTCCTTCTTTGGCAATATAATTTTTCTTTATTTTTGTCCATTACTTCTATCTATCTACTAATTTATTTATTTATTTATTTTCTAGCTTTCTTTCTATCTTTCTTTTATTTTCTTCTCTCTCCCTCTTAACATCACACACACACACACACACACACACACACACCAGGAAGGGTTAAATTAATCTCGCCTGCCTGACGTTCTGATAGAGAGAGAGAGAGAGAGAGAGAGAGAGAGAGAGAGAGAGAGAGAGGAAACAGCGGGTGTGTGACAGGATGAAGAGCTAATCAGTATTCAGGACGAGTGTTTGTCGATGGAAGTCAGTCGGGTAAAACAAAGGTATAATTTCATATACATTAACTAAAGCGGCTGTGTCGGTGTCTGAGTGTGTGTCTGTGTGTAGATGTGTGTTGCTGGAAGTGTGAGTGTCTATGTAAGTGTGTGTCGGTGTCTGTAAGTGTCAGTGAACGTATTTGTCACTGTAAGTATGCGTTAGTGTAAGTGTGTGTCAGTGTAATTGTGTATCGGTGTGAGTATTTGTCAGTGTAAGTGTTTGTCAGTAAGTGTGTGTGTGTCAGTGTCAGTGTTTGTCAGTGTAAGTGTTTGTCGGTGTAAGTGTGTGTGTTGCTGAAAGTGTGTGTTTGCATTTATATTTTTCTCCTGTTTACTTTTGTTTTGTTTGATGTTTATATCTTACTATTTTTATTTACCTATTTTAATTAATGCACACACACACACACACACACACACACACACACACACACACACACACAGTGAGAAATCAAAAGGTATACGACTGTAAAATTATGCAGGTAGTGAGACTTTTTGAGACCTCCCATGAGAGAGAGATAACCAACAAGTTACGAAACGAGGAACTTTTCTTATTTACATTATGAGTATGAAGTCGTGTTGGAGTGAGAGAGATTATTATACTTTATTTGGGTCATTTGTTGTCGTGTTGTTTACCAGTGTGTCATGGTCTAATTGGCATGATGGTGTGTGTGTGATTTTTTTTTTTTAGCTTTTTACGTCTGTTTTTATGTTATCCTTTTTTTTTCGTCTATCATCACTATACCACGACCTCCACGACTGCTACTACCACCACCACCACCAGTAACGACCATACAGGTATAATTTACGATAGTTCATTGCTGTCACGACCACCACTACTAAAACTACTACCATCACCACGACTACTACCAGCATGACTTATCACCACGACCAGGACCATCACCACCACTACTACCACCATCACCAACAACACCAACAACACCACCACCACCACCAACGACCAGTCACGACCTCGCTTCAAGTCACTCGAGCTATAACTCTCCCAGGCTATTCATCCAACTACGATAGTGCCAGTCTGCCCTCTCCTAGTAACCAGGCTCTGTGACATTCCCCGCGATTATATCCCAGGAAGTTCCTCTGTCTGGGAGTGGGAGAGAGAGTGAGTGAGTGAGGGCAGAATGGGGATGTGTGAGGGAGAGAAATTGAGGGAGGAGGAGGAGGAGGAGGAGGAGGAAGGGAAGAAGAAGAGGTGAGTGTGAAGGAGTAAGAGAGAATTAGGATGTACGAGGGAGAAAAATTGAGGGAGGAGGAGGGGGGGTGAGAAGAAAAGAGGCATGTGATGGAGTAAGGGAGAATGAGGATGTGTGAGGGAGATAAATTGAGGGAGAGGAGAAGGAAGAGAAGAAGAAGAGGTGGTGAGTGTGAAGGAGGAGAATTAAGAAGGTTTGTTAGTGAGGAAAGGATGAAGGAAGGGCATGTGAGGGAGAGAAATTGAGGGAGGAGAAGAAAGCTGTGTTAGAGAGTGAAGAATGAATAATTGAGGGAGACAGTTCAGGGATGAGAGGAAGTGATTGTGAGGATGGTGACCTAGAGAGAACTGCATTGGTGAGTGAAGGATGATGAAGTAGCTTATGAGAAGAAGTAAAATTAAGATCTAAGAAACGAAGAATAATAAAAGAGGACAGACAGACAGAGAAACAGACAGACAGACAGACAGACAGACAGAGAGAGAGAGGTTCCCTTACTGTTGCGTATTATTCCATACCCCGAGACAAATGATCTCTAAGGTCCACAGACAATTAGAATCTGTCCTCTACTCGACGTCAAGATCATGTTGAGTAACGTGTCCAGCGACCAGCCAGGCAGTCTCCAGAGCCCTCGACCGTCTGAAACTCCGTCCCCTATTATGACCGATTCGCTCACCGATTCGTTCTTTTTTATTAGGTTTTTACTTTATTCAGTCAGGATGAGGACTAATAAGATGATTATAGAATGCTTATAAAGTGAATCCTTAATCACATTCATTACATCAGGTCGATTTGTGCTTATAAAACTTGTTATTCTTATAGTAATTTCGTTTCTATGTAATCAGGTATACATTCAGTACATAGCAATACATTGACTTTTACTGACACACTGACCACCACTACAGTGTTTACATCCATTGTTCTGTAATGTTTTTTATTGTACGTTAACCAATAACTTCTTGCATCAGTGATTCCTCAATAACATGTCAAGAGAATAAGTGTGTAAGTCAGTCGATCAGAAAAATTATACTTCAATAAAAATATAATGTTATCACTTATATTCAGAAAGCGACAAAAGTAGATGCAGATATTGGTATAACTAATATAGATGTTGGTATAATTGATATAAAACCTGGTATAACTGATATAGTGTTGATATAACTGTGTGTTGGTATAGATGTTGCTATAGCATGTATTACTGTTATGACATTAGATGTGTTCTCCTCACACTCATGACTATATCAGGTACAGGACAGGTAAATAGGTCGGTACTTGACACACTGTATTATCATAGTTATTTATTGTATTATTACCTTGATTTATTATGTATTTTATGCCGCATGTATGTCATTCTTTTTTTCTATTGACTTTATATTATATTCAAATAGAATTGATCTGAATGTAACTTAGTGTAGTAACCACCTTCATCTGCCAGCATTGTTCATTGTATATATCTAGGATTTTGCTTAACCTAATCTAACCGACTGAAACCTAACCTAACCTACCCTACCATAACCTAACCACTGTGAGTAGAAGTGATCCCAACAGACCCCACCACCCCCCTAGGCCCCTAAACCGCGTGTGGAAGTGATTGGGAAGACCTAAAGAATAATTAGTATTCCTACAAAATACCTAAATGGGGATCGTCAACTGATTAATTACCTGATACACCAAGAAACCTGACCAGACCATAATGGGGTCCTCCTCTACATAGAAACAACATCTTGTTATGAATCATTATATTGTACCCTTCAATTCAAGGACTCACATCACATCAAACTCTTGGGTACGAGGAGTTAACCCCTTGAGTACAGTATTATCGTCAGTGTATACAATGTGTTAAATTATCGTACTCTGCTAAGTCATCGTACTCAAGGGGTTTAGTCATCGCACTCAAGGGGTTTAGTCCTCGTTCCTAGGGGTTTAGTCATCGTACTTAGGGGTTAAGTCATAGAACACAATGGGCTAAATCAGCGTACTCAAGGGTTAAATCATCGTACTCAAGGGTTAAATCATCGTACTCAAGAGGTTAAGTCATCGTAGTCGTGGGGTTAATTCCATATTATTGTGACTAAATCAGTGTACTCAAGAGGTTATATCACCGTACTTAAAAAATCAAGTAAGTGATTACATTCTAATATATGTGTACCAAAACCAAGTAACATGTAGTAATTAAGGTGATATTAATTGACATATAAATGAACAATATATAACAGGTGTCACTGAGGAGGTTCAGGCTCTCATTTGGCTCAGTCTTATCGATGTTATTGTTATTGTTCACTCTGTAGCTGTAATTTTCTGGTTAAATAAACTGTTTCAGTATCAATATCAGTAACGTAATCTGTATATACCCTGAACCAGGTGTTTAGCAGTAGTGAACATAACCGAGAGGGTTTTGCGAGTAACTGAACGGGAGAAACTTAACTCACAAGACAGGAAGAAGAGAGAGAGAGAGAGAGAGAGAGAGAGAGAGAGAGAGGGGACGGACTATTACCACCATGCGTTTAGCGGGGCCGTACATACAAACCCTTTGAACCGGAGGGGGACAGTCTCCTCATCACGCTAATGATCGCCCACCACTAACTACCGTCGATCAAGCTAATTACTCAATAAAAATTGGCCTCTCGGGACGGTCCAGCAATAGCAGGCAATAACTAAATGAATACTGCTTATTACTCTGTACTGTGAAGATGTACGTAGATGCGTAGGGTAAGAGGAAAAGTAAACTCTGCCTACAACAGAATAGATGGTAAATGTATACATGAGTAGGTTAGAGTGGCTTATAATTAATGATATATAGAGGCGTTGGACTGGTGTGTGCACAAATTTATAGCCAAATTTAATACGAATATCTGATAAAAGTGACCACAGTACAGGTAAAAATATATAATTAGTGATATGTGATGCCATCTGAGGCGGGTCACAGGTGTTGTGGTGGTTCCCAGCACACACACACACACATATATATATATATATATATATATATATATATATATATATATATATATATATATATATATATATATATATATATATATATATATATATATGTGTGTGTTGTGTGTGTGTGTGTGTGTGTGTGTGTGTGTGTGTGTGTGTGTGTGTGTGTGCGTATGTGCTGTATATGTATCTTATATTTTGTCATATTTGATCTTTTTTATTTTAAAGTATATTATATATCTTACTTTTTAAGGATAATTGCCTAATTAAACCCTAAAATGCAACTGACTGTTTTTTGAAAAGATTAATTATACGTACAGGGTGGAACATAAGTCGTTTTATCGATATTAAATATTAATAATTATTTCTAGGTTAAAGTGATTTATGAACCACTCTGTATGCATAAACATATAAACAGAATAACGAACAAAGCAGTAAAAGATAATCAGATTAGATCATTAGTATCTTACACTATAATTTTCCTCACTTAGTTTCACCTATAACTTATTCCTTAATGTACACAGATTACAGCAATTGTGGACACAGAAGATATACTTTATCGTAATACACACTTAAAGTTTTTCCTTTATTTAACGAACAAAAAAATATTCCCCGCGAGATATATATATATATATATATATATATATATATATATATATATATATATATATATATATATATATATATATATATATATATATATTACGGACAAATAGATTGATAGATAAATAGCTAGATAGATATTCAGTAAAATTATCATATAAGTTTACAATTATTCAACACGAATATAGACAATACAGGAACCTCCCTTCCCTCCCTCTCACCAACACCTCTGTACAAGACAACACAGCAACATCAACTCCCGGACATAAAACAACAACTAAATATTTCATATTATTTCTCATCAGGTAAATCATTATTGTATATTCCTGTCCATATATCAAAACACCTGTAATTAGTATACTGTATATGTGTGTATCCCCTTCAGAAGGTCAAAATCCTCGTCAGGTATTGCTCATCAGGTAAACCTCTCCGTCATTTTAGCCAACACCTGATGCTGAGAGCCAGGTGGTGATTTATGATGGCATGACTAGGTGTATTTTGTATTGTGTGTGTGTGTGTGTGTGTGTGTGACGGTAATTATCAGTTTCTTATTTATTTTTATTTTAATTTACCCTTTATGAATAAACTAAAAAATTTCTTTTGATTTTTTCTCACGTTTAACAAATATCTCGTTTTTTTACCCCCTCTCTCTCTCTCTCTATGTTATTCTTTATGACTTCCTCTGCTCTACGTTACAGTAAGAGGAAAAATCATTATATAAATGATGAGGAAAAACATTTGAAAACAAAATTTACTTATGATCTCTTCCTCCTTCATTATCATCATCATTGTCATCATCATCATCATCAGCTACCTTCTTCCTTGCCAGTATCATCAACATTGCCTTCGTATGCATTTTAATTTGCGGTCATTTTTGATATCATTCACCATCTTCACTATAGCATCATCATCCTCACCATCTACACTAACCGTGACCACAACATAACCACCCGATCACCATCACCACCTCTCCTCACTCTCTTACCACACCATCACCATCTATACTCACTCCCTTCATCACACCATCACTATCACCATC
Organism: Homarus americanus; assembly: GCF_018991925.1. Classification (NCBI taxonomy): domain Eukaryota; kingdom Metazoa; phylum Arthropoda; class Malacostraca; order Decapoda; family Nephropidae; genus Homarus; species Homarus americanus. The sequence continues at coordinate 11,673,772 of NW_024733126.1, read as the reverse complement.
TATACCCCCTCCCCTCACCATCACCACACCATCCCTATCACCATCTATACCCCCTCCCCTTACCTTCACGTCACCATCACACTATCACTATCCTCACTACCTACACCCTCAGCCCTCACCACACTATCACCACCTATACCCTCCTCACCACCACCTTCACTACCCATTATCCACTTCACCATCATCACTATCACCATCACCCCTCAGCTCACAGTACCGTCAGCAACTATAGGTCGACCACGCCTTTCCACTGTGTTAGTTACTCAAGTTGACGAGGAGACTTTGACTGTGTGTACTCTCTCTCTCTCCCTCTGTTTATCTGTCTGTGTTTCTATCTCATTATATATTTTTCTCTCTCTTTGTCTCCACCTAACTCCCCTTCTCTTTTATCTCCCTCCCTTTTATTTCTTTTTCTCTAAAAATTTATCTCTCCCTCTGTAATTAACCCTAAGAACGCTGTAATAATTGCGTCTGCTTTTTTTATTTTTTTTATTTTATTTATTTATTTATTTATTTATTTTTTTTTTTTACTTGTGTGTGTGTGTGTGTGTGTGTGTGTGTGTGTGTGTCAGTTAATTTTCATCGACAATTTATCACTTACAGTTTACAATGTTTCTATGTATAATATTCCAATTATACACTTATCCTTAATACACTTCCTTATTACACTAGACACTTATTAACACTCAGGTGTATATGCAAATTTTTTATTGTATCGCTTTAACACTTTCCTCCTCTTTCTTACACAAGTCACCACACAGTGAGAGAGAGACATAGACAGACAGACAGACAGGCAGACAGACAGACAAATATAAGTAGGTAAAAAGAGAGGCAGATATATATTATAAAGAACAACAACAATAACAACAATAACAATAACAATAACAATAACAATAACAATAACAATAATAACAATAATAATAATAATAATAATAATAATAATAATAATAATCATAATAATAATAATAATAATAATAACAACAGGTCAGTACACTATAATTCACTCAAGGTCAAACATTACAATACAAAGTCTTTTACTCTGAACTTTCAAATCTTAATTACATATTAGAATCGTAAATCACTCTCAAATATCTATTAAGAAACTCCAGTCATGAATAACTATGATCTAGTTATGATAATTATTCACTTAACTCATCTTTGTAATGGATAGTCATTTAGTAAGTAGTGTTTAATGTAATAATAAACTTTGATATTAATTGTATTTCTAGTTCATCCTGGGAAAGAAAAGAAATTGCTAGAAGGCTTTTCTTTGTTCACCCTGTTAAGAAACATGCATTAACGTTTAATATCGGTAACTACGTATTTTTTTTCCAGCAAGCGCTTAAGAATTTTTATAGTGATATCTTGGTTTGTCTCCTTGTCTCTGTCAACTCACTCTTCCTCGTTCAAACTCCTCCTAGTGCCTTTGTGAGATATAGTTACTTCTTAACATTTCCCAAGTCACTTCTCATGCATAGAAGAAGCTTAATAAAAAATATATAGTATATACAAACATATAATCATACATACAAGGCCACACAGACCATTTGCATGGAGAAAAAAAAGAGAGGAAATGTATGACACGAAGATATAAGGAGGGCCAGTGTAGAATAATTAAGTGTATGTGAGAGTGAAGGAATATATGGTCATTGAAGTCTCAGTAACAATGAATGACTCATGACCATCATCAATATGTTATATAAATATCACCACCAAATGATAAAATTATGATTAGTCAACGGCAGAGTGAGACTCGTACCCTCGCTGGCCCGCTGGTCATACTTGGCCCGGAGTGTGTTGGTGAGCGACGTTTGGCTGTGATAACAAGGCGCCTTATGTGTGTCCCTCCCTGGGATCACTTCTTCACCAAATATGGTATGATGACACTTGTGTTGTCATATGATAGAGGAGTGGTATGGAACAGTGTGTGTTGAAGGTTACCACTAAGCTAAATTCCTATCTAAGGAGATGTCGTGTTTCGGATTCACGATTCTTAACGTCCCTCGACTGTGTAACACCCAACATACACGCCACCAGTGAGCAGTCAAACACACACTCACAAACACATTGGAAATTTGTATTATTAATATAATTATCATTTTCGTCAACTCGTCAACTGGAGGGGTCAAAGTTAACGCTTGTCATAATTATCGTTTTGATAAAAGTGTGTTGTAACATCCAACTTGTGGTTGTGACCGACGGCCACCACTTTACTAGGAATCAATCAAGTGTAGCGGCGTCAGTGTGAAAAAGCTTCCTGGTGTATGATAATCATGAACTACACAAATTTCCTTTGTGTATGTTTTATTTTTAAAGCCTTATCACTCATATTTATATTCTTCCTTATAAGAATCATCTATGTGTATATAATTTATATTGCGTTTATTTACGCCTTAGGAATATTTTCCACCAATCAGTTCTATTGTTACAAGACTTCCTATGGATTCAATCATAAGTTTACTCTAATAGTACGACCCTGCCACAGAACTGTACGAAAAAATCACCACAGGAGGTAAAGGAACTCTTTGAGGCAGCTGTACAAGACACAGACCTTATAAGTATACAAATACCGTACCTAAACAGATGATTGCCAGCAGACTAGATAGAGAGTAAATAGAACCAAACACATGAATATATAGAAAGTAGACAGCAACAACCTGGTAGATATTGACTACTGATTATAAATAAGGAGATGAAAATACCCGAGTAGATAATTAATTTAATTTGACTTTCTTTACTAGAGTAGATAATATGAGACATTTCCATTCACATGAATGAGTAGAAAGTCAGTAGGTGGGTAGATAATCTGGGAGAGAAGTAGATATTTAGTCGATGAATAGACAGTAATTATCAAGAGTAGACGAAAACTAGATAAGAAGGTAATGAGTAGGTGAGTAGATGATAACCCGTAGATGAGTAAAGACCAAGCAGGTAACACCAGAGACCCCACGTAAGTAGACAATCAGTATATGAGTAGACAGCAATCACGGGAGTAGACGGAAGGCAGGTGAGCGGAGTTGTACCTGAGGGAGGGTGGCTGGTTAGAGCAGACCTCGACAGATACTAATGTCAGCTCCGCCTCTCTTGCGACCTCTTGCCTGGCCTCCAGCCCCACGACGTCTACTGCTGCACTCTCACCCACCTACACCTTCTTCACCCACCTACACTCTCACATCTTCACCCCCACCTACATTCCTAGACTCTTACCCATCAACATTCTTGCATATTTTACCCACCTACAGTATACTCTCATCCACTTACACTCCTACACCCTCACCCATTTACACTCTCGCCCACCTATATCCTCACCCACTTACACTCCCATCCACCTACACCCTTACCCACCTGCACTTTCATCCACCTACACTTCTATGCTCTTACCCACCTAACACATCTACGAGTACACCCTCACCCACCTATACTAATACACCCTCTCCCACCTACACCCTCACTACACCTACATTCTCACCCACCTAAACCTCTAACCACAACCATTACAGCACCCTAACCTACGTTGATTAGCTTGGTCGCATCCTTACCATCGTGGTGAACTGTAACCCTTGTATGCCCACCTACACACCGTTACAGTGCTGCTGTATCTTAAGCCAGTGTCACCCACGTATACACTCCTGTATTATCAGTTCTTTCAACCACTCACACTGTACCGACACAGATAGAATTCGGCTTCTGTTTCATTTAAATCCATTTTTTTATCATTATATTTCAACCATGTAGTTTCTTGTCGGTTCCTTGGTTAATGCCAGTTCTAAATGATCCGTTTCCTACTTAAATCCTTCCTCCCACACCTCCTCCTCCACTTTACGACTTCACCTTCGAGTACGACCTTCCTATACCTTCACCTTAAGCTCTTGTGTTAGTTGGATCTCCCAAGAGGGTCAAGTACCACAAGGAAATCATAACAAAATTGTACAGTATCTGAGTTGATATTCGTCAATGGAGTTCTATATCTATTAATAACCTATATATGTGTGTTTTGTTTTTGTTAGTGTTTGGGATTTTACTTTATAGATAAGATGAATAGGTAGATCAGTGATATTTCCTCTGTTCATGTAGATAGTTAAATATACAATGAAATTAGATTTAGATCGTCAATGAAGAGGATTCTAAACTTTTTTTCTATTTCATTATAGGTTAATTCCAGACTACGGACGAACCAACTGTGTTATTTTCCCACATCCGTCTCAATATATCATTTCCCTCAACCCCTTCAGGAAAAAACAAGTAAATTTCCACAACTAAAAAACTATCCGGAACTAAAATTATATACATTTTTCCCTGTTATGATTGATCTTTGGTAATATTCCTTAATGTCAGAATTATAGCATTTGGGTCCGGCACTGCATATGACAAATCCTCTTAAATTCTGATAATGCTAGACAAGATTACCCGCGTCTATGATCACTGGCATTAAAACGCTGGGGGAATTACTGGACTGAGGATAGCATGGCCTGGACCCCCCCCTCCTTGATAGATGCTCTGTGGCTAGGAAGGCGATATGTTCTGGCCTTATAAATATCATAATCAGGGACTCTCGCCACCAGCTGTATAGTCTGCACCAAACATTACCTCCAAGATACCATGAGAGTCTTCCACCACTAACAATGTGTATGGGGAGAGAGGGGGGGGGAGAAGAGGGGAGAGAGGAGAAAAAAGAGGCGGATGAGAAAAGAAAGAAGATGAGATGAGAAGTAAGCTGAAAGAGGAAGAAGAGGAGAAGAGGAGGGGGGTGAGAAGAGGAGCCGGGGAGTAGAAGAGGAGGAGAGAAGAAGAAAGGAGATGGAAGGGTTTATAAGTAGGGAGAAGGAGAAGAAACAGGCAACGAAAGGTGAGAAGTAGAAGTGGAGAGAATGGAAGAGAAGGAAAGAAAAGAAGCAGGGATGAAGCCAGGACACGGTACAGTAAAGATAAGAGAGAGACGGTAAGACGGAAGTAGCAAAATGAAGAGAATTACACAACTGTATATATTTACCGTCGTCAAGTACACCCTACGGCAATTGGGAAAGAAAGAAGAGGCAAGAGAGAGCTAACCCACTCGATCCCATAAAACCGTAGAGCCTATACTGAGGAATACAGAAAATGACTCTTACTAAATCCCGAACGAGTGAGCACAGTGTGACGGGTGCTTGATGTAGATGATCTTTCTGAAGTGAGTCTTATTGATACGAGAATGAACGTTCGTGTGAGTCTTATTGATACGAGAATGAACGTTCGTGTGAGTCTTATTGATACGAGAATGAACGTTCGTGTGAGTCCCATTGATACGAGAATGATCGTTCGTGTGAGTTTTATAGATATGAGAATGGACGTTCGTGTGAGTCTTACTGATAAGATAATGAACGTTCGTGTGTCATAGTAAAATGAGATGAAAGAAATAAAACACAACTGACAAACATACAGAAAAAATACAAACAATAACAATAAAAATAAATAAAACTATTAAATATTTTATTACTTGCAAACAATTGACCTGACTTAAAACAACTCGTGTAAAAAGTCAAGGAATTTTTTGCCTCATTTCTCAATACAATTCTCATATAACGTCACACACCTATGAAAGCAAACAATAACAAACACGAATTATTGAAAACAAGTAAACAATAAAAATAGGAGATACAAAACTGAATTAAACATTTTAGTGTGATATATTTTCCGACTATTTACGAGTTGAATATGTAGGGAATTTTCTACCGAGGTGTTCAAAGGATAGATGGAGCCTCGTAGTGTAAAGAATATGAACAATGTGTAAAAGAATGATGATAAATGAGGAATAGCAATATAGGTTAAAAGTTAGACAAATTATGATGTATTAGGTTTAATGACTTCCTGTTTTTTCCATTTGTTTATTTTTTGTATGTCGTTTTTGTAATATTTATTCTTTCTTGTAACGTCTTGTGGATGATGATATATACTGACCACTAATTATCTAAGAAAAACATGCACATATTAGTTAGGTTAGGTTAGGTAATGATTAAATCTTACTTTAACTAAATATATACCGGGGCATTATTTATTTTATTAATCTTAGTTTAAACGATCAATTAAGGGAAAAAAACATTAGTGCATATTTACGATTGAACTGTTCTGTGTTACAATGATAAATAGTCTTCAAAAAAACTATTGAAATTAATCATATTTTTACTATATAATGGGAATTGTTTCTCGATCGTATACGTCCACCTGATCAACCTCTTTGTACTAATAAATATGCCAGTTATATATTATAAATCATATATATAATGAGTCGAGTGTCAGCTATATATAAACGCGTTTATATGTAGTGTGTCTGTGAAGTGTGTCTGTGAAGTGTGTCTGTGGAGTGTGTCTGTGGAGTGTGTTTGTGAAGTGTGTCTGTGGAGTGTGTGTCATGGAAGCGGCAAGAGAGATTGAGGGATGACAGACATACAGTATCTGTTTTAAGTTTAATATATTCTTCTCAATTATCATGATGTGTATTGTCTCGGTCTTTCCTGTTTAGTTTATGTACATTTGTTACCTTCTACAAATAATAGTAATAATAATAATGATAATAAACAAACATAAACATAAACATAAACATAAACATAAACATAAACATAAACATAAACATAAACATAAACATAAACATAAACATAAACATAAACATAAACATAAACATAAACATAATAATAATAATAATAATAATAATAATAATAATAATAATAATAATAATAATAATAATAATAATAATAATAATAATAATAATAATAATAATAATAACAACAACAACAACTTACCTACAATACGTAAACATATATCACACCTATAACCTATAACTTACAAAAAAAAACCGAAATACAACTTTGTACAATATTTTCACAGATTCCCATTAAATCCAAATCAGATGAAAAATGAGGTTTATCGACTTACACCCTGAGGAATGTATTTTTTTTTTACTTTAAATTTATTACTATTATACTGTATGTCAAATTAAATATATGATACAAAATACCAGAAAAAATATATATAGACATTAGATTATACATATTTGTCTACGTATTTTAGAGCATTACATAAATGATGATAATATGTAAAGAATGAATAACAATAAAAAAAAGTGAAATGACTCTTTTTTTTTATAAGGTACGGATAAATATATGTATATTTTTTTTTACCAATATAGACACAGGTATAATAATATTCTCGTTTATTTAACTTGCAACAACAACTAATTCATAAAAAAAATTTATCTTGTCATTTCTCCAACTTTCCTTACCACTTCATGTCACCTTGTCACCTCTCCCACGTACTGTACCTAACTGTAGACACTTAACCTGTTTTACTCTCAGTTAACATGTCCTACTTTCTCTCAACAGCGGTGGGAAATGCGAGTTAATTTACCTTTGTTTTTCCTTAGTGAGTCGTCTCTTTCTCTCTCTCTCTCTCTCTCTATCTCTCTCTCTCTCTCTCTCTCTCTCTCCATCCTATACTATATTGTATTGTCTATACATTAGAGCGAAAGGAATTTGCCTCCTTTTTAAAATTAACTCATAATATTCTTCTTTGTTCTTATTTTCCAGTAATTCTCAAAGTCAACCCTCCATCAGTGTTGTCAGTCTTGCAGTCAACCCTCTATCGACGTTGTCAACCATACAGTCAACCCTCTATCAACGTTGCCAACCATACAGTCAACCCTCTATCAACGTTGCCAACCATACAGTCAACCCTCTATCGACGTTTCCAACCATACAGTCAACCCTCTATCAACTTTGCCAACCATACAGTCAACCCTCTATCAACGTTGCCAACCATACAGTCAACCCTCTATCAACGTTGCCAACCATACAGTCAACCCTCTATCAACGTTGCCAACCATACAGTCAACCCTCTATCGACGTTTCCAACCATACAGTCAACCCTCTATCAACGTTGCCAACCATACAGTCAACCCTCTATCAACGTTGCCAACCATACAGTCAACCCTCTATCAACGTTGCCAACCATACAGTCAACCCTCTATCGACGTTGCCAACCATACAGTCAACCCTCTATCAACGTTGCCAACCATACAGTCAACCCTCTATCGACGTTGTCAACCATACAGTCAACCCTTTATCGACGTTGTCAACCATACAGTCAACCCTCTACCTCTCACCCTCTATCTCTCTCATATATTCCTCCCTCAACTCTTATAATAGTCCTCCCTTCAACTCTACCTCTCCTACTACTACCATTCTTCTATCCTTTTCCTATCTCTCCTATCGGTGTTCTTTCATTTCTTCTTTATTTTCACATATTTTCTTTAATTTTACGAAACATTTTTATAGCGTTGACTTTATGTTTGCGTTATTTCAGTATCTTCCTTGTTTATTATTTCCCGAATTCTCCCCTTTACCATCTTCACTTATTATCTCCCTATTCCTTCTTCTCCAATCATCGCCTTCTTCCACTGATCTAATTCACCAGTGCTCTGTCTTCTGTTTCTTCTCCATTATCACTGTTTACTGATTTTTTCTATCATCAGTTATCTTCCTATTTCCTTTCTGTTGTTCCTCTCTACTCTTATCATCACCATTTCCTGCTTCTTCATCTCCCTTAATTCTCTCTCCTTCTAAATTTATCTTTCTCTCTGCTCCTATTCTACCTCTCTCCCTCCCTCCTTCCCCTCTCCGTCAGCGGCAGCAACAGCAGCAGCAGCAGCAGAAGCGGCAGGAGGGGCAGCTGGCGTCGGGTTTGCCCCAGCGCACTGCAGCGGCTCAGACAGGTACAAATAGGACCACGCCCCCCTCCGTGACGAGGCCGCCGGCCCACAGGAAGCACCCCTCCCCCTTCCCTCCCCACTACTCTCCTCTCTTCCACACCCCACCTCAGCACCCCCAGCCCCACCCCTGAAGCCCCGAACACAGGGCCCCCAAGACCTGGCTCTAAGTAGGCCCCACTTTTACACCATCCAGTTAGAGCAGGGACCGTCTTAACTTGGTGTGGGAAATCGAGGAGACGAATTAGGGCTGATTGCTGTTTTTTAAGTGGTTGGCGGATGAGTGCAGTTAGGATGACGGACGACTCCTGATTCCCAGCCGAGTTACTAGACTGCTACACTCATTAAAATTTTAACATTATCTCGTGAAGACGAAGATGAAAAGAGAGAGAGAGAGAGAGAGAGAGAGAGAGAGAGAGAGAGAGAGGCGAATAAAGTGAAACAAAAAGAATTAGCTAAAATAATAAGAGGGAGACACATCTTAACTATTAAGAAAATGACAGAATAACAGACAGACAGACACAAACAATAAAAAAGACAAATAAACAAGCAAACAAACAGACAAAGACAGTATCATAATCATTATAACTTCAATCCCTCTCACCATGGTCAGTTTAGACAAACACAAAGACAGTAACGGACCACTGAACCATAATACCTGCCTTAACATGTAGAAAACTGCTAATCGATTCCGAGAAGAAAACATGTCTGGAATTTCCCTGTTAGGAACGTGTCCGAAGCTGTCATTTAAATATTGACGACCATTGAGTGAGTACACACGCACACACGCACACACACACACATCAACCTTTGTGTTTTGTTTTTATTTTGTTTCTTTCACTATGTATTGATTACCATTGATGCCTTGGAATCCAAAACAAAGGGATATAATTAAATACTCAAATTACCGAACTAATTAATTAAAACAGTAGTCTAATTACCCTCTATTTAACGGAACACCTCAAAATAAACCACATCCTCGTTTAAGAGTAAGAAAACTGTTCGTTGTAGCGAGGCTGTATAGTCGACCCAACCACACGCAAGTTACTCCAGCGACCAACATACTTACCACAGTGAGAGTCCAGGAAGCAGCTATTCCACTCACGACCGAACGAGCTAGATTCACATTACAGTCACACAAGAACCCCGACCATAACATCAGGGTGGGATTGAGGATAATATTCCTCCGGGTGAGTCGAGGCACACTGTACATGGGCGTATGCACAATGAGAACACATAGTCTGATTTATGGACTTAAATTCGCTTATTTTCTCTTGCGACAACACGCTGTAGTAGATGTGGTGTTTGCTGTGGTTTGCAGGAAGATTTTTGGTGTTTGATATTTTGATGTGTTTGGTTCTTAATTTTTCCGTTTGTTGTTTGCTTTTAAAACATCATTTGATGGATCATTGTTTGCCATGAGAACCCTCTGATATCTGATTGTTTACCCTCGAAATTATATGATATCGTATTGTTTACCCTTAGAATTATGTGATATCTGAATGTTTGCTATTAAATTTACCTGATACCTAATTGTTTGCCCTTACATTATAAATATTACTGATCCTCCCCCTCAAAAAATAAAAGCTACCCAAACTGCAGAAATTACAATGTTAATTTTGGTTTCAATATACATAACCTTATAGAATCATCGACAATGTAAAAATCTAAATATATCTACAAAACATATCACCCAAACCATGATATTATTTTGATTCAGTATTATCACATCGTAGAATTTATTCATTTTGTTAGTTCACAGTTTCCATCATCCTTCGCCGTTTTCCTCGTGATAACTATAAGATGTCTGTGTAGACTGGGAGAGTTGTCCTACCCATCTCCTACTATCCCTCTTAGGATATTTATACTTAAAGGATATTTGTTATGTTACGTTATGTTACGTTATTCTTTGTTGAGTTACGAGAATCAGAAAAGCGTTTTTTTATGATTAAATATTTGTCGTTTTTTACTATTTAAATGTTACTTATTTTATCTTGGTGGGTAATGTTAATATCTGTATAAAAAGTGATAAATAATGTATACATAGCCAGAAGAATATATCAGTAACATGAATGATGCTTATAGGCCTTCCTACATACCAAAGGATACATTAAAGTTTCCTAATTACAAAGACAACCAAGACGACATACAGAGAAAAGGCAGAAACAATGATTTTTTTTAAGGTACTGCATGTCATTGCCTCCTGCCCACACATTCACCCTCCCAGCCCTCTCTCTTTCACCATATCTTTTCTGTTTCTTTCTCACTTTCTGGCCCCAAATTCTTCCTCCCGCCTTCCCCTCACTCTCTATATCCTACACCTTCCTTATTCTTCTGTCTCACCTTCTCCCTTCCGTCTCTCCATCATCGTCATCTCCTCCATGCCTCTTCCTCACCTTCTCTCTCTCCAATTCCCTTCTGTCTATCTGTCTCTCTCCTTTACCCTCACGCCTCACCCTAATTCTATCCCTCACCCTCTCGCTCTCCCTCGCTCTAACTCACTTCCTCCCGCCTCTTCCTCACTTTCTAACCCTCATCCTCTCCCCGACGCCCCTCCCTCACCCTCTCCCACCTGTCTCTCCCCCATCCACTCCCCCATCCACTCCCCCATCTTCACCCCCACCAGTAGGACGGATCGACACCACGAACCACCATAGATATTTCAACTTCTCACCAGAAACCAATAAACAACTAGACCCTCTGATGCCACACGTGCTTAACTGTTTACCCGAAAGCATTAAATATATAACATTGGGAATAAACACCATGATAGCTTAAGGGTACGTCATAATACTGTATGGATATGTATGTATTCCTATATATCAATCACTAGAAGGATATACATGATAAGAATATACATGATTAGGAAATTTAGATAAGGATGTCAACACACACACCACTGATGATAAAAACGATAATAAAAACTCTAACTTCAGTCCATCATATATTTTAGAGCCTCTATTGGTTATTCAGAATTTTATTATCCTGTTGATAGTTTTATTTTACACTCTGGAGTTTAATTTTACAGTTAAGATTCTTTTTTTATCAGACCGCGCATACAAACTGTGTATAAAGTGTGCGTGTAAAGAATGCGCATGCAAAATTAATGTACAGAATGCATATAAGTGATGCTTACAAAGAGTGCACAACCGCACATGTCAACTGGTGCAAAGTGTGAGGTTAGGTTAGTGTGGGTAATCTTCGGGTAAAATAAGCTGCTGTGTCTAATCTTCTAGTAATCTTAGAACATAGATTATCTACGGTCTACGATTATGAGAAGAAGTACATTAGACAAAATAACACTTATGGCTTGATAATGATCTCCCCAACACAATATTTATAGAACAACTTAATGTAGAAAAAAAAAATGCTTACCTATTACACTTATCAAAACATTGGATACTATGTTTACCTTACGCACAGTAGACACCTTGATAAACGTACGACTTAATAGAGTTTTAACATGGAGATTAGTAACATTATTATTTAAGGATGTGGATTATTAGACCATTAAAATACACCTCATTATTCTGTATTTCAGTGTTAAGTATCCTCTCAATGGCGTGTTAGTATTCAGTGCAATAATTTACATCACGTTGAAGTACTGTACATGACACACGATGTTGTCATAATTAACATAGGGTACCAATTACCTCAAAGTGATTAGCGTTTTAATATCATATAACGGGCACTGATATATGGTATGTTCCGCCCAACTTGTAATAATAAAGCAGGAAGAAAAACAACATTGCAGAGAAGATATAAGATTAATATTATGATGTGTGTTTAATGTTTTTTGTTTGATATTAAAATGGCGGAATACATGTACAAAATGGACGAGGAAGAGGCGATGAAGGTATTCGTGGCCTTTGGGAAAATTTTTTGGGGGGAAAATGTGTGTCTTAGCGTGTAAATAAATATGTGTTTTCAATAATACAAAGAAGTATATATTTTGAAACGTAAAAATTATTCTTAGTGTAAAATAATATTCTTAGTGTAAAATAATATTCTTAGCGTAAAAAAAATAGATGAAAAAAAAATGAGTACCCAGACGTAAAAAAAAAATATGAATATTCCACGGTGTAAAAAAAAAAAAAAAACGTATTCCTGGATGTATAAGCCAGAAAAGTGTATATTTCATAGCAATTAATTATCGATGTCTCGTGTATGATCTTAGACTACGTGTTCCAAGACCCTATAGACGTTTGTGGAGCAGTAATACATTATAATACCAACGTCTAATGTATTCTTCTATATTTCATACCGCGTTGAGGAAAATGTTACTGGTGGCTAAATTGAGATGAATTTTATCTACTAGGTAATATTATGTAAAAACTTGAAGCTTTACATTATTAATTTTACATTATACATGGTGCCACACCCTCCCCACCCCCCTTCATCCTTCCCGGTAAAATGATTCACTTGGATCTCTCAAATCAGATGAGAAATAGTTGCCAAATATAACACCTTTATCGCTGGAGTGAAAATGTACTCACAGATCAACTACATTACATCTATATAGAAGCTCAGTTATAGGTTTCATATTCTTTACATTGTTCATTATCTTCTTATTCTTCTCTTTATTCATTCGTTCAGTCATACATTCGTCGTTATAAGGAGAAAAAGAGTGATATCCTTGATTTATAAATGAGAAAAGTAGTGATTTTTTTTTATTCGCCACTTATCAGCTTACTAGCCGTTTAGGCGGTTCATCCAGTGTTAGTACAGGAGGAAACTGGGGACCGGGAAACCTGTGGTGTTTGGTAGTGAGGGTCACACTGGATAACACCCTTCTCACATGTGTCCGGGCCGAGGCTCGAACCCTTAACATATTAGTGAGAGTTATGCGCGTTACCGCTGATCCATGGTTTATAAATGGGAAAAAGAGTGATGTCCATGCTTTTATTTTTTAGTGTATTGACCATAACGTCGACATAGCCAAGCAACCCTCGTACTCTCTCCTCTGAGGTGAATCAATACCACGAGTGAAAAATTACACAAATATGTCTTGTGTTGTCAAGTTCTAGCTTCACTCCCCCTCCTACTTCCCATTTCAACTACCAATGACGCATTAAGTGAGACCTGGCGTCCACACGTATAGTATAAGGTGTATTTGTTGCGCATTATAACTATAGGGGCTTGGTTAATAAACACATAATCTCACTTTCTTCCGAGAGTATAATGAATTAGAGTTAGTATACAGGTTTCCAATAATTAATAAAAAAATTAATAGACTTTGTGTTTTCATAATGTAATAGCTGGTTAGATATCATTCGATTTTATATTCTATAATGTTTGATAGGCATAAATAGGCCTAATTTTTAAGCAAGAAGGGCTGCAAGAGACTAAAATTCATGATGACAACCTTATTCTGTTTAAAAAAAATTATAGACACAGTTCTAAGGAATTTATAAAATTAATGAAGTTTAATAACCAGCTGTTCCACCTAAGGAAAAATAAGCAGACAAAACAAAACACGTAACTCTTAATTTCAGCAGGTGAACATTCCACCGGTGTCAGACACTCCTGGTGAACATCCTCGGCACTAAGGTTAATTATTTTTTTCTAAGTTATTGCGGATGTGGAATGAACACGTTATAATTGATAACTCTGGGTGATGGACCAATAAAAGCTTACTTCGCACAATAAAAACTCTTGTTAAAACAATAGAACATTTTTACCTGAATGAATATCCTAAAACAACACACCTGTACTGCCTGAGGCTGGCTGCGATTATATCAAAATACTCTTTCATAATACTCTTTGGCGGTGATCATCATTTTTTCCTTCTATTGTCTTAAATCGCTCATATAAATGTTTTAATCCCTTATCTTCAGAACACTACAGAGCCAAGACTCAACAGAACCAACAACTAATCTCTTTTTGACTCTCAATACTAAAATTTATCATCGTCTCATTTCCCAGTACCTTGATCCATTGTTCTGCAGAAATACAAACTTACCACCAAACAACACGCTAGCTAGTGTTCCCTGTTACACTCTATACGATGTACAAGACCTCATCAAATAAACTTGTTGGTCTCTTGTTACCTAATGTACAGTTCAATGTTAAATCAACACAGTTAGGTACCCCAACCTCTGTAGAACCAGAAATAAGATAAACAAGACATAATAGTGTGACTGTTTCAACGTCTGGAAATCAGTACGTATTTTTTTTTTTTTAGGAATAACGAGATTAGAAATACGACGATAGATGGTGACTTGTTCTGTACCTCTCAGTGTCGTAATAAACTTAAAATCTAGCAAACTGCACGACTTCATGGATGGGAAATAGATATGTAAAGTGTAAATCAAAACAAGTGTTGCATCGACCTCAGAACGAAAGGTATTTTGGGAATACAGGGATTAGAAATACGAAGTAAGGTGATTGGTTCGTTATTCTCTAAGTTCATAAGAAAACACTAATATCAAACAAGCTATAAAACATTCAATAATATGATAAATAATAATGAATATCGTTATCATCTGAAGTATAGCAACCACCCAACTATGAGAATGTTTTTTGGGTTTTTTAATAACGAGATCGGAGAAGCGAGGGAGGTGGAGGAGGAGGAACCCGCTACCTAATACATAATACAACAGGGTCTCAATGCCGGCAAACAAAGCGTCAGAAAAAGAGGGGCCCCGGAACCTGTCCTGCGGATGAAGATGTATCTGTCAAGTGTATCATAAAAGTCAGGAGAGGCACGCAGACAACGTCCCTCCCCTTGATGCTGGCTGACTGGTGGTAGTGGTGATGATGGTGGTAGTGGTGGTGGTGATGATGGTGATGGTAGTGGTGGAGGTGATGGTAGTTGTGGTGGTAGTAGAAGTAGTGGTGGTGGTAGTAGTGGTGGTGGTGTCGGAGGTGTTGCAGGTGATGGCGATGATGGTGGTGATGGTGCGGGTGGTGATGATGGGGGTGGCGCAGGTGGTGGTTCTGATGGTAGTGTTGGTGGTGTTGGTGCTGATGGTGGTTTTGGTGATGTTAGTGGTGATGATGGTGGTACAGGTGGTGTTGGTGATGGTAGTGGCTAGACGGTGACGGGCCAAGACAGACACGAATTAAGAGGAGACGAAGAGAAAGAGGAAGAGAAACAGAACCATAGATGGATGTAATGAGAGAGAAAAAGGTGTCCAGATGAAATTAGGAACAAGAAACTAAGGAAAAAAAATACGAATTTCTTGATAAAATGCAAGGAACAAAATATATATTTTGAAAACCCTAAAATCTAACAATATCGGGCCCTAAAGAAACTGAATTTGCTAATAATAATAATAATAATAATAATAATAATAATAATAATAATAATAATAATAATAATAATAATAATAATAATAATAATAATAATAATAATAATAATAATAATAATAATAACAATAACAATAACAATAATAATAATAATAATAATAATAACAATAACAATAACAATAACAATAACAATAACAACAATAATAATAATAATAATAATAATAATAATAATAATAATAATAATAATAATAATAATAATAATAATAATAATAATAATAATAATAATAATAATAATAATAATAATAATAATAATAATAATAATAATACAAAACAAAATCGGATTTCAGGGACATTTGGCGAACACTAAGGAAAAATAAAAGTAATAATTTTGACAAGAAAATCTGTCTCCCTTTCTTATTACTTGTGTTTGTGAAGTGAATGACAGGAAGTTGGTTAGAAGTGAAGGATGAGAATGAAGGCAGCAAAAATAATATCACCACCGACGTGTTTTTGTTGACTTCTGTCCTTGTTGTCACAGATCCTGAGTGTGTGTTTGTTTATGGTCTACAAAGAGAAGCATAAGTGTTTAGTTTTAATTCTATGTACGGACGTGAAACTTTACGTATGTGTGTATGTATGTATGTATGTTTGTGTACCTTAAGTATAAACGAACATATAAACGTATTAATGTATTCAAGCGTCATGTATAAAAGAACTGAGCACGCACACACAATCTCACGGTGTATCCACATACAAAGAAAGACGTGCATGCACACGCGTACACGAATACACACACACACACACACACACACACACACACACACACACACACACAAATAAATACTCAGACGAAATGCAATCGGTATCATTCACCGCCACCTACTTTCCCAAACCAGAACCACACACACACGTGCACACACACACACACACACACACACACACACTCAAACGTGCACACACAAACGTGCACACACACACACACACACACACACACACACACACACACACGTCTGGGAACTTCCGCCAGCTGTTGCCTGGAGACTGAAAATGACCAAACAGCGGAAGCAAATTCAACTGTGAGTGACATCTGTCTGTCATAAATCACTCTGTTATAATTATGTATTCTAACTGCTTTTGTCGTCTGGCCAGTAGACGTCCTTCGAAAGCCCTGATACGAGGTTTTGTCAGATTTGGTCTTTTTTCAGAGAAGAATAAAAGGCAGCGTCAGAATTCGGTCTTTTTCCTAAATTCACCAAAAAAAAAAAATCTATTTTTTTTAGAGCAGCATGAAATAAAATGCTGTAAATTTAATTCATTCTTTCAAAATCATAATGTGAAATGTTGTCAAACTCTATTGTAGTTTTCTAAACACTGCTTTGACGTCATGATTCCGTCTTTTTCGATTACCTTTGAAGGAACTGTTGTCATTCTACATTACAGGTACAGTTAAGGCGAGCATTAAGCTGTCAGTAGGAATCAAAGGCTAGAGACACAGTCAAGATTCCAGGAGATATTAGACTGTCAGTAAGAATTAAAATACTATAGTCAATATTCCCCCTGAAATATTAAACTATCACTTGGATTAAGAGATTCAATCAACTCCACCAGTCATATACCTTAACAAATAACATCATCAATATCATAGACAAGACCAAACAAACATTTGACTAGCATACAGATAGAGGAGTACACACACACACACACACAAGGACGTTCTGAACACTATATACCAAGCAACATTATACCAATACTTAGAGGTAGAGTACAACATATTCACCTGGCCAAGTTTTTGCCTGAGTCCGTTGACAGACAAGTTCAGGTATTGTATGCGTCTAACCTTGATAAACAGGTGCTCGTATAAACATTCATTACCCCCACACAGGTAACTTGAATAGAAATGAAAAAGAAGTAATAATATAATTGAAATTTTATTCACATTAAACGTATATAGACATCTCTTAATTAAATGATACTGAAATACCGTCAAAATTACTGAGACGCAGATAAATTTTTGCCATCGGTACTTGATCAAATCTTAATCTTAACCTAACCAAACATACCCTAACCTAACCTAACCTAACCTAACCTAACCTAACCGAAGCAAACTTACAATCTAACAATACAAGGCCAGATGATACTATGATAATAAACATCTGCAAAATGTTCTCGTCATGGTCTCCCTCAGGTAGGCGTCATCATCGTGTGGTGCGAGGCAGTGGTTGTGTTGCGGGGCCGTGGTTGTGGTGTGGGGCGGTGGTTGTGGTGTGGGGCGGTGGTTGTGGTGCGGTGCGTGGTTGTGGTGCGAGGCGGTGGTTGTGTTGCGGGGCCGTGGTTATGTTGCAGGGCCGTGCTTGTGTTGCGGGGCCGTGGTTGTGGTGTGGGGCGGTGGTTGTGGTGCGGGGCGGTGGTTGCGGCTTATGACGAGGCGGTGATTGTGTGTGGGGAGCGGAGGTTGTGGTGCGGGGCAGTGGCAGGGGGGCGGTGGTTATGGTGCGGGGGACGGTGGTTGTGGTGCGGAGCGGTGGTTGTGGTGCGGGGCGGTGGATGTGGTGCGGGGCGGTGGTTGTGGTGTGGGGCGGAGGTTGTGGTGCGGCGGAGGTTGTGGTGCGGGCGGTGGTTTGTGGTGCGGGGCGGTGGTTGTGGTGCAGGGGGCGGTGGTTGTGGTGCAGGGGCGGAGGTTGTGGTGCAGGTGGTTGTGGTGCGGGGGCGGTGATTGTGGTGCAGGGGGCGGTGGTTGTGGTGCAGGGGCGTGGTTGTGGTGCAGGGGCGGTGGTTGTGGTGAGGGCGGTGGTTGTGGTGAGGGGCGGTGGTTGTGGTGAGGGCGGTGGTGGTGCGGGGCGGTGGTTGTGGTGCAGGGGCGGTGGTTGCAGGACATCTACACAGGCTACCCGGGACCCGCCTGTCTGGTTCATGTATAATTCATTTGATACAATAAGCCAGCAGATTCTTGGTGAGTGTGTGGTGTTTGTTTTACCAGCGGCGTGGTTATGAGAGGTCACACACACACACACACACACACACACACACACACACACACACACACACACACACACACCGGTGTAAAACAACCTTAGTATTTATCGATTGATAGTTACTATTATACAGTAAAATACTCTAAATTAACACAAGACTCTTACAATACCACAGGCTCCCTTCACTACAGCATTTACCTGTTTGGCGTGTTTGTGTTTCCTTTAAAACATTATAATCCGTTTTGCTTCAGATTGACTTATTAATGCTTGCCTTAACATTACTAACATATACATATACAGGTATAGATGCAGAGATAGATACAGTATATAGATATGAAAGGTCCAGCAACAAAGCATTGTTTAGGGTTTACTAGAACAACACTTACCATACTGTTTTTTGAGCCAGTGTGTGTGTGTGTGTGTGTGTGTGTGTGTGTGTGTGTGTGTGTGTGTGTGTGTGTGTATGTGTGTGTGTGTAAAAACGTTACTGTACGTCTATTGAGCTAGAAATTAGAGCCCTGCCAACTTTAAATCTCTGAACTTAAAAATTTACTGAAATTCTAGTAACTCAGGGATATACCTGTATATTAACCATATCATTTTAACTCTTTTAATTATCTATTCCTTAACATCTCTGGTATTTTCCCAAGAGGGTGAAAAATATAGATAAACAGATTGCAAGTTACTGGAGAATATTTTTAATAATGTTTTAAATCTTTATAGTGTAGAATATTTTTCCCATTATATTTTACCTAAACTGGTCACATTACGGTATAAATTACTTGACTACTAAAACGTGTGAGAGACGGGACCCTTTTGACTCTAACAGAAGAAGATTGTCTCCATCTTGGAATAGCTGTATGTCTCTCAAAGCTCAATCTATACACACAGGTGCATACAGGTACACTATTTTTTCTCTCTCTCTCGCCATTACATCTCCAACACCTCCATCAAACTCAAGAAAAATAAACCCAAACCTCATGAACCACAATCACACGCCAAGGAGACACCCTCGGTGGTAATTAGACCAGAGAAGACATTAGAAAAACAAGACTCAAATTACCCCTATGCAAATTGGCGGCGTCCAGCAGAGAGAGAGAGAGAGAGAGAGAGAGTGAAGAGGGTGGGTGGGTAAGAGATACAGACAGAGAGAAAAGCTAACGAGGTAAGACTCTTAATGCCACCACTGTGTAAAATTATCATAACACCCTCGTCGCCGAACTTACCACACATAGGGGCGGATAATTAAGGCAAGTCATGCATATTGGATGAAGCCCAACACAATAATCCAGGAGACGGGAAAGGGTGGATTTTCCTCTCTTTTCTTCCCTCTTAAGTTGGACTATTGTCTCTCACTCACTCTCCCCTTCCCCTTACCCCTTTACCCCTTCCCACCAAGACCTTGTAGGGATGTATCGTGTAATCTTCAAATGATGTCATATCCGGTGGGATTTTTCTTTCGTTCTTTTTTGTAAGCGTGGATTTTTTCTTCTTAAAATAAAGGCTCTACTTTTGTATTGTTTTCTCAGGGCGGTATTTTGTCATAAAGGAGAAAGAGAATTGTACAGATGAGGAAAAATTCTCTGGTGTCTTTCTCATCGCACAAACATGTGAAGGAAAAAAAATCAGAAAGGAGGAAAAAAAATCTTAGAGCGACTGTTAAAAGTGTGATTTACACGTGAATTTCCTGGATTACTGGCACTGAGATTCTTGTTGATTACCAGACAAATATGAGAACGCAAAAGTTCATATATTCAAAGAAATTTACGTTTTAATAGCTTTGAGAAGAGGGGTGTAAAAGACAAACAGACAGAGAGACAGACAGACAGAGGACAAGAAGGCACACCATCATGACAAGTGTGGAAAATCAGCACGTGCCAGGACCATCTCTCGTGTGTGCGTGTGTGTGTGTGTGTGTCATGCTGCTCCCTGCCTGCCCTCCTCTCTGTCAGTGGGAACGCCTTGCCTATGATAAACTACCACCCTCCTCCTCCTCCTCCTCCTCTTCCTCCTCCTTGGTACTACAACCCACACCTACTTTAGTCTCAACTACATAAAGGTATTGAGGGAATGAGTTGCGTCATTCCCAATAATAAGAGAAGAGTAACAAGTACCCAGACAGTCGGCATTGGTTGAGTGGCGGCGTCACTTCATACCATCGGACTTGAGCGTTAAAAGTATAAATGTCTGATTCACTGAAGATATATGCAGTTTATATATTTCCAGTTACTTTATTCTCTGAGACAGCTGTTTGAGTGTCGATCGCTTACATTCCGAGGTAAATAGAGTTTTGAGCTATGTCGTTTGTAATAATAATGATAATAATAAACTAATTAATTTAACATCATATAACAATACCAACAATAGAAATATATGTACATTATAATATTGTAAACGTCAAAACTCCTACACTGTCTTCATCAACACAGCTAAGTAGAGTGACTGCTGCTAATATGTATTAAACTTTTTTTATATAGAACGTGCCTGTGTTAATAGTTTGTATAGACGAGGAGAAAAATATCATCGTTTTCTTTCGGTTCCCAGGACGTGAACTATGAATCCTCCAACAAAAAGCTTAAAATACGAGAAAAACATTCTAAGTAGGCCCATTAAATCCCTCGGTAGACGGAAGTGAAATACGAGCCTAAAAATGAACAAAGTCTCTAAACACATGAAGCGCTCCGAGGGACCCAGGTTCATTTTTTATTTTCCATCATTCTTCAGATTTTCAGTTCACTTGTCAGCATAATAGTTATCTCTGCGAGGAGGGTGAGAGAGGCGCATCCAACACCGCAAACACACGCGCGACTTTGACCCTTAACGCCCCTCTCACCATAAAGACCAAAATACCCCCAACAGCTGGTCGTGCAGGAGAGTGATCAACCAGTGCTATCTTGGAATTTGGTGGGTTATTTTCGGGGACCTTTGGATCGGGGTTAGGTAGATGAAGAAGAAAAATGGCGATACAACACTGGGACGGATTGATTAATGAATTTTTTATGGTTCCTCTCCCTTGAACCAACAGAGCCACGGAGACCCAAGAATACGTGGGATAGATCATGTTTGCTTGTTTATTCAAGAAATGAGGGGAAAAAGGATTTCATGGATCTGGGAGGCAAGAAAAATCGATTAATCTCGGAGGATAAAAAGATAGATATTTGTGCTTAGAAAAGAGAACGAGAAGATGAAATAAAAGTCTTTGTTGTCGATATCATCTCACAGTCATGGGAGAGTTGGCAGCGGAGGGATTATAGATATACGATTACTTATATATATATATATGCCTATGTATCAGCCTCAATATGTTGACCGCTGAGGAATAAGTAGAGTTTAATCTGTGACAATAATGTATTGTTAATTCACTTATCATAAAATTCCACTGTAACGATTCTAAACAGTTTATGTAACAATGTTTACTCAAGACACACACACACACACACACACACACACACACTCTCTCCAGACTAGAGACTGAAGGTCCTTATCTCTGTACAACAGCCAAGGATCATATACACGGATGTAACAACAAAGACAAATTACACAAGGAATGAAGTCAAGTGTTTACCCTGGTAAGAATATCCCCTCGGCCAAGTGTTTCATTTTACTCTTAAACGTGGCATCATATAAGACCACCAGTAGAAGGTTGTCTTAAGTCACAATATATCCGTGAGAGAGATCTTAAGCTACCATGTCACAACACTACAACACGTAAGAGACACCATCTCTCTCAGAGCCAGTCAGTCACTGTGTAATGAGTGTACTGTAGCAATGTGTGGGCATACAAGGCATACCATACTCAGTAAATACAGGCAGTTTCTCTTAGTGTACATATACGAGACAAACATGAACTTACCAGAGATATAGAAACAATTTCACAAACAAAACACAAGCACGTAATTTTACCTTTTATGTTAACAGCACTCACACACTACTACACAAACACACATACACACACTGCAGTCTTTACCGTTCATGTAAATGTTCATTCCCGGCGTTGTTAACAGTATCCGACATAAATAATATAATCAATCCCTGTACTATCAATTTTAGTATCAACTGCATCCTATCCCTACTAATTAAACAGGTATATAATTATCAAATCACAAGAAACAACTATGAATCCATCAATGTAATAGGCATTAACAGCATATAATACATAATTATATATATTTCCCCTTTAATCATTTGTTGATATATGACGTTAATAATCGATTCACCTAAGTCACTGTAAAACTAATGAATAACACAACACAGTCATTAGTAACAACACGTGATCCCTGACCACATGAAGGGAGGTCCTTACTTCACCTCACCACCAAGCCACTAGGCCGTCGTCACCATGTAAAGGACATTAACAGATGTTCCTTAATGACTGTTAGATCGATGGTGAGCTCACTAGTAGTCTCTGGGACGAGGCTACCCGGCCTAGTGATTATAATCCTCGTGATAATTAATTGTATGTGACAATGTTAGAGGGGGTCGTTGAGAGATCCGTCACCTACTGCTATTATTGCTACTGTTACTACTACTGCTGCTCAGTCTACGATATGACACATGGGTATGTCTACCTGCCTTACTGTCAACTGAGTGATAAAAGTAAGACAGACAGCCAGACAGACATAAAGAGAGAATCAACACAGAGGAAAAAGACATAAAAAACCGCGTTGAACCAAACAGATAAAGTAAACATGACAAGACGATCAACACAGTAACTCCTCAACACGCCAACACGCGCCTCCTCCTCCGTTACTGCCAATACTGAACCATTATTACATACACACACCTTCACCATTAACACACCTCCAACAGACTGTAACACTTAAACGCTCTCTCTCTTTCTCTCTCTCTCTCCACCATATTTTGTTTTATTCTCTTATTCCCTTCTCCCCCCCCCCTCCTCCTGTTCTCTATCCTCATATTTCCCTTTCCATTCTCATAACCACCAATATTATTATCTCCTTTCCTCTCTACATCCCCATCCATTCCATCACCATCACTGTCTTCCCATATCTCCTTCTCCTCCCCATCCTTACCAACCCCTTTCATCTTTCCTCCCCATTTCTTTACCCATATCCTCCCCATGTTCTCCCTTCTGCCTCTCCCCAATTCTTCACTCCATCCCCCCTCCCTCCTTCACCACCACCATCTCCCTACCCCTCTCCAGTAACGAATGCTCCAACAATCGATCACCATCCCCTCCCCCTCATACACTCCCCTACACCCCTCCCTCTCCCTCCACGCCTCCAACAACGACAAAAAGACCTCTTATCGGACTCCCGACCATTAAGGCACTGTAGGGTAAGTGGCACCCTGGCCCTGGCCCGTCACGTGACTACCTTACACCTCTCCTCTTCCCTGCTGTATAAACTGTGCTGTTTGTTATTGGTCTTTTAGTTATGGCAAGTGTTGGCTTGTGTAGGGATAGTTATGGTTATTTTTTGGATAGTTATGGCTAGTTATGGGTACTTTTCGTTAATACACACACACACACACGCACATAGGAGGGACTGAAATTAGATGAGGAAAGAAGGGAATGGTAGGGAGGAAAGAGAGAGATAGGCAGGGGAGGGAAATAGAAAATATATTGGGAAAGTAATAAATGAAATGAGGTAGAATAAAATGAGGACTAAGGAAGGGTTGGCGAAAGAAGGGAAAAATAAACAAAGGAGATATTGGAAGGAATATATAATATGGGATGGAATAAAGAAATGTAAAGCATCAAAATAAGGATAAGAAAGAGAGTTAAAATAGAAAGGGGAGAGAAGGTATAAAGAATAAGTAAGGAAGTGATGGAAAGGGAAATCTGAGGATAGGAAAGGAGTAGAAACAGTAAGGAGGAGGAAGAGTAACACACAGCAACAACTTCTCCCTCCCACTCAGGTGAGGTGTTCCCCACTCCTTTCCTCCTTCCTTCTATCCTTCGCCACGTCTTCCTCTCTCACTCTCTCTTTTCCTCTCAACCTCTTCCTTCCTCCTTCCACCTATCCCCCTCTCTCTCTTTCCAACTATCCCTCTCCACCTCTCCTTCCTTCTACCCCTCTCCACCTCTCTCTCTCCCTCTCAACCTCTTCCTCCCACCATCTCGTAATTGTGTGTCGCGGTTGTATATGATAAGGTGTGGGTTATGTTCAGACACAACGAAGGAGCTACTGAAAATAGAAGGGTTTTGAGATCCATCCATCCATCCATCATTTTATCACCACCTTAAACACTACCAGCCAGAGCTCGACCCTCCCTCACCTACACCACAGAAGCTGACAAGGATTTCTGGCGAAGGAGGTCGTAAGATTAGACCCAGTTGGCAGAGTGAGAGATGAAGAGATACCCGGACGATCAGGGATTCAGGAGAGAGAGTCGTTGATGTTGTGAGGCTGAGAGGGTAACAAAAAAATAATAGAATAAGATAGAGGGGATGGTTGAGGGGGTTTTTGTCTTATGGAGAGAGAGAGGGGAGAGAGTAAGAGGGAGGTGTGTGGTATAGTCAGGTGGCTAGCGGGATATGAGCGATTTGTGTGTGTGTGGGGGGGTAATATATCTAGATAAGACGATGATTCTTAGTAACGTAGACAATAATAATGAGAAATCTTACCTATCTTTATATATGTTAAGTCATAGGGTCTGGTAATTAAAATAGTGTAGTGTATTGAGGATTAATTTAAAGTTTTATATAAATGTATCATTGCGATCCATTATGTCCGTATGTAATATTTAAGATAAACTCACGACTTTGGTTATACAATTTACAAGAAAGAACAAAGTGTATTGATGTTTGTGTTCCATATTATTTGTGAATAAAAATATGTTGAGGTTTAGGTTTAGTTGTGTTTCTGTGTATTTAAAACAGTGAGATATATTGTGAAGTGTTTCAGCAACAATGTGGTTAATGAGAAGGATGTAACTTTTTTTTCTCTTGATTTTGGTCTCTGTACTTTGTTAAAATAATTAAGATTTTCGTAAAGCCTCTTGTATCACTGCCTACCAAGGAGCCTCTACACTTTGTAAAATTATGATCTATGACCTCCAGTGCGCGAGCGGATATATTGTTTATAAAACTTTGATGTCCATTATATTCCGCGTGGTGTTAAGACAGCAGATAGTGGTTGCCACCCACACCTGAACACATGCACCCATACCTACATACTGCTATCCACACTTGCACACTGCCATCCACGCCTGCACACTGCCATCCACACCTGCACGCTGCCGTCCATACCTGCACATTACCACCCACACCTGCACACTGCCACCCACACCTGCACGCTACCATACACACTGCCGTCCACACCTCTGAAATAAATCAAGTAACACTTGCGATACGATCCTCCTGTACCCAATATACATGTTATCAGTGTTGTCTTGGTCACACACATACACACACATACTATATATATATATATATATATATATATATATATATATATATATATATATATATATATATATATATATATATATATATATATATATATATATATATAAAATAGGTGTTAAGGACTGTCTTCTCATCTACTTATAGGTAATTGACATTTATTATCTAAATGAGCTTTTCCTCTGATACATACAATGTCTCACAATGAACTTTATCCTTGTAAATAAAAATATAAGTATTGTTTTACCAATTCCTAATACTGCATACTAATATTATATAATAATCTAGTACGTCTGTAAGTCTCAGAAGAGGTGCGTCGTTGAGTTAAAATTTGGAAAAATATCTCGTACATGCAGTATTTTCATAGTGGTAAATAAACCTACACGGTGGTCATTGACAGGAGTCCCAGTTAGCGCAGCTGCATGAAGACGTCATGCCTGAGACACATGGCCAGTACGTCGTCCAATATTCATTCCACATGTTTCTCAACTTTTTATCGAATTTTAGTTATGGTTAACGAAAAGAAAAATAACTCCATTGAATTAGTACACATATGTAGGATTAGTGATGTTTTATGTTAAATCTATCTATATAATAATAATGGTTGCCCCTAGTATAACGGGGATGGCCGGCCCTTGGGCTACCTATAGGCGTAAATTTGTTTAAGATGTAGAAGCTGTCGCCAACGCAGTAACCACACCCTGAGTTAACGAAGTTGCATGACCCAGTGTCAAGGAACAATCCGAGAAGACCGGAAAACTCGCCAACTGCACAGGTTAACAGGAACACGATCTGTAAATCGATTACCATCCAGGTCCCCAATTACTGCTGGGTAGACAGACGCAAATGGCGTAAAGAAACTTGCCCATAGGTTCACCCTGTATCTACCTATACAGTACAACACACATACACACACCAAAAAACATGTGACCAATACGCGTATTTGTATTATAGTGAGACAGACAAAGATATATTCAACACACATCCCTCAGCTATTGATTATTGATAAATAATACTAATAAGCACACACACACATATATATATATATATATATATATATATATATATATATATATATATATATATATATATATATATATATATATATATATATATATATATATATATTATATATATATATTATATATATATATTATCTAACATAAAACACCCCATAAATAAACTCTTATCATACACAGAGATGGGAAAAAAATCAGTGGAAAATTAGATAATTGGTGAAAGAACAGTAATGACCTAAAGATTGATGAATGGAAAATGAACAAACGACAGAGGAATGATCTATGACTATGGGAACTACGGACGATAGCAAATAAATAGAAATGCAAATGAAGTACCGGAGTGCCTGGTGAACTGTAGCTACGTGATGAGTGGACGGGAGGAGGTAATGTGGGGATGAACTGTAACCCATACTAAACAACACAAGATACGGGTATAGGGGGAAGAAGAAGAAGAATTCGTTGTCTAAACAGTACAATTCTTAGCAGTTCTCTCCCCCGGCGCGTGAGACTTGTCCGCCCACCGTTGGCCCACTGCTGAGGCGGAAATTTATGATCCACGGAAAAAAGGTGAGCTTGGAAAAACAGGGTCGAGGTATTGGGTTTTGTCCATTATTTCTGTTCGTTAAGTAAATTATGTATCTTTACATTATAAATTATATATTTCCGGGTAAAAAAAAATCTTTTGTTTTTTTGTTGTATTCTTAATTCACTTTGTTACTTTATTATACTGTGTGTGTATCAAAAAAAAATCATAATCCAGACACGCAATGTATGACGATCCTCCCAGTTACACCAAAACATTATCAGTTGTGTCGTCCTTAGGAGACCTGCCAATATGTGCATCTTTCTTACTTACGTTATCAAGAAAATATTTTTATATAGTCTCTGTCCCTCATACCTTCACCATCCCACTACTATTCTCCCCTTACTATCAACTTTACTATCACCCTTAATTCCCCTTACTATTACCCTTACCTTACCTGCAACCACACCCAGCCACTAACCTCCCCTTACCACCCCACAAATATATTCCTCCCACTCTCCCCAGCCTCTCCCCAGCCTCTCCCCACTGTGAGTCACTCTCCCTGTCACAACTCTCCCCTAGCACGGTGTTACGGCTCTCACCTCCCGTTTTTATCTCGACCAACAAATGTTTTTTTTTTTGCTTTGTTTTTTTACTCTTCCATACTTGAGTGTTTCTTCCTTTGTGTGTATCATTAAAGTCGTCCCTCTGTTGATGATTTTATTGTCCATTTAAAAGGTATTTTGTTTTGCAGGTAACACCTTTGAGTTCGATGAGTTAACCCCTTGAGTACAATGAGTTGGCCCCTTGAGTACGATGATTTAACACCTTGAGTACGATGAGTTAACACCTTGAGTGCAATGAGTTAACACCTTGAGTACGATGGCCAACCCTTAAATAAGATTACTTAACCCATTGCATACAAAGTCTTAAACCACCTTAAAACGATGACCAATACCTTTAAGCACGTTGAACTTAAAGGAGCTTCATGCATTATATTGAAAGGGGTCAGGTCATCATACTCAAGGGGTTAATAGTACAATACTTTATTTCCTGAAGCGAAAACAGATATAATGCATCAGTTTAAATACTGCTGTCTCTCAACCTAATATAATAAATCCTTCTTAAATTTTAACAGCAGTTGTCTTCCGTGTGAACAAGACTTAGTTTACGTGTTCAAAGACCTTTAGTTATTGAGGCGCAGAAATACACACACACACACACACACACACACACACACACACACACACAAAACCACAACTTCCTTTTTGACTAATTCTCTACTTATGTGTTCACTTGATAATCCTTTCTTCTTCTTGTTGACATTTTCCCTGTCGGTGTTTTTCTTATTATCATATGTTTATTATAGTCTATCTTTTGTTATTTATCTTTCTTCTTCGTCTCCGAGTTCATCATTCTACGTCACGGATCTCGTCTTCTTATCTCTGTTTTTCTCTTCCTTTCATCTGTCTTCTCGGTGAGCTTCCTGTTTATTTATTTTTTTAAGGGGCATGGAGCAAGGGTAGGTGGGCAAGGGGAGGTAGGTGTGGGCAAGGGGACGTAAGTGCGAGCAAGGGGAGATATATAGGGGTGGTGCAATGGGAGGTAGATGGGTAAGGGGAGGTAGGGGTGGATAAGGGAGAGGTAGGGATGGGCAAGAGGAAGTTGAGGTGGGTAAGGGGAGACAGCGGTTGCCAAGGGGTGGCATGAGTGGGCAAAGGGAAACAGTGGTGGGCAAGGAGGTAAGAATGAGGCAAGGGGTGTGGTAGAGAGGAAGGGGAAAGATGTCATATACGGCTTGTGAGAAAGATTATCTGGAACTGATATAATCAACGCATTTGTTTACATCCACATTATCAAGAGAACGAACATCAGATACAATAGGAATTTATTACGTCAAAGGAAACGAAAAATCTATGTTATTCATCCTAAACCTTCTTATCTATACGAGGAATATAAAAGAGAAGGAATTATTAATATAAATACTGTATAATTATATATCAGTAATATATACCATCATCTCATCTCCCTTAACTGGCCTGAGCGTTTCCGTGAGTGAATCGATATACCTGTAGATCATATCATTATAATAAGAAAACTTACCTGTAAACAAACAGGTAATTCAATAATTACCAGAAAATAAGTTAAAATAGAAGCAATTAGATTACGTATTCCTAGAAAAAAGACAAATTTATAGATATGTTAATGACTAAATACATTAAACCAGCTATCAAAGGTTGGTAAATAAAGAGAGTCTTTATTGGTCAGTAAATAACGAGATTTTTCATTGGTCAGAAAATAAAGGATTTTTTTAGTCAGCAGATAACGAGTTTTCATTAGTCAATGGATAAGGAGAGTTTCCATTGGTCAGTAGATAAAAAGAGTTTTCATTCGTCGTCAAACACCAGATTGTCCACACTCAACTAAGAGAAACAGTGGTTGGTTGGCTTGGGGGTGGGGTGGGAGAGGAGCCCCTCCTCCCTCATGCTGCCTCACCACCCCTCTCGCCCTACCACCTCTCCACCCCATTCCACCCCCTCTCAACACCTCCCACTACCACCTCTCCACCCCCTTTCAACCTCCCCCCCTACAGCTACACCACCCCTTTCTCCCTCTACCACCTCTCCACCCTGTCCCCTCCCCATGTGTGTGTGTCACGAGGGAAAAGAGTTGCAAAACAGAGAAGAATTGTCCTCACCAGTTAAGAGGATCAACAGTGACTGATGCAAAGGAAGAAGAGGAAAAAGAACAAATGGGAAAAGCAGAGAATAAGAAGCAACAAGTGTTTGGGAAGTACGGAATTGGGAATAAAGATGTGACATACAGCAAAGATTAGAAAACAAAATTAACAATAGAAAAATAAGTGATAAGAGAACAAGGACAACAATATGAAAAACAAATAATAAAAAAATGGTATAAAATTACATAAAAAGAAAACAAAATAACAAAACCCATAAATTATACAAAAACAAAAATCATCTACGAGAAAAAAAAAAGAAAACAAGAAAACGAAAAAAAAAAAAAGATTTTCCTCTACAAGAACAAGAAAAAAAAGATAAAAAAAATGAAGAAGACGAAGAGGGAAAAAAATATATTTCCCAAGAAACCATTAAGTGAAACAGGGAACAAACGCTACAGTAAACGGATTAATGCGTCATCACGGGAATGAGTAGTATATCATCCGGCGTCCTCCACCATTACCTAAATTGGATACTAAAACTTGCGTGGCTCCTCTCGTCTCTCGGAGGGAGGGCCGCCCGCTTCCCTCATACCTACTACCATTACAGTTTTGAATGCCTTGGGAAATTACCAAAGTGTGTGTGTGTGTATGTGTCTGTGTGTATGTGTATTGGAAGGTGTGCCTGTGCCTGCTTATCTGTCTGTCTGTCTGTCTGTATGGTATTCCTCCTCAATGCCCTTTTATGTGGTTTCTCATTCTTCTGTCTGTTTCTGTTTTATATGTTTATGTACAATAAGTATAAAAAGACAGACTGATCCGTCTCACACACACACACAATACCCTGTTCGTCTCCTCCTGTCTTTTAGGGTCAGTAAGTCGTTCAGGTTATCCCCCACCATACAGGTTTTCATGTTACCTTCATCAACACATTAAAATCGACGGCAAAAACAAAACAAATTAGAGAAGGTGAAGTTTGATGTTCTATGCTTAAGGTATTTTACGCCTATTATAGTTTCTTAAGGGAGATATAGGTGAAAAGCCACAAGTGTAAATATGATGAAACACTGAATAGAGAAACTTTGTATAAATATTTGATATGGCGAAATAAATGGATAAATAGATATAAGAACGAAGAATTCTTATGGGGAAATTAATTGTCTTACAAAATATACACTTACAGTAAAACACACACACACACACACACACACACACACACACACACACCATCGTTGCCGGACTTATCTGGATGCCTGACTGGAATAACTTAGTCCGGGCCGCAGACAGCTGGCGAAAACGGCGTGGTGTGTAGCAGAGAGGAAGAAAGGGGAGGGAGTGGGAGGGGGGGTGGTTGGCGGAAAGGTGGAAGGTGGTATGATGGAATGAGTAATGAGGGAGTAGCGGTGTTGAAGTCTCTCTCTCTCTCTCTCTCTCTCTCTCTCTCTCTCTCTCTCTCTCTCTCTCTCTCTCTCTCTCTTCTCTCTCTCTCCTCTCTCTCTCTCTCTCTCTCATCAGCATTTTTGTAATCTTTAGTTCGTTTCTTTTCTCGTTCTTATAGTGACCCCTTCCATATTTTGTTTTCTTTTTTTCATTTACTTTGTATATCATTCTTAGTTTTCTTTCATTATTGTTGTTATATGTATGAATGATGGAGATGTTTATAATAATACTTATAGGAGGATAACATCAGCGTCATGACAACTTTAACACCACGTACCCAAAAAATCAGGTATGTTGGGAATTATTTTTATATCACGTCAACACACCTCATTTTTTTTAACAGGTATGACAATGATTTTTAGGCACATAATTATAATGTTAACGTCTTCTTTACACGCGCACACGCACACACACACACCCACACACACACACACACACACACATGAAGGTTCCAACCCTAAACATCTGATGGGACTCCAGAACGTGATCGTAATACATAATCTAATTTTATTGATTATTTTCAACATTACTAGCGTAACTGTTTGGGACACATCTAACCCCTTGTGTACGGGCTTCCCTCTGCGCTGAATAAAATCATCTGGCGTTAACCAAGTAATATATTAAGAATTGCATCCCCGAAGTGAAGGGGTTAATGACCTTTACTTTCACCAATAAACAGGTATTACAAGTAGTTATATCAACCATCTTTAGAAAATACTCCAGGTCAAAAAGAAAGCTAAAAGATAATTATCCTCGAAATGAATAAGAGGAACAAAAGATGATTGATAAGGATAGTATATGAAAAAAATACCTGAACACGCATCATGAGGTGAAACAAAAACAAATTGATTAGAAAATATAGAACAGGTATCTCTCGCCATCTTACTATATACAGTAATCTCTCCTTATGCGCAATTACATCTTACCGGATAGAAAAAAATTCTAAAAAACATTGAAACATTGTAAAAAAAAATAGTTGTCAAACCTTTTGCGATTCTTTTCACTAACATTATGCATAATAAGATAGAGTCTGAGTTTATGTTTGAGTGTCTGAGAGTCTTTCATGCTGTCACTCTCTTGGTGTTGTTCTATACGTCACTCATCTGTGTTAGTCTCTGAGGATAACTGAACACCATCTTATTGAGGTAGTTTATATAAGAGATTTTACGCTCATGACACCAATAAAGAAAGCGCTCCTCACTAAATGCTAATTATCTGCCTCACAAAAGATTAAAACCTCTTATGTATGTATGTATGTATGTATGTATGTATGTATGTATGTATGTATGTATGTGATGCATTAACTACCTAGTTCTCCTATACCTTACCTCTTATACATGGAGCCAAATTTACATGATCTTATATTCATTTCAATGATTTAAAAGGAAAAAAAATGGGTCACGTCTTCAAGGATGTACTATTATGTTTTTTGTCATGATAAAAGGTTGATGGGTCATAGGTAGGTGTGATCTTTCTTGTCCTGATGTAAAAAAATAGTTTACCATGATCATACTTTCCAGAAAATCTCTTGTAAATCTTAATTATTCTTATAAAATGTAACATAAAGGTAGTCAACGAGTTACTAGTTTACAGATGACGTGGACAAACCCTCAAGTGGCTTCTGATTCATACATGTATTTCTCGTCGTGTTTAAGTTGTCTATAACAAGGAAAAGTAGATTAAGAATTTATAGTTGTATTTTAGTATTTTGTATTTTGTAGCTGTTGTATTTTTTTATTATATGTTCAGGCTGTGAGCTACACGCTAGTGATAATTGGACAATTCTGTATCGTTGTGACTTTTTTTTAGACTATAATATTTGAATTCATATGCATTTTGCAGGCACGCGCACACACACACACACACACACACACACACACATACGCACACAAGCACGCACACACATAAATTTAAACAAACAAAACAAAAACAAAATGTGAACGTAAATTCTGTAATATTTGAGGATATGAAAAATTACCCTAAAAAATAAAAATCACACAGGAAGAATAAGATTTTTTTACACCAATTTATCCGTTGATCTGAGCAATTAAACAAATAATACAAAAACAACAACAAAGAAATGTAAGACCAGAACCATGTGTTGAGGCAAGCCACCATTTTAACCAGCAAGTTAATAATAAAATAACTTCCTCTATATAACTAACTTCTATGTCATAATTCATCGACAGAACCTATAATATTACGCTGCCCTGAATGATTGATACCTCGACTCCAATTATATCATTAATTGTTATTTCTGCCCCGTGTCACAGCTGCCGCCTGCAGTGGGAGGGAGGCCGATGTTAAATATAGTTAATAACAAGTTAAGGCAGACTATTACTAATAACATCATGGTGGAGCTCTGAGGCCCCCCCCTCTCTCTCTTACCTGGTCCCCCTCCCCCTCTTACCTGGTCCCCTCCCTCTTTTACCAGGTCCCATTCTCTATCTTACCTGGTCTTCTTCCCTCTCTTACCTGGTCCCCTCCCTCCCTTACCTGGTCCTCCCCCCTCTCTTACCTGGCCCCCTCCTCTCTTACCGGTCCCCCTCCCTCTCTTACCTGGTCCCCCCTCCCTCTCTTACCTGAAGGCAGTCAAGGGGTCATCATGAACCTCCTTCCATAAATTAAATGTGTGAACGACAATTATGTCATCTATTTTATCACGAGTTCTTGATAACTATATTTTTCTAAGCTTCTCATCTTTTAAAAACACCGAAAGTCATGAAAAAATAATTCTTTAATATATTCTTAAATCTGAGTATATATCTTTCAGTCAGAAACACCACTACAGGTATGGTATGTTTATTATATTTATTTATGTATTGAAAAGAAATCCTTAACTTATTTAATAAAGCAAATGAAAGAAATAAAAATCCTATGTTGTGATTAGACTGGATAAATATCTTTACTCAGACCTTCATCAATCAGTCTTTTTTATTGTATCGTCAATCATATTATAAACAAGAAGGATATTTTTGAAGTTCTGAAGTTATTTTTTGTAGAATCTATGATGTATAAAAGTGTGTTTAATAATACTAACAGTTGAACCATGGTAATATTATAATGAATAAGGTTAATAAACTTTACAAACTTATTCTAAATTGTCAGCTGGATGTCACTTGTAGGACCTATGATGTAATGAAGGTTATTTAAAGAAAGCATCATCAACAACAACCAAACAAACGAAAAAAAAAAACTATCAAACAACTATTTCTAACTTACTAAATAACAAATACAAATAATATAAACAGAAGGCAAATACTAAACTCAGACAAGTGGTGACATAAGGTGTGTGTGTGTAGCTGTAAGTACCTGCTAGTTATTATACCTCCTCATGTCACGGAAATAAGACTCGTCCAAACTAGAAAATAAACTCTAATGACGGCCATAACAGAGCACTTTCATTGCGTCTCTTTAACAGAGGGGGGGAGAGGTGAGATCAGAGTTGGCCGCAACCAATCAGAGCGCGCTGAGAGTGTGACGTCACGACCGCCTGTCAAAATATGACGGATTGCCCTCCCACTAAAGAGATGCCATATATCACCCTACATAGTTGAATACTTGCTGGTATGGAAATTGTATCAAGTTATTCGCTAACAACAGCGACCTGTCTCTTGGGTTACCCATTGAAATACCGCCCCGACACCATTCATCACAGCCCTTGATATCCCTATGATTAAGCCGGCCAGCCCGACCCCAAACGAACCAATGAAACGCCCAGTCTCTGACCTGTTCCCCATTGGTCAAACAAACGTATCCTGCAACCAATGAACTGTGTCCAAATTTTCGTGAGTGGCCATTCATCATAAAAGTTGGTGCGTCGCCTGACAACTGAATGAGACATCGGCAGGTTAACTTATCATTACCACAACTCGCCTCTGATGGATGACGATAGACAGGTAGACAGGGCAGGTGGTGAGGGTGTGTGTGTGTGTAGTGACGGGTGTTAAGGCTGTGTCGCCTATAGAAACGGGAAATTACTCGATAAATCTCTGTTAGGTGTAATGATGTAAACAAATCCAGTGCAAGAACCAATCAAAACATTCCTCTTATTGACAAAACTCTTTCCTATTCGTTAAATGGTTGTCCGAGTTGAGTGTTACCATGGTTACACTCCCTAACTCGTGTGAATGGTGAAGCAGTTGTAAAATAAAGAGTATTCATTGGTTAGTTTCAGCTGTTTGGACCAATATAAATTGAGTTTAGTGTTTGTGTATTACGTGACGCAGTTAATATTACGCCAAATTGCTTTTTGATGGTATAGTTCTACTTGTTATATTATGACGTGAGCTATCACTATTACACAAGATCAAATTTGTCAAGTGTTAATACTTTGGTGATACTGCCTGGAGTTGCATAGCGAATGACACTCTTCTATCATATGAAATAAAATGCCGCCAAAGGTGGAGTCATATTTTAAATCTCTTAATAAAGTTTTCCGTTGTCGCATTGCAATCAGTGAGAAATGTGTGATATAAGATTTATAGTGTGTTGCCCCAGAGAGCAACACACTATTGCATATATGTTTTTCTTTTTATTTTAAATGTTTAAGAATATTACTTTAACTAAAAATTACCTCCTGGGACCATTTTATTCAGGACCTTCAAAAGGTATAATAAAATTAATTTGCGAAACAGTAAATGGAAAACGTGTAATTGGATAGCCACAAACTCTTAATGGTATTTTTGTTGCTAAATCAGTAATAAGAATCAGTAATATTCATTGATCAGTTGATTCGTTGATTCTTGTATAGAACGAGTTAACGTCATTCATTTTCTTTCACCGCACTTAGTTTGGATTAAAATTCTAGATGCGCTCTATAGAATGATATTTGAATATAATTAATATTATATATAGATTTCGATTAATATTAGTTATTTAAAACAAAATATGTGGTATTATTCCTCAAAAATCTACGTAAGCACTGAAGGAATTATACTTTAGTTATCCATCAACAGAAGTAAAATAACGTCCTCTTTGGTTCTTTTATTTAGGGAAGGATGATAGAAAACGGTATTTTCATCGGGTTAAGGATAAACTACTCTGTTAGGCTTTCGGTGGGTGGTTAGATTAAATAAATGTGTTGTATTCTGTTATCTAAGAAAGTTTCCGTTCGTTGGGGATTTTACCGTATTTTAATTTAGGCAATGGAATTGGAACTAACTGATGTTGTAACAATATCTTACTAGTTTTTTCATAAGAGTATAGTATAACTTTCATGCATTTCTGTGTTTGGATAATGTTTATCTTTCTCAAATATATATGAAATATAAGAAAAAAGTAGCTAATTTTAGGTACATTTAGTTATATTTCAATAAAATCTGCATAATTATAGAGCCTCAATATGATTATTATTACTAAGTGTAACTAGAATTTTATCTTGCCAACATCTCAAGCTACATCTACGTCTCAAAAGCACTCGACGGATTAAGACATTGGATTCAAGGGGTCGAGACAATGTACTCAAGGGGACAAGCCATTTTACTCAAGAGGTAAAGTCATTTTACTTAATGGGACGAGCATTAAAGTACTCAAGGATTTTTGTTTCTACCTCTAGTCACTAGAGTCTGGCAAGAATTTGGGTAGAGAGAAAAATATTAATGTAAGGTTTTCACTTCTCTTCAGTGTTACTTTTTTATTCACCTGAAGTATTTATGACTATATGGGCTTTTAAGATGCCAGAGTAACTGTGGCTTAACTTGAATTAAATATTGACAGCATCATGAGTTGAGATATTTTTCGTTTTCAACATTTAATGACAAGAACAAGAATGACAAATTATCATACAAGTTCACTGAAGTGTAGCATCAACTTAAACAAAAAACTAACCAAACAATGACAAACAGTAAGTCGATTTATGCAAGGGCAGCTCAGAATGGCCAGTAACCCCTTCACTACGGGTTGCCACTGTTTATATTTCATTTGACAAACTCCAGACGATTTTATTCAGCCCAGAGACAACCCCCCCCCCCCCACTTCCTTGATCGTCTGCTGGAAACATGACACCTAAGCTCAGCATGGGCAAACTTTTCTGAGTGAGGGTTGTAAGCACTTGGAACAATCTACCAGAGTGTTGTGACGGCGCCGAGTGTTAGCTCATCCAAGACCAGACTTAACCAACAATGGCGCAGGTACAGATACATTCTGGCATCAGTGCATGCCCAGTACTTGCCAACAGTTCGTAACAGTCAGCGGCTAACGAACCGATCAGTGACGAAGAAGATAAAAGGAAAACAAACAAAAAACAATGACTCTCCGAAAAGCCAAATTAAAGTCAGGCCAAACACGGTAGTTGCCCCAAGCCTCTCTGTGTACGAAATGATTATTTATATCTCGTCAGCATCAAAAAGAAGACGAACAAATACATTCCTGATTTTCATCTTATCTGACTTCCTGTAATTTTTTTAGCCTTGCGAAAGAAAGAAACTATGCTTGTCTATAATGACGCTATTCATCATCGTTTGTCTGATTCTTACATAATTGCAGCGGGGAATAATTATCTCCTTAGGGGGTGTTCTGTTTTTGTTGTTGTTCAAGAAAAAAACATAAACTGTTGACCTAAATAATTAAAGTAGTCTCTCTCTCTCTCTCTCTCTCTCTCTCTCTCTCTCTCTCTCTCTCTCTCTCTCATCTCAAAGCTAACACAGACAAACAGAGACACAGACACATATACCACCCCTAAGAATATGAATA
Source organism: Homarus americanus (assembly GCF_018991925.1). Taxonomy (NCBI): domain Eukaryota; kingdom Metazoa; phylum Arthropoda; class Malacostraca; order Decapoda; family Nephropidae; genus Homarus; species Homarus americanus. The sequence continues at coordinate 11,635,094 of NW_024733126.1, read as the reverse complement.
CAGTAAACCCCTACTTATATACACAACCCTTCTATTACCCACCTCACCCTTCCACACACAGCCTTCAGTTGTCTGCTCACCAACTTTCCCGTCACCCGTCTCTACACCTACACTTTCCCTCCCTCTAAAACAGCCTTAAAACAAGCTTCCTTCCCCCCTCTCCCCATTTCCCCCCAACCCCCTTCCACTTCCCCCTCCAACCCCTTCCACATCCCCCTCCAATCCATCTTTCCCTCTTCCCCCACTAAACCCCCAAAACAAACTACCCTTCTCTACCCCCTCCTCATCCTCCTCCCTTCTCTCCTTACATATCCCCCCTTACGCTATCCCCACTCCCTCCACACAACCCCAAAACAAACTCCCTCTCTTTATAATAAGGAAAATGACTGCTGCATACATAATTCACCGTACCAGAGCAACAAATGGTTCAGTCGTAAATCATCGCTGCTGGAAACCTCTACTTACTTCAAGGGAATTATGTCCGGTGCCGGTATTAAGCTAGAGTCGCCAGTATTTAAGCCAAACTCGCTAACGTCAAGCCAAAGCTGCTAGCGTGACCTGTGGATAGTGTACAATGGGATAGACGGGTAAGGAAGAACATGTGACAGGTGATAGAGTGAGGTTCTGATGGAAAATAAAAATAAAATAATGAATACTTTTTTTTTTCGAACCTCTAATCTTAAATTTAACTTTTATTACTTGTTTTTAATAAGAGAGTCTCTTGGTTTCTGCTTTAAAGTCATAAGTATTAGAGAACTATTTTGTTAATTATTGTACAAAAGACGCAGTAATTCATAATCCACATCGTGTGTTGAATAATTACAGGACACACACTGCCAATGGAGAGTGTGGGTCATTACCTCACATAAGAAAAAAGTATTTTTTCCTAAAGCTTTAACAACAAGCATAAAATGAAAACAAATTATTTAATTAACTTTTAATCGTCCTCACCTTCTTGGGTAATGACGTGACACATTATAGTTTGTGATAATTATAGATGATAATGATAAAGTTATTTCCTAGATTATCATCTCTGGCCTACATGATATACATTGTCACAGGTATAACAGACAGTTTGGGTGGTTGCATGATTATGATCCTGACACCTGCCGCTACCTGGTGAGATTGGGTGGACAACTCTTTCCTCACACACACACACACCAGTTGACCTCTCAACACAAACATGTTCACGAGAATAGAAATGTCAGAAGTTAAGATGCTTGTTTCGTTGTCTTTTTCATTACTTGTACGTTAAAAGTAAGCATAAAGACTGTACTTTAACTTAGTGTTACGTTAAAGATGTTGTTAAAAGCCTTAATCCTCTTGCGTGTGTCTCGTCGTAAGGTATCTCAAGCATTTTCAAACGCTTTTGATCGTGAACTACTGAGCGGGTTGTGTATTTTAAGAATAATATAGCCAGTCGACTGGATACAAGGCTTGCTTCTTGTTCCATAGGTCGGTGGGTCAATCCCCGTCCACTCACAATTCACCCAGCTGTAAATGGTTCCTGAGTTTACAACTTGGGGAAATGATTGCGATCGAGTGCAGTACCGGCGATGCTGCCTCCTTGTACCAAAGGCCTACACAGTATGTTGTATCCACACTGTCCCTAACGTGTAGTCATGCCCCTTAGGTTAGGTCAAGTTAAGTTAGGTTAGGTTAGTTTAGTTTTGTTTAAGTTAAGTTAGATTATAGTGTAACAACAGTTCAATCAAATTTCCATTCCAAATATAAGTCAAACTAGGAGTGAAAATACTTGCCCAGACAATTAACTCTTTCATTAAACTTAATTGATTTATATTATTATCGTCGTTTATATGATCAGTTATTGCGTCCTCCAGATAAGTGAGGGTCTCAAGCCAGCTAAGACAACAGCCGCCCAGCCTGAGAGATTAAAGGTAATTGGGAAGAGAGTTTCTTTGGTCATATAACCGTGTACTAGACTCTCACTGTGTCATAGATAGTATCGTGCTGAGCCTCAATACCTGGACGTCTCTCGATCAGTTTCTACTGAAAGTAGATATTAGAGGCAATCAACAACGTTTCCTCAGTGTAATTTAGGCTGATCAAACAGGTATTTGCTTTGTAACAGCCAACAGTCTCAGTACTTAAGATAACATTAAGATCATCTGTTCATTTTACAGGTATGTTGAGAGGAGGGATTCACTAGCAGTAACTTATCAGGAAATTGACGTTTCAGCATTTGTGCAGCGGCGACGTCTTTAGGTTATTTGACTTACTGTAACCTCCACTTGTTATTTTCAAGGACTTGATGACAAAAAATATTTCAGGGTGGCACGCGCAGACACACACACACACACTTCACATCAATTGTCAATTACAACCAGCGGCAGTCGTAGAGTTTTCCTGATGTAATTAATAACACAACCCAGTTATAATATACTGATTCCATTACACCTTCGCAACCATCATCATTAGTATCGCCTGTATTACTTATACACCCTCTAGCAGCACGATTTTGTATTTGTTCATTATGTTAACGAGGATATTCTATAAATTCGAAATCATAACATTACATTCTATATGTTTTTTAAAAATGGTAAATGCTATAAAACTACTCAAGTTCTATAAACACAAGAGGTCATAGAGTCAAACAAAACAACCCATCATGCAGAACGGTGACAAATAAGTACAGTCCTTTTTCATATAGAGTGATAGACCTGTAGCAGTGAACCAGTACAAGTTGTTGGAAGGAAGATGAGTACAGGACTTTAAAACAACCAAGGAGAAAATTATAACCAGATTCTCTTATCCCACTACAGCCTCTATTAACTCTGGTGGCCAAGAGGTAATCAAGGTGATGTATTGGAGATTATAAGACACACATCAGAAAATAAGATATTTAATGTGTGTATATATTCCTCCTGCCAGGACGACTAGTACACAAACAGGTATGTATATAAGCTCATTCATTTCCTTCTTTTTTTCTGATCTTGAATAAAAAAAATAACATCCACAGCCATGTAGTTCAATAAAGATTTGCCTGAAATTAAACTTTTCTGAAATATTATGAAGAATTGGACATGAAATGTATCAGATCTAAGAGACCCAATAATACACAGCACACTTAACTTGGCCTCCCCTTAAAGCCTTCGATCAAGTTTTCTATGAAGGTTATGGAGCCATGTTCTTTGATGTTCAATGCATAACTATTGAAAATATATCAGAGGGACTTGTTGTTGGCATTATAAGATATCGTTATGTGAATCTCAAAAACGGGTTTTATCTTAAAATTTAGTCTTTTTTAATATCACAATGGTAGTTTGTCGGATAAGAATATTATTAAATGTAATAATTTTCCAACCTCGAGACAGATATGTCACTGAAATATTATATTAATACCCATGATAGCCAGAGAAAACTATCTCTATATGTAAACTTACACAACAACCTAGCTAATCACACACACACACACACACACAAACACACACAACAGGAGGCAACTTAAGAACACCTTCAGGATAAATATTACAAAATAGACGTCTAAAGGGTAATTAATCTAAGAAAGTCATATTATACAAGATTAAATTTCGATGGGATATTAAAGGAATAACTGTTGGATCTGTTGCCTAATAAAATTTTTTATTTTGTACGGGGTGGCCAGCCTCTATATGTTCAATTGTAAGTATATATATATATATATATATATATATATATATATATATATATATATATATATATATATATATATATATATATATATATATATATATATATATATATATATATATATATATATATGCATGCAGTATAAAGTGTTCAGACAATTAAGAGAAACCAAACTATAGTCTTTGTTCTCGTGAACCATGACCAATAGGATTCGTTTATGGGGCTAAGTGTGTACAGTTAGCAGCGGACGTGTTGGTTTACCGCCGGGCTGGGACAGTCTCCCCTCCACTACTAATATGTAAAACGAGTCACTCTGCTGCTCACTTTGGGCTCATATTATATTGTATAAAAAATGATCAGGTTCTTGGCTTTCTCGACTAGTAATTAGGCCTTTTGATTATCTTTTGGCTAGGTCTATGTGGTGAGGGTGTGGTGAGGTAGGCCGAGGTGGCGGTGTGGTGGTGGTGGCTCAGGGAGGAGGAGGAGCTGCCTCACATAAATCTTCCGGTGATAATGGGGCGGTCAGACATAAATTTTGTGAAAAAGAAAAGCAGGGGTCACACACACACACACACACACACACAGACTCATGGTCACATTAGCCAACAGACCAGACGAGGCGTAGTGATGTCTTTCATCTACTGTACACTAGTGCCTTCCTTAATTTCTTCATTTTGCTTTCTTAGGGGGGGGGGGATGGGGTTGAAATCAGCAATACATAACACAATTTATATCATTCTACTGTGTGTGTGTGTGTGTGCGTGTGTGGCAATGCTTTTATCCGTGCTGAAACTTAAACACACAAAGGAAGACTGACTCGCTGTTAACATATTCTTCAGCGGCGTGAGGCAACAAACATTTATGGCCACAGAATTATCGCCTCGTCAATTTAAGATTTCGAGATTGTGTTTGAGGTGAGCAGCTGAATATTACAGGTGATGAGGTGTTACTTGATGCTAAAGTCCAGTGAGTGATTAATAATAATAATAATAATAATAATAATAATAATAATAATAATAATAATAATAATAATAATAAGGAAATAATAATAATAATTATAATAATAACCTCCTTTCTGCCTCTCCCCCTTCTATGGCTTCCCTCCTCCCCTTTCCTCTTCCCCCACCCCTTTCCCGTCTGACAAAAGCATATAGGCCTAACCAACCCACCCATCGAAACCGCAAATTTTAGCCGCCAGATGCAGTTGGCCGAGTAGTGTTGCCGACCTCTAGTATGAACAAACCTTAACATATAAACAAGCGACTCTGTGTCCTTGTGTTAGTGATCATTATTATTATACGATTTCACATGACGATTTTGATAAGGGAGAAGAAATGTTTTACATGTTGAATGGGTTGAATGTTGAATTTATTAATCTTTTTTCTTTTCACAGTTTCCTTTCATAATCTCGCCGGAACCTCTAACCTCCTCTTTCGTCTCCCTCCCCCCTTCTCCCCTCCCTTCCTTCTTTCCCCCCTCTCTAGAGCCCCCATAACACCCCCTTACCATAACTTGTTAGGTTGGTTCTTTGGCGTAAGGTTTAGTCCTGACTTGTAATTCTAACACGCAGATCTAAACCAGACTTGTGTCAAGAGGACCAGGCCGGCCTTTTCATATCGGTCCAGTATTTAACCTTTTTATTAATATGTTTATTTATAGATTTAATAATTTATGTTAATGTTTTATTCACATATATCCTCATAGCTTCACTATATATACATTACACTAAAGACGAAAGCTAAGGTGCTCCGTTGTTTCCCTTCGTGTTTTCTTGTTTCCTTGTGGTTATCAGCATATACATGCATATACATGCATATATATATATATATATATATATATATATATATATATATATATATATATATATATATATATATATATATATATATATATATGCAAATAAATCAAGGTGCGCATATAGGTATATGCTGATAACCACAAGAAAAAAGAAAACACGAAGTTCCCAAGATGTGAATTACACGAAAGCGCTTGGGAACTTCGTGTTTTCTTTTTCCTTGTGGTTATCAGCATATATATATATATATATATATATATATATATATATATATATATATATATATATATATATATATATATATATATATATATATATATATATATTGTTAACATCTGACTGGCCAGAGGGCATAGGCGATCATGGAGATAACCTAACCTCACCTTACGTACTTTACTTTTGTTATAATATAAATTTTATAATATCTGAATTAATTTTCTCTAAGTTATAGTCATAAGATTAAATGATATCCCTGAATGGTAAAAATGTCAGTTGCTTATCAAAGGTTAATCGGCGATTACCTCTATTCAGCTTGAAATATATTCGAGTGAAAGAGAGAGAGAGGGAGATCAGATATTCAAAGCTTGATTTATTTACTTACATCCTCTTTACTCTTATTCATTATCTCTCACCTTCAGAGTAGAAGGGTAAGTGAGAATTACCCCAAAAGGCGAGGCACTAAAAAAAAAAACGAACCAGGGAAGTAAATTTGGTGTTCCCACATTATGTTGGGAGGGTGAGGCCTCCTGGGACGAGATATATCCATAACACTTAAAAAAAAAAAAAAGTTGGACCTGCATAGTCAGTGGTCACCCTTTTCCTCTCTCCCTTAACCACCGACCTCGGCTCTATTTTTCCCTTGTCTTTTACTCTATTTTTTTTTCATTTCGTATCTCTTTGTTTTTTGTTTTTGTGCGATTCCCTTTGTGTGTTTTTGTGTTTTTCTTAATTTTCTTCTGTTTTTGTACATTTTTTTATATTTTCTTTAGTTGTCTTTTCTGTTTGCATTACCCTTCCTTTTATTTTTCGTTTTATTTCCATTATACTCCTTTTTTATCAGTGATTGTTTTGTTATCTCGTCTTCTCTACGTCTTTAGATAGATAGGTAGATAGATAATTTTCCAGTAAACGTTTGAATAAGTTCCTATTGGTTCATCATTTTTCTATTTATTTCCTGACTGTATTTTTGTTTTTTGTTCCTTGTCCTGCTTATCTGGTTCTCGTCTTACTGTGTGGTGGGCGGGAGTGGGTCGCTGGCGGGGGTTTGTGGGTGTTGGGGTGATGCATGGCTACATGTGACGGGGTGAGGATGGGAGGGGGAGAGGGAAGGAGGGGTGAGGGGAGGAGGAGGAAGAGAAGAGGGAGATGTTGCCACCCTCACCGCCCCATTAGATCGATATCTCAAAAAACTAACCCACTCGGATCACCACAGTTTGGGATGGTTATGAGAGCAGAGGTGTGGAGGTAGTTTACTTGAGGGTGTTGTTGTGTTGTGGTTGTAGTGTTGGAGGAGGAGTAGGAGGAGGAGTTGAGTCTTTTGGGTTGTGGGTAAGTGAGTGGTTGAATAGACTAGCAGCCAACTCGACTCAAAACTTTTACGAAAAATTCCTCTCAGCCCCTCGCCATCCATGTCGTGTCCAACCACCTCTTTCGCTCTCTGGGCCACATAGGCCTTCCCACACCCGCCTGACAGAAGGCTTCATAGACTCCTCTGTGACGACTGCACGAGAAGGAACACTGAGCTGCGCGCCAAGATGCAATAATTATCACTTGTATCTCAAGTTACCTTCGTTCAAAGGCTGTGAATATTCTGTTGAGGTATCGAACGTATGTTTACTTGTGTTACTTGAATTACGAGGAGAAATCCTTACTCAAAAGATCGACTCAACACATAAGAACGAACAGATTAGCGGAAGTCCGAAGTTGTGAAGGAAATGATGAAGATCAAACCTTTCCGCAACATCAAACAGACCGCGGCCGGCCTGCGCGCGCATCTCACCACAGACGCCATCTTGCCTCTGCAACCACGGCCCCGAGTAAGTGTTTACAGTTGTTTGTTATTACCTGTGACAACCATGTGGGCATCCTCTCGTGATGGCGACCTTTCTTCTTGTTTTACTGCACTCCAGCGTACTCTTGCGACCTTCTAAAGAACAGGTAAGGATTATTGACGTCGAGAGTGTATCAACAAAGTGCGCTGGAATATAGGCGCGTCAATATATACGATTCAAACTGGTGTAGCTACCATCAATCACGTTGCGTGCTTGCAAGCAGCGAGTTAATAAGAGGGCTGAGAACAAGTGATGGTAGGGTGGCAGCTGAGGTGAAGATACACTAGCAGGCAGGTATTCCTCCGAGGTGACTGGCCTGCCAACCTCATTATCCTGTATTATAATGCGACGACACTGTATTGATTCCTCTAATAGATACGTATACTGTACATGATATCAAGTTAATGCTCTGTTGATGTGCCTTAACAGACGATGACTTGTAATGTGATATTTAAGTGCAGAAGTTTTGTGTCGTGTATTAACCTGTCACTTCTTTGTATTCCAATTAAGTCTGGGCTGTTTACCTGGAAGCCCCCTGATAACATGCCCGTGTAATGCTACGGTAAGAATACACCTTCTCGAAAATTACTTAAATTCCTTACATATGAGTACATGAGTTTCCACTTTTTTTTGAGAGGATATGTTCATCAGTGAAGGTGTCTATAGATTCAGGTGTATCATTATGCAATATATTAATAAATAAGTCCCGATATAATTCAAGAAGATAATATAAAGATAATCTCACTTACTGTGACTTAAGTATAGACATTCTGGTTCATATAAACGTGTAGTTTATCGACATTCAACAAAGTTAAAAATATAGAATTAATTTTTCAGTTTCAATTTCAATTTATATATATATATTTTACGCAAATTGACTCAACTTATTAGAGATTCGACAGGTTAGTTTCCTGCTTTATTATCAAGTGTAGACGAGTAAATGATACTTATTAGAGTGTAACAAAAACTTTGACGATGATAAAGAAAAACAATTCAGAGGTTTATTTTTGGAGGGGGGAGGAGGTGTAGAGCCTTATATGAGAGGCTGTTATTATCGAGGGTATCACTTGTGTCGGAAAATAATAGTTTGTTTAAAAATATACGAGAAATATTTTTTTTTCTTTAACTAACTAATACACACACACACACACACACACACACATACATGACCAAAGATAATCATCATGAAACAATAATGATTTTTTTTGTTTCCGCCAATATGAGACAAATAAGAAAATATACCATTAACTGTACCTTCTTGAGAACAGTGATGGGTGGAGTCACGACACGTCACCATTACCTGTTTCCGAGACAAAAAAACAAAACAAAACAAAGTCTCTCCAGTATTTTACCCAAACCATCACAGCCTGAGGTAATTTGTGCAACCTGGAACAACGATTTTCTTTTCCTCCTCCCTCCCTTCCTCCTTTTCTTACTCTCTCCCTCCAACTCTCTCCCTTTTTTCCCCCTCCCACTTTTTTTTTACACCTTCATTTTTCTTGTCAGCAATAGCAAGGTGTCCCGCTCCATCGATAGGATTATTATTATTATTAATGGTTCTGGTGCGTGGCGAAGGTTTGATTGATGTTGGTATGTGTTATGCGGATTATTTATGTGAATATTTGTGTGGGCGGTTATGTTGTGCATCTACATATGTACTTGTTCGGACACGTACACATTCACGAGTATATTTACACTCACACATAAACAAAGTCAACGAAACATGTAGAGTTACCTGTAGAGACATGTATATTTATACACACATATACCGGAATACACATACATGTATACACACACACACACAAATATACACACACACACACACACACACACACACACACACACACACACACACACACACACACACACACACCTCTACATCAGCCGCTTTTCACCTTAAATCCCTGGCTGCCACCTGACCAACTCCAAACTTCTTAATACAATCTAACCAACAGGTAACTTGGTCTTCATCTTTGACTTTTTACCTCTTTCATGGCAACCTATTAACCTGTTCCTTGATGTGTTCTTTTTCTTACACACTGCAGCTGTTTCTCACTCACATTGACCCTTGAAATTGTATTTGTTTCACTATTTTGAAATGTAAATTATTTTTTTTCTTTTTCTTGTATTTTTATCATGCAGTTTATATTTACTTGGGGAATACAGTAATATATTAATTAAATTATCATAGAATGTATTCATATCTGTAATTAATTGTATATAAATTTATTAAATCTGTTGTATAATTTGTCTAGGTATTAATTTAATTGTTGTATAATTTGTATATATATTAAATAAATTTATGAGTATAATTTCATACCATCAATAATTTTGGGCTAAATTTTGTTATTTAAGAAATGATCAACGAAATTACAATATTTAAACAGTAAATACACTTCATAAACTGCTATCACAATTACCGGTATTAAGTCACTATGTTATCACACTTTATTTCTTTGTTTATATTATTATCGTATTTTAATTTCCTCTTATCCTTTCCTTCATTATTTTCTTATCTTTATATGACCTCAATTAAACCACAAAACATGACAATTTCCTAAGTAATTGTTGTAATTTTTAGCTCCTTTTCTTTTCCTATTTTGTGAACCTTTTTTATGTATTTTATTTCTGTACTTTTATAGGTATTCTCTTACTTTTATGCCTTCCTTTACTGCTCTGTCTTCCATTCTTTTGTAAATTTTTAAGTGGTTCATTATTTCTTTATTGTCTTTTCCGTTATGATTTTTTCCTCAATTCATCGTTTATATAATTCGCTTTATTTGTACTATTTTTCTCTAATCTTCCTTTCATTTTAGTCTTTTGTTCTATTCATTGTCATAATTTACTCTTATTCCATCACTTCCTATTTTTCTTTTTTATTTTGTTTTTCATTCTTCCGTAAATTATTTTATTTCTGTCAAAATTTTCTCTCATTCCATCAGTGACATCATTCGTTATACCTGCAATACTTTCGTCTAATTGCTTTACTGGAGCGACCATTAGTGTCTCCTTCCTTTCTTCTCTGTCATTATCTTCTTGTTCAATATCTTCAAGACGTTTTGCTGTTTTCTCTCTCCTTTGCTAACGTCTTCCAATACTAAGCTCATCAGACTCGTCTCCTCAACGTCTCGACAAACAGATTAAACCTCACCGATATCCACCTCACACGACAGCTTGTCACTACCAAGTAAATTCCTCTCTAGATTGTACTCACACACGATTGTTAATACGTGTGTGTGTGTGTGTGTGTGTGTGTGTGTGTGTGTGTGTGTGTGTGTGTGTGTGTGTGTGTGTGTGTGCGAGACATATTGGTTGTAGACTCGTGCTTGATTCCCAGTTACTCATGAGAAAACCAACACCCACTTCACCAGCACATAATGCCTCGCTCAGTCCAACAGTTCCCATACAGACTTGTTTCTCACTAACACGTTTCTCACCAACACCTCCCTCACGTATTAGACTTAAAAAAATAAAACCTTATGGGGATAGATTCAAGCACACTGTGTATGCAATGGCACAGCACTTTATCTCTGATGACAAGATAGCTGATGTACTAAGGCTGCATCCACACTTCGCATCTAGTATCTAATCAAAATTCTATGTACCGACTTAAACAAACAATGTACTGGAAATAATCTGTAACATTCATTGCCATAAAATCAAAATCACTTAGGTCCGATAAACATCCTTTGTGGCCTCTATTCTGTAATCCTTTTTGCGCTACCGCTCACAGGATTAGTATGGGGTACACAATAAACTAGCTGTTGTCCGCGGCAAAATTAAAAAAAAACTAAAATTCATTTCCTCACCAATACCACCCTCATCTACACACACTATTACACTATAACGTCACCTGTTTCACCCCCACCACCTCCCTCATCAATGACTCCTTTAACTTTCAAAAACAGAAATAAGATTTTTAAAGAATATTAGTTTTCAAATTTTGTTCTTTACTTAAAACCTTATTAAAGAACACAGGCTATGGGGTTGAGTGACTGAAAGTGAGTGATGGAGACATATCATCCCCTAACAAGTGAAATCCAGGACAGGACAGCTGCTACACAAAGCCCCCTTGAGAGGGATTGTCTTGCATGGTTTAACATCATCCGGGGTAATGTCATTAAGTTCAATGTCCCCATCAACCCTCGAGTTCACTGTCAGGCTGAATCATCCTGAGGCAGAATGTCCCTCCAGGTGACATATACTGTAGGATGGGAAGAAGGGAGCTTATACTGATCATGAATTTAAAGGAATTTTGTTCAGCACCTTTGATGAAGAACTAAACACGATGAAATATCTTTATTGCTTTGTTTTTACCGATGGTTCCAAATGATAATGATAGATATTTATGACAAGTTGAAGGCTCTATCATTGTGGACTGTCTAAGGTGCAAAATATAATATAATAATATAATTTAACCAGACTCTGGATCATTGTATTGTAGTCTGTTGAGTGTGGGACTGCTAAAGACTTTAAGCCTCATCACGTGAGTTAAGAGAAACTGTGTAAATAGACTGTTTTGGAGGACATGTTTGTATTCTGCTGTGGGTCTGTAAATTCACTCTAAGACGGTTCATCATCGCCTCTCACACCAACACTTCAACAACATTTCCTTCACCAACACCTGACTAACACCCCTTTCACAAATACCTCCCACACTAACAACCCTCTTCACCAACACCTCCCACACTAACATCCACTTCACCAACACCTACTCCACCAACAACCTTCTCCATTAACTCCCCCTTCGCCAACACTTCCCACACCAACACCTCCCACACCAACACCTCCCACACCAACATCTCCCACACCAACACCTCCTTCACCAACACCTCCCACCCTAACACCCACTTCACCAGCAGCGGATTTCGTCAGTGCATCGTAAACTTAAATATTTTTCCCTCGTAAGTAAGAAACCTTGTTCTGAGTCAAGTCTTCTCCGGATTATGATGCGTTAAGAGACGCTGATGATGGATGCTTGAAAAACCTTTGTTATCCTGCTCCGGTTAACTAGAATTCCCTTTATCCGGCTCAGGTTATGTAAGATTTTCGTTATCCGTCTCGAATTACGGTAGGATTTTCGTTATGTAGTTTCGATTAAGGAAAATTTCGTTATCAAAAACACGAACAAAGGTATTTTTCACTTCTTCTCCTCTCCCATTTCCCCATCTCTCCATTTACTGTCCTTTTACATTTATCTCTCTCTATATTTTTCCCCACCGTCCCATGTACCGCCTGCACTGGGGAGAAAATTGCTGTAATTAAAAACAAAAATTTAATTAGCCTTTGCGAAACTGGCGGTCATAAGAGGAACTATTGCACCTCGCCACCTCACCCTTCAGTAAGGCCGAGATCTGTGTTGAGTTCTCTGAGGATTTCGACTCTAATTGTCAAGCTTTACAAACCTTTTCGTTTGATATCTTGAAGGAATCTCGTTGTAGGAAGAGCGAGAGAGAGATAGATAGAGATAGAGAGACAGTGATGAATATGGTAATGTAGAGAGAGAAGTTTATTATTACGTTGTATACATGCACTGTCTACGTACATTGTATATCTGCATTGTCTGTGTACATGCAGAATCAATGTAAACTTGTATATGATTCATGTATGTATGTATGTGCGTATCTGTATATCTATTTATCAAGTTGTCTTTGGTGTAATCGTAATTTTCGTAAATAAACATATAAAAAAATAAACCTATTAGTCTATGGTAAACTTTGATAATTATTTTTATTATTGAGTCTCGTGACCAACAAGATCCACTATTCATTCCTTTTATCTAATACTCCCTAGAGCCTAGATGAATCTCTCCATGGTATCTAGATGGTCGTAAATCACTCTCCAGTTAAATGAGTTCATCTTATTATCATTGTAGTAAAAGTAAGGCTAGATGAGTGTATGTGTAATGACGTGATAATTGTGTTCACTACGACCTGTAAATACGCATAGTAAAGTATAGAGTCTACTAACCACGATCTATAAGAGTGTCAACCACGATCTAAAAGTATTATTGCCATGATCTAGAAGTCTACTAACCACAATCTAGTAACCACGATCTAGTAGCCTATCAACTACGACTTTTAAATTCAGTAACCAGTGTTGAATGGCGCGGTTACCGTGTATTAGAACCTTGATGACTACCAATACCTACCACTACCACGATCTACCAGTCACTGTATAACATCTTGTTACAGACAGATGGTGAACTGTTGGAAGATAATTGGTGGTTGGAAAGATCTCTCAGTTAGTCAGTCACTCGATTAACCAGTCAGTCAATTAGTTGGTTAGCCAGTCAGTCAGTCCAGTTAGTGAGTCAGTTAATGAGTCAGTCAGTTAGTCAGTTAGTGAGTGAGTCAATCGGTCAGCCAGTCAGTTAGTAAATGAGTGAGTGAGTGAGTGAGTGATGCAAGATTTATATTCATAAAGCTGTTGATACAACTAGGAAAAGATGAATTGATATTCTCTCAACACGCCTCGACATCAGGGTGAGCCGTCTCCTGTTTCTCCTCATCCTCCTCCTCTTTTTCTTTTTCTTTCTCCTCCTTCTTCCTTTCTTCCTCCTTTTATACATCTTTCTCCTCCTCTCTTTTCTTCTTCATCTCCTTCTCTTTACTTCCCTAGGTATACCAACCGTACTATTTCTTCCTTCCTACACGTCCTCCTTCTTCTTCTCCTCCTTCTCCTTACTGTCTCTCCTGGTACTCATCCTCCTTCCTGCTAACATTTCCACCTTCCTCCTAGTCATCCATTCCTTTACTCTAGTCTGTATCCTCTTCCTTTCCACTAACTCCTCGCTTCCCCCCTCCTATACCATTCCTCCTTCCCCCATCAACCACCACCTATTTCTCTCCTCCTCCTCCCTTCCACTCCCACTTTTCTCCTCTCTCCCACCTTCACTACCTTCCGTCCTCCCATTCCTCACTTCTTCTCCTTCCGTCCCTACTCCTTCTCCCCTTCCCCCTCAATTCCTTCTGTCCTTACTCCTTCTCTCACTCCTCCTTCACCCTCCTTCCCTCCTACTCCTCCGCCCCTCCCCACTCCCTCCCTCCTCCTACTCCTCCTCCTACTCCTCCTCCTCACCAGCACCTCGGCAGCAGAATGAGCGTTGCATAGAAATAGCTCATTATGACGTCACGGGGCATCAGAGAGAGAGAGAGAGAGAGAGAGAGAGAGAGAGAGAGAGAGAGAGAGAGAGAGAGAGAGAGAGAGAGAGACATGTGTTCCATCTATTGTTCTTCTCCATCTCGCCGCCGCCCGAATATTAACCTCCACTTCTTCAGGAGAACACGACACGAGAACAACTTCAGAGAGGGGGAAGTTCTCTTCTGTAGTTGGGAATAACACAGTCTGGAATACCCCAAGTGAACGCGAAGTTAGTTATCACCAGAACTGTTGTCTTGGGGATATATTCTGTTGGCAAATTAGAATGTTCTCCTTGACTTTATCAAGAGACATTGTTAATTAACTCCAGAACAGTTCTACGGTAAAAATGTGAATGATAATCTTGACTTTCTCAGTAAAATCATACATTATTCATCCCCATCATAAATCATACAGGGAGTGTTAGTGTGTCGAAGTTGCATAGTGTAGTGTAGTGTCGCTGTCTGTCTGTCTGTCTGTCTGTCTGTCTGTTTCCTGTCTATTTAAAATCAAGCTTTGGGATAATTTAAACCATTTACTTTCCAATTCAAGGTATTTTCGGACATGCTAATTAAGGATCTGAGCTAAAAGCAACAATAAATTCGAGTAATGGTCTTAATTAATGACCCTTTAAATGATCTTACTCATTATAGTTTTGTTAATTAATCGATTTGTTTGTTTTAAATGCGTTTTTATGGAGTTTCAGTCTGTAACACAATGCATGTTAATAATGTTCATTGTTCTATCTACCTATTTTATCTCTTCTTATTCGTTTACTTCCTCCCTTCTTCTTCTTCCTCCTCCTCTCACCTTTTTCTTCTTCTTCTTCTTCCTCGTCTTCTTCTTCCTCGTCTTCTTCTTACTCGTCTTCTTCTTCCTCTTCTTCTTCTTCTTCTTCCTCTTCTTCTTCTTCCTTTTCGTCTTCCTCTTCATCTCTTCTTCTTCTTCTTCCCCTTCCTCCTCTATTCTTCTTCTTCGTCTTCTTCTTCTTCTTCCTCCTCCTCTCGTCTTCTTCTTCCTCCACACCTCTACTTCTTCTTACTCCTCCTCTCTTCTTCTTCTTCCTCCTCCTCTCGTCTCCTTCCTCTCTTCTTCTTCTTCAATAACCTGGCGTCATTAAAGCCCTTGGTCTTCCATACTCCAGCTCTACACGTGCTATAATTTCCTCTTGTCTTATAAACCAGCAGTAACCTGCCTCCTAGCTCATCCTCCTCCGCCTTCCTCCTCACGCCTCCTCCTCCTTCTTCCTCTTCTCCTTCCTCCTCATGCCTCCCTTTTTTTCTTTCTTCTCACTTCTTTTTTTCCTCCATCTCATTCTTCTTTGTC
Organism: Homarus americanus; assembly: GCF_018991925.1. Classification (NCBI taxonomy): domain Eukaryota; kingdom Metazoa; phylum Arthropoda; class Malacostraca; order Decapoda; family Nephropidae; genus Homarus; species Homarus americanus. The sequence continues at coordinate 11,619,152 of NW_024733126.1, read as the reverse complement.
TTTCTCTCTGGTTTCTTATCTTCCTTCTCACGTGTCCTTCTTCCCATTCTCTTTCTTCCGTACCCCTGTTCCTATTCCTCCTCATGCCGCTTTCTCCCCCTTCTCCTTCCTCACTACTTCTTTCTTTTCCTCCTTCTCATCCCTCATTCTTTTCTGCCGTCTCTCTTCCTCCCCACCACCTCAGTCCTCCTCTCTTATGTCTCTCTTAAACCCCACCACCACCTCCTTCCTTTTTTTCCTCCTCTTTTCCTCCTCAGATTTTAGTGTAACAACTTCATTGACAAGATTGAGGTAAAATTTTGTCTAATTACTCCTCTCCTCTCCTCTCCTCTCCTCTCCTCTCCTCTCCTCTCCTCTCCTCTCCTGCTCCTTCTATCTCTTCCCTCCCTGTGCCTCTCCTCTCCTCCTCCTTCTATCTCTTCTCTCCCTGTGCCTCTCCCCTTTAACTCTTTACTCCTTGTACCACGGCTTCCTTCACTTCTCACTCTCACTCCTTCTGTTTCTTCTTTCTTTATTTTTAATTTCTCTTCTTTCATTTTCATCAGTATTTCTATCACATCTTTTCTCTTTTCTTTCTTTCGTCTCTTTCTTTTTTTCTTATATTCTTCCCATAATTGCTAACCTCTTTTAGTCTTCTCTTTTTATCTCTGTTATTCTCATCCTTTCATTTCATTTTCTCTTAATTATTTGGTATTTTCATCCACGTCTTCTTGCCTATCTCCTACTTTTATTTACTCTTCCATACATACATCCGGGAGACAGACAGACAGACAGACAGACAGACAGACATGGTGGGGAAGAAAGGGTGAGATAAGGAGAGAGACTGGAGAGGAAAAGAGGGTGATGAGGAAGGGAGGGAGGAGGTATAGAAGGAGGGAGAAAGAGAGGGAAGGAGGGACGAAAGGAGTGAAAGATGGATGGAGGGATACAGGAGGGAGGGAGGGAGGGAGGGAGGGAAGGAGTGTGGGAGGAAGAATAAGCCTATCATTTGAAACCTCGAAGACCAGATGAGAAACCAGGAAACCGTTGAGAAAGGGGAAAACAGGGATCAGGTCTCTCTCTCTCTCTCTCTCTCTCTCTCTCTCTCTCTCTCTCTCTCTCTCTCTCTCTCTCTCTCTCTCTCTCTCTCTCCACTCCTTCACAGAAGCTTATTAGGCCATCACTCTTACCTGATTTGTGTGCTGACTTACGGAACTTTCAGGTGAGTGTTATTCATCTCCCCACGAGTTATTATCTACGTATTTTCTCTCTCTCTCTCTCTCATTTATTTCTTCTCTATCCCCCATGTCAATATATCCATTTGGCTAGTTTCCTATTGTCAATTTTGTTTTCTTTTTAATTTATCATTGTCTGATATCACTTATTATACTTATTGTTTGGGTTATCTTTGTATTGCCTATTTTATCTGCTTCTCTATCTATCACCTTTCGATATCCCTAATATTATGCTTATTATTTTGGTTATCTATTTCACAGTTTTATCTAACTTTCCTTGTCTACTATCTTCTGATATCCCTGTTGTTGTCATTATCGTTTATGGCTATATTTCTATCATGTATTCTATTTACTTCTCCTCTTTCTTGTACCTTCTGTTATCACTAATATCTTCCCTTTTCTGTTTACTATTCTTCTATTTCTTACCTCCCTCTCTCTCTCTCTCTCTCTCTCTCTCAACCATCAGATAATCACCCACACATCTAACCAAGTGATTCCCTCCAACGAGTTCTAAAAGACAGAGTAATAATGAGCGGGTTTAGCGAGTGCCTGTATAGTGCACGAGGATGAAGAAAATACGAGGGCTTAATGTAGGCCAAGAACGTGCTATCCTCCGTGAGACTACTTAACCTGGTCTTAAGGATGCTTCTCCTTCCTTAGTGATAGGGGATCATCGCCCTTAAGTACCCCCGGGAGGTGTAAATGGCCTGCGTTAATCAATGCCTCCGGACAACATTGCCCCTGCTTGCACGGACCACATAAAGGTCTAATCCGTGCCGGAGATCTTAAGGAATTACGACCGTGCTCTCGGGGCTCTCGGGGTTTGGCATAGCCTCTTCTTGCCCCACATAAATGCAAATATATGAGACTCCCAAGATCACTAATGGTACGTGAGTCTTGAAGTCGCTCATGAACACGATTAAAGGGAGGGTGTATTTTTTTTCCTTATCTTTTTCTTATTGAATCCTCGAGTGAACTAGACGCAGGTGAGTGTGTGTTGGGAGGATGTACAGGTTAATGAGACAGGGAAGTGAGTGCTAGTGTTTTGAATTTTGAACTTGTAGTAATATTTTGTGTACGTATTATTGTAGTGATGGTGATGATTGATGATAACGATGACGATGATGATGATGATTGATGTTGATGATGATGATGATAATGGGGGCAAGCGTAATGGTTATAAAGATTCATATAATTAGAATTGAAAATAATGTTGGTAATATCAATAGTTAATACTATTTTTAATGTTGCTTCTATTACTTTTACCTCTATTACTAAAACTAATAAGAATAAGAATAAGAATACGAAGATAATAAAAACCATCATAAATAAAAACAAGAACAAGTCCAAATACAACCAACAACAGAAGTAAACAATGAACAATAACATTAATAACAAAAACGTACGAAGAAATACAAGAAAATTCAATTAAATCGAAACACAAGAGAAAGTTTTTTATTTTTTTTAACCCAGTGAGTTAAATATAATCATCGAGTGTCAGAATAAAATCCCCTTAGTAAGATACAACTGCTTGAAGGGGTTAATTGAGACAGTTTTTAAACACAGTAAGTAAGAGGGAATCACATCTTAGCTCATCTTACCGACTCGTTAGCCAAGATAAAACTACTAATACAAAAATTATTACTGTAATCACTATAGAAGTCTAACCTAACCTAACCTAACCTAACCTAACCTAACCTAACCTAACCTAACCTAACCTAACTCAGTAATTGCTAGATAATACTCGAGCGTGGGAAACATTTTTTGAGGGTTGGCTGCTGTAATAAAGACATCGTTTGATATTTTTTTTTTTTGATGTGTCGGTTGGCTGGGGTGTGTGTGTGTGTGTGTGTGTGTGTGTGTGTGTGTGTGTGTGAGCCGTTTTTAAGCCAATGAAGTAAAAAAACTGCCACTACTCCCTCCTCCCTTATAAAACTGTCACTCATAAATTTAATTAACTTTGTTCCATGAGATCTCAGGAGGGTGGTAAGGGTGGGGGGTGAGGGGTGAGGGTGGGGGGAGGGGAAGGGAGAGGGACACTATTTGCAAACACCCCTTACCCCTTATACCACCTCCCTAACCCCTCCTTCCCTCTATCACCTTCACTCCTCATACACCCCCTTACCTCCCTTATCCCTCACTCCACATTACCCAACAGCCTACCCTAACCCTTCACCCCACAGATTCCTCACCCTCATCCATTACTCCCTAAACCTCTCACCCTCACCTTAACCCATTACCCCTGCTTCACCCTTCACCCTCACCCCTGCTCACCCTCACCCTAACCACTCACCCCGATCCCTCACCTTCAACCTCACCCAACGAAAAAAAAATGGGGGGTGTGAGAGAGAGAAAGAAAATATGAGCTGAGTGAGTGATGTTTACTGTGTGAATTCTGGATAAATAAGACTTTTTTTTGTAGTGTGTGTGTGTGTGTGTGTGTGTGTGTGTGTTATACTGACTGGTGGGTCATTTCCTGAATATATGTATTCAAGTTACGTCAGTTTATCTCTATGTAACATCACCCTCACTAAGACATTTATATTCTACTCAAGTATTTATCGAGTTTTTTTTATTATATGTTAATTTTTTATACTTCCTCCTTTATAACTAATTATCATATCGTCTTCAAAACATCTTCTTGATCGTATCTTACTCATATTTCATTCCTTTTTGTCATGTTCCTCATTTTCCTTCGCAATTTTCACATTTTTTAGATTTTCTCGCTATTTTTTTTTCTTTCATTGTTTATATCATTATATTCCTCTACCTCTTTCATTTTTCTTTCACTTTGAAGGTTAATAATGCTTCCCTCATTCAAAATGAAATATATACATCATGCAGGTATAGAGAAACATAGTATCACCCTCATAAAAAAATACGATACAAAATAAGAAAAAAAGCAATAGAATGGGAGTAACACACAAAAAAGGAAAAGAGTAAACCGCTAGAAAGAGACAGACACAATAAATATTTGAGAGTAAACCGTTGCGGGTTGGGTTGACGGCGACAGGTCACGAGTTATTGCCAGAGAGAGGACCAGCCCAACCCAACCCAGCCGAGGCCAGTCCGCCTTATCTGCTACCCTCCCTCCCTCCTTCCCTCCTTTCCCCCCTCCCTCCTTCCCTCCGTCTCTCCCTCCCTGCACCCGGCCAGAAACCGACGACACATCCTACCAACCCTTAGCCAAGACACACACACAGACACACAGACGCCACCCCACACGGAGGAACGTCTGGCCAAACGTAGGTGAACGTAAGTGAAGTGACATGCCACCCACAAGTAACAACGCTTAGGTGAACGTACAGTAGGTGAAGTGACACGCCACCCACACGAAGGAACGCCTGGGTGAACGTAGGTCGTATAAGTGAAGTGATACGCCAGTTATATGACAACAACGCTTGGGTGAGCGTACAGTAGGTGAAGTGACACGCCACCCAGCCACCCACACGAAGGAACGCCTGGGTGAACGAAGGCGAAGGGAAGCTGAGACACAGAGATCGAGGGAGACACCGAGGCGAAGAGGAGAAAGAACAGATGTTGGAGACGCCAAGGAAAATGGAGTCTGGGAGAGGAAGAAAAAAATGATAGAGGAAAAAAGAATTACGAAGAAAGTGATAAAGGAAGCAAAAACAAAGAAACGAAAGACTTTGCAAGTAGTTTAAAAAAAAAAGACTGAAAATTACACAAGTAAACAAAACAAAATGCAGAGACAAAAAATATAAATCACACAAGAAAAGAACTGGAAAATAAAAGACACACAAAGATAAACAAAAGACCAAGACAAAAGAATAGGAAGAAAAACAATAGCAGAAAAAAAAGGAGTGACACAGTTACTATACTCTCCTATAAGGCCTTCCTCCTGACAATCCTCCTCTCTCCCTCCTGTGTTCTCCTACCTCCTGCTCCTCCTCCTGCCACACCAACAACATAAACATGAGACACTCTTCATGGGATATATATATACTCGACATGATAACCGATAGACGCATATCATCTTTATACGATATCCTCTGTCTTCCGAAGCGAATATTTTGTATCTGATATGACACAAAAAGAAAAAGAAAAGGGAGTTATTATTGAAACTGAAGAAAGAAAGAAAGAAAGGAGGAAAGAAAGAAAGGAGAAAAGAAATAAATAAGGAAACGAGATATAAGCCAAACTGAAATTGTTTAACAAGATGCCAAAGAAGTTCACCTTGGAGGAAACAAAATCACCAGGAAAAATTAAATAAATAAAGAAGATAAGAGAAGTAGCAAAATCGAGAGAAATTTAACATGGGAAAGGAAGGTACTAAATAAAGAAGAGAAGAAACAAGAACGGAAGGAATAGAGCAAAAGGAAGGAAAGTTGATGAAGGAGAAGAAAATAAAACGAATGAAATAAGGGAAAAAAGAAGGAAGGAAATAAAGAAGAGGAAGAGAAGATGGACGAGACGCTGTAAGCTCGTAGTGACACCTGCGATATCCACCTTGACAGAGATGTATTACAGGTGAGGCTTGTGATTTACCATTCCGTGACACCCTGATGCTATGGAGTGTGACGTGGGTAGAGTCTGGTGTATATATGGGTTGTAGTGTGTGTGTTATGGCGTGGATATGGTTAATAGAGTGTGGATTGTGGGGTAGACTGATTGTGTTGTATGGGTTGTGATGTGAGTTGAATCTGTTGAAATGACTAGTTGTGTGTGCACATGTGGGCTGTGACGTGCATGCCGCGCTGTGATGGTGTGTTGTAAATGGACAAGATATGGGCTGACTATTGTATTTTTATAATGGGATGCTGTTAAGATATTAGCTATACAGAGCTCTATTTAAATGCTGTGATGCATTGCTGTGTCAATAAATGCTGTGCACTTTGGTACATAACCCATGCTGTATAGTAATGAATAGAAGCACAATGATGGCAAAGCAGTCTGTTTGCTAACCTAACCTAACCTAACCGTATGAAATGTTTACTTACAAAGAACATATCCATCAGTATACAAAAAATACAAATAATTACAACGTGCTACGATAACAATATTTTTCAGGGATGGAAAAGTATTTAAACTTTTCTCAATAAATTTGCATGTGGTCGTTCTTAAAAGACTTTATATCTACACATAATTTACCATGAATATTACAACTTTATGAGAAAATTACTCCATATATGTGTTTGAATTGTCTTCGATATACCGTAAAAAGTGAAGAAAATGCCAAGAAACGTATTTTTGTATCATTTGACTTCGTTGCATCGTGGAAATTGAAGAAGTGGCGAAGATAACCAACATATGGGATTCGTGGTCATGTTCTTGACTAAACACAGCATAAGTAACACAAACATCCTCCTCGGGGCGGAGTCATCGCAAGGGAGATTCATTTACAGTATATCTTGGTTAACAAAAGCGTGAAATGAGTATGTCCGGCTAGGGGAGAGGAGGGGGAGATGGGGGTGGCGGCAAGGGTTATGCAGATGTTGGTAGCCAGGCTGGAGATGGCAGGAGCGCAGGTGCTAGGAGGCATATTGTCGAAGAATTTAGCATTATAAAACTCAGGTGTTAGGTGTATTGGTCATAGAAATTAACCTTGTAGAAACGCAGGTGTTCGTAAGTATACTTTAGATAACTCATGTGTTTTATACAGGGTCTTGATCAATGACTGGTGTATGGGAAACGTTGATGTCTGTTGATATATTACTCAAAGACTTCAGATATATGGGATTGGTATGAGTTTCCACCACTTGTGTTCGTATAGATTCACTGCTGATATACACCTTTTATTGCCAGACTGTAGCTATACTTTCCATCGTACAAGTACACATTAACTCTACTATACACACAAGTAATACAAGAGGCAGAATATAATCTCTCTCTCTCTAGTATTTTACCCAACATGCTGAGGAAAATATAAGCATATGTTTTGGGGGTCTATTTTTTTCTTTCTTTTCGTTGGAGTCGTATTTGGCAAAGAACATGTTCCGACTCCTCCTTTAACATCTACCTTCTCTCTGTCCCAGACCAAGATGTTATGAATATGCAAATGAGATGCTAAGTATGTTTTGTTTTATGCAGATTTTAAACATACATATAATTTTGTCTTTCGAGGAACAAGAACCACCGAATCGAGGTACAGTTTATTTATTTTTTTATTTATTTCGTTTTTTGGTCTGTGTATATTTGTGTGTTGTTTATCATTGTGTATGTGTTTGTTTGTTTCATACCTATTAGAACTCTTGTCTTTCCGTTTATTTGTGTGTCTGTCTATTTCACTGTCTTTCCCTTGCCGTCTTTTTTTTCTCCCACTCGGTTTTTCTCTCCAGCTGTCTGTCTTTCTCTCTTTCTTTATTCCTCTCTCTCTCTCTCTCTCTCTCTCTCTCTCTCTCTCTCCTTCACCTGTTAACACCTTGTACACAGACTTCCCAGTGACCATGATCAGTAACCCACTATACGACCATCTCCCACACCTTGTCTAGCTTATATGAACCTACCCAAAGTACGTACTTAAAAGGCCTTTGTTACTGAAGCACAGACACACAGACCCAACAAACTAGAAATAAATTATCTCCACTAATACCTCCACATCCTTACCACAGTTTCCCTTCCATAACAGTTACGTCTTCTCTATAATTTCCCTCACAGGTAAAAGTTCAGTGTTCCTAATTACAGTGTGAACACTGTACTGCATTTAAAAAAACTTGGATATTAAGAGTGAAGATATTTTAGCTTAGATAATAAAAGTGAAGTTATTTTGTTTTCTAAGAGAAATGAATGTTATTTTGTAATTAAAAACAAAGTAACTAGTGAAATATATGTATGAATATTATGTTCTGTAATTACATGTTAAGTATTATTTAGTTTAGTAAGACGGGAAATATACTAAGGTATGTAAGATAAAAAAATGAAAGATAAAAAATTAGGTTATTAAAATGTTACTGTAAATTATTTGTTTCAGAGTACACTATTTATTATTGCTTCCTGTTTTAACTTTATTTATTTATTTTTTCTCTCTATTAGGGTAAAATAAGCTGAGGTGCTAATCAACATAAGATCCAAACATCACACACACAAACCATTATATATACAAACAATTCTTAAAAAAATATGGTGAATAGGTTTACACACACACACACACACAACAGTTACACTAACACACACACACACGCACACAGACACACACCCACACACACACACACAACAGTTACACTAATACACACACACACACGCACACACACAACAGTTACACTAACACACCTTGTGGTGGAGGAGCAACTGTGTACAACTGGGTCATGGGGCCACTCACCACCCCAAGGGGCTAGCCTGTGGTGGTCCGCAACTGGGGTGTGGGGAGGGGAAGTGAGGTAGGGAGTAAGGAGGGGAATAGGTGAGGGGGTGTGGAGAGGGAGGCATTGGTGAAAGAGGAGTAAGAAGTTTGGGTAAAGGGAAGTGAGGAGGGGGGCACGGAGGGGAAGTGAGGTAGGGGAAGTGAGGTAGGGGATAGGGAGGGAAAACGAAGGTAGGGGTGAGGAGAGGGAGGTATTGGTTAGGTTAGGTTAAGTTCGTTAAAGTGAAGGGAAATGGAGAAATAGTGAAGAGAGAGACTAATGGTGAAAGGAGAGGAAATGGGGAAGAATGATGAGAAGAGAGAGAAAAAAATGGTGAGACGTGAGGGAAGAGGAGCAATGTTAACGGAGGGTGAGAGAAAATGGATAAAATACGAAGAATGATATTAAAGGCGGAATGGGGAACAGAGGGAGAAAGAAAACGATAATGAGATATCAACAGAAAGACAAAGAGTAAGGAAGTGTCATGGAGAAAGATAGAGATATAGATAGAGAGAGAGAGAGAGAGCGATAATGAGCTATAGACAGAAAGATAGAAAGAGCAATTAGATGTCGTGGAGGGGCCCAGAGGAGTCGTGGTGAGCGAGGTGACCACCGGAAGTTAAGGGGGAGGAAGTTGAGAAAGTCGTCTGGAGATAGAAAAGGAGACAGACAGACAGACAGACAGACAGACAGACAGACAGACAGACAGACAGACAGACAAACAAACAGACAGGTTGAGAGAGAGAGAGAGAGAGAAAACAGAATAGTGATGTAGTGGCATGAGAGGCGTGGTATATAGGTCATGTGAGATGCCCCTGGGAGCCTGGTAGTCGTTGTGGTGACGGCGACAGGCAGGAGTTAGTAGGTGGTGAGTGTCAGAGGGAGGTGCTCACACTCGACACACTGGAAAATAATCGACTCACGCTAAGAGGGGCGAGAGAGCAATCGTCAAACCTCACGAGACTAGGAAAATAGGTGGTTAGGAAGGTAGGAAGAAGGTGGGGGTGAAGGTGTGTTAGAAGGTGGGGTGGCTGGTGGTAGGAAGAAGGTAGGAAGGTAGGAAGAAGGTGGGGTGGTTAGGAAGGTAGGGGAAAGGGGGTGTGGTTAGGGAAGTAGGGAGAAGGTGGGGTGGTTAGGGTGGAAGAAAGGTGGGGGGTGGTTAGGAAGGTAGGAAGAAGGTGGGGGTGTTAGGAAGGTAAAGAAGATGGGGTGGTTAGCAAGGTAGGAAGAAGATGGGGGAAGGTAGGGAAGGTAGGGAAGAAGTGTAATGAAGGTAGGGAGGGTGATTATGAATGTAAGATGAAAGTGGGAAGTGTAAGGGAAGGAGAAGATGAGAGATTGTATGTGTGAAGGAAAGAGAGAAATGAAAACTAGAGAGAGACAGTTTATGAGGAATAGAAAATAACATAGAGAAAGAGATAGAGAAGAATAGATAAAGCAAGTGTGAAATAAACAAATATTTGACACTTCATTCACATTATAAGACATCAGTTGGTCAACAAATTATACAAAACTCCACTTGCCACACCAAACATACACTCTACAATACACCTCCACATCATCACAACACGATACCAGAACCGATGTAGAAAAATAATACAACTAACCATAAAATCATAACCTCTTATATCGGGTATCGGTCTTATATAGGGTATCGAGGGATTATTTCACTGATAGGTTAATAAGAATATGATATTTAGAAGTGCAAAAGTTAAGGTTGCTTCTCATGTCAAGTGTAAAACGAAACACTGAGAAACATTTTTTTTTCCACATTGAAGTCTTATCTTATCATCTGATGGAAAGAGTAAGAGAGAACCCGGCAATAATCACAGCAGAAGATCTTATCATATCTATAAGTGTAAGATAATCATAGCGCTATTAAGGAAGATGATAGGATTCATTCTTGAAAACTGACTTTGATATTGTCTAGAGGTATTCGCTCGATTGCTTTATGGTCGTGTACAAGCACATCTCATTCAGTATAATTTTTATACCTAACCTATTAACCTAACCTAACCTAACCTAACCTAACCTTTCGTAATCTACTCTAACCTAACCTAAGAAGAATGATACTGAAAACACATACACACAATGAACCAATTAAACTTCTTCCTATATCTTGATAAATCTTACAAACACATGAAATTCCTTTTAGAATCAGATAACCCTTTCAACTCTTCCTCTGAGATCCTATTATTAGGTTTATTAGGCGAGATAGTTTAGGTCTATTCCCTCCAGTGTTAATAATTTATTCGAATACCAAATAAATTTCTGAATAAACTTACATGAAAATTTTAATACAATGGGATATAAATTCTCTGTGTCCCAACGTTACTGGGATATCAATTTTCAGGTCCCAGCACTAACTTATGGGAAATTAATTTGCTCAGGTCAAAAGGCTAAGAATTAATGAGGCAAATATATCCTTAGCACTTTCTGTTAGAGGACACATGATGGGTTTACTGAGGGAGGGAAGGAGAGAAAGAAGGAGAGACGGGGGGAGGGAAGGAAGGAGAGACGGAGGGAGGGAAGGAAGGAGAGACGAAGGGAGGGAAGGGAGGGAGGAAGGAAGGAAGGAGGAGGAGGAGGGAGGGTGAGGAGGGAAGGAGAGACGGGAGGGAGGGGAAGGGGAGAGCTGAGGAGGAAGGAAGGAGACGAGGGAGGGAAGGAGAGATGGAGGAGGAAGGAAGGATAGGGAAGGAAAGAGGGAGGAGAGGGAGGGAGACGGAGGGAGGGAAAAGAAGGAGAGACGGAGGGAGGGAAGGAAGGAGGAGGGAGGAGGGAGGAGGGGAGGAGAGGGCAATAGGGAAGACAATTGAGAAGAAAGATGGAAGGATGCTGTAGGAAGATCCATGAGAGAAAGAGGGGAGAGGGAGAGAAGATGAGAGGAAGTTAGGGGTTGGGGAAGGAGGGAGAAGGACGGAGGGAGGGAGAATGGAGAAAAGTGCCGGAGGAAGAGAGATAGAAGGAAAAAAAGATTGGAGAGAAAGACGATAGGAGATAGGATCGGGAAGGAAAGGGGTTGGTAGGAAGGGGGAGACGGGAAGGATGTTAGGAGGGAAAGAGGGAGGGCTCAATAAGGGAGGGAAGCAGGACTCGGGAGAGGAGGTAGTGGTATGGAAGGAGAAACGGGAAGGATGTTAGGAAGAAAGACTCAGGGAGGTAGGAAGGGGGAATGAAAGAGGCCTTAAGAAGAGAGAGAGAGAGAGAGAGAGAGAGAGAGAGAGAGAGAGAGAGAGAGAGAGAGGAGAGAGAGAGAGAGAGAGAGAGAGAGAGAGAGAGATCAGGGAAGTGAGGGAGGGAGGGATCGGGAAGGAAGGAGGTTGGTAGGGAGGGAGGGAGGGTTTGGGAAGGAATAAAGAAAGGGAGAGAGGGAGGGAGGGAGGGAGGACAGCGGCGGTGTTCTTGAGGGAGTTGGACGCCATCCAAAGTGATCTCTGCTTGATGGTCCTCAACTCTCCGATTTCTTAACCTGTCTCAGTTTTAAGGGAGTATATATTCTGCCTTTGTAATTTTTCTTTTGTATTTATCATTATTATTTTTTGGGGGGGTCATTGTGTATTTGCGCTTATGTTATTATTATTATTGTTGTTGTGTGTGTTGTTGTCCTTCCTCTTATTAATATTATTAGTATTCTTATTCAAAAAATACATAGCTAATTTATAGATAAACAATAATTCCAAATAATCTCGAAAACACAGACAGACACACAGACAAACAAACGTAAACATCTGACTAACAGCTAAATATCAGAAAAACAAATAGACACAAATAAAGACAGAGAGAGAGAGAGAGAGAGAGAGAGAGAGAGAGAGAGAGAGAGAGAGAATGGATGAAAAACAAACACAGATAAGCAATAAAACATTGAAGATGATGGAAGAGGTTGACGAACTGCCAGAAGTCCACAATATTAACAATAGAAATTGACGCAAGAGATATTGAGAGATGTGGAGACCTGGTGGAACGAGTGGGAAGAGAGATAGAGAGGAAGAGAAGGAAGGAGGGAGAAAAATGAAAGAGGTTAGGAGGGGGAATTGGGAAGGAGGAAGAAAATAGGAGAATGTTAGGAAGGGGAGAGAGAGAGAAAGGGAGGGGGGAGGGGAGAGATTGAATGAAAGAGAAAAAGAGAAGACAGACAGACAGACAGACAGACAGACAGACACACAAAAGGATAAGCGAATAAACAGCGAAACAAACAAACAAATGGAGGTAAATAGAGAGATAGATAAATAAGTGAAGAGAAAGAAATAAATGAAAACAGATAAACAGACAAATAGATATACATATAGACAGGTAAATAGACAGTTGAATAGATAGACAGATTACTATACAGACAGAGACAAAAGGACATACAATGTAAATAAAGAAATGAAGGAATCTGAGAAAGAAAGAGGTAGAGATATGAAGAACACTAGATACCATAGATTTGGGGTACAGAGATAGAGAGATAGACAGAGATAGGCACGGAGATGGAGAGATAGAGACAGAGATAGAGAGATAGACAGAGATAGGCACGGAGATGGAGAGATAGACACAGAGATAGAGAGATAGACAGAGATAGGCACGGAGATGGAGAGATAGAGAGATAGACAGAGATAGGCACGGAGATGGAGAGATAGACACAGAGATAGAGAGATAGACACAGAGATAGAGAGATAGACATAGAGATAGGCACGGAGATAGAGTGATAGAGACAGAAAGACACGGAGATAGAGAGATACAGATATAAAGAGATAGACACAGAGACAGAGAATTACAGGTAGACACGGAGATAGAGAGATAATGAGATAAGAAAGATGGGCGCAGAGATAGAGAGAGAGAAGAATAAAGAGGTCAGACCGGATGAGGGAAGAATGGGAAGAGAATACGGTGACCGAATGAGCTCATTGGTCAAGAGTTACGACCTCTTGGTTGTCCGGAGGAGGCGGTGTGTCGACGGTAAAAGAGGAGTTAGTTAAGAGGAAACGGGTTGTAAAGGCCGCTGAGAGAGAGAGAGAGAGAGAGAGAGAGAGAGAGAGAGAGAGAGAGAGAGAGAGAGGTGGAAAAATAATGACGAAAATATTCTTCCATCAAATTCATACCATTTATTTTACATACACTCTTAGATCTTACTAGTTCACTAATCAAGTTAAACTCGCCTTAAACTCTCATTTATTTCTTTTTATGCACAAGAACTCTATTCCTACTTTGGCTAATTTTAACATTAAAAACTTTGTACCCCTACTTCATATAATTTCAACTTCCTCTTTTGCATATCACGTATAAGAAAGATCTATACATACTAACTTCTCATCGGACGTAACTATTAAAACAACTGTGATGGATTACATTTTGCGTTACTAACCATAGATATAGATAGATGTTTATTCAGAAAAATTGTCATACAAGTTCATATTGATTCAGCGTGTACTTAGACAGTTCATGTATAGAAATAATGTAGGTAAATAATGGTCGTATATAAACAATGTACATGAACAGTGTAGGTATACAAACAATATTCATAGACATTGCAGGTATATAAACAGTGGTAAACAGAAACTCGATTCTAACCATCAGTCATCTATAAAGAGGAATGAACCCCCTCGATAACGAATACACAGTCACTCCCATCACTCTGGTCACTCAATAACGAATACGCAGTCACTCCCGTCACTCTGGTCAGTCAATAACGAATACGCAGTCACTCCCGTCACTCTGGTCACTCAATAACGAATATGCAGTCACTCCCGTCACTTTGGTCACTCAATAACGAATACACAGTCACTCCCGTCACTTTGGTCAGTCAATAACGAATACGCAGTCACTCCCGTCACTCTGGTCACTCAATAACGAATACGCAGTCACTCCCGTCACTTTGGTCACTCAATAACGAATACACAGTCACTCCCGTCACTCTGGTCACTCACGCATGCGCTACTCATCCCTCCAGAAGCTTACTGTATACAATCTCATACTGGAGTCATTAGTGCAAGACCTAAAGAACAGAGGTGAAGCTAAGTCCAATTTTATTCACTCTAGATTATTTTTTTCTTCCTTAAATCAGTAGATATGTATGTATATGTAGCTGTGTTAGAGATTAGACCTGGAGCTTGGCGACTAACACAAATCCACGTTGATTGGAAAGACAAAAGAAATCCAATCTGGCCAAACTACGTGAGCTGATCCTTTAAGCTCTTGATAACAATTGTCTTCCTTTGGGTTTTCTCTTTCCCTTCCTTTCCTCTGTTTTAGTCTCCATTTCTTCTCTTCTTTATTTTTTCTCTTTCTCTCTACTCTAAATATCTACGTTTATTGTCAATCTCTACTCGTCTTCCAGATCTAAACTTGTGCGACTCCCTCCACATTCCAGTTTCTATCTCTCTGTCCTCCAGTTCTTTCTATATCTCCCCATTTATCGTTTTTTTCCTTTTATTCTATCTTTCACCTCCTCTCCCCTTCCATATCTCTGCTCCCATCTCCCACAATCATAATAACTTTCTCCTCTCCAACATTCCCCCATCTGCTTTTCCATCTTTACCATCCCTCTATCTCTCCCCATTTTTACCACCCTCTTCCTCACTTCCTACCTGTCTCCCATACCTGCTCACCACCTGTAGTTGGCGATGACTCTTGTGACTAATTGGTGTTCTGAGTCGGCCTGATCTATGGGTCGGTCCTCTCCTAGTGGACAAGTAGTCTTAATCAAGGTGGTGATTAAGACGAAAGTAGAATCACTTCCATTGATGACTGTAATAGGGACGAGGTATCTTACGGTCACTTGTCTCAAAATGGTTCGTCCGGAAAAAAGTTGGTGGTGAGTATCAATGAGAAAAAGGCGATGATTTGCGGTGGTGTGAGCGATGGTCTGAGGACAAGATGAACTCGCACCATACAGGAGGTGAAGGAGTCAATGGTTTTATAGACTCCACACACACTCAGAGCTCCATAGATAACAACACCACAACAAGAAGGAAAATAAGAAGCCCCCATAGGTGCCTACAGTGTCGTAAAGAGAAGATGATGAAGCAGCATCCATACTGTCAGGAGATCAGTCTATCGTTAGAGAGAAGAAGAAGAAAAGAAGAAGTAGAAGAAGGAAAATAAAAGATCTATCATCGGTAGCAATACACAAAATTACACCAAAAAATGTTTATCGTTTGTGGTGATTCAAGCAAAACGAGGAACAGAAGCAGTATATCGTCACAGGATCCTGCATGTTTATTAACAGAAGGTGATACAGCAAACTTCTCTATCGTCAGCGACTCGACGTGATGATTGTATCGTCAGTGAATAGATAAAAAAAAATCTGTCAAAGAAGAACAATATCTGTCTACCGTCACAGGGTTAAGTCGTCAGCGATAGATTAAGAAAGAAAGAAAGAAAGAAAGAAAAGAAAGAAAGAAAGAAAAAATATATCGTCGATGGTAAAAAAAATAGAAAGAGGAACAGTAGCTGTTAATCGCCACCACCGTGATAGACATTTTACGACGGCAAGGGAAGTCATAAATAAAAGACAAACTAGCAGGTGTCCTTCATGTTGTTGTGTGTGTGTGTGAGCTGCTGAGGAGACCAAGGTTGTCATTGTCTTCACGTTCCCTCTTACCCCGTGTCTCTACCTACATCAATATACACCTCAGGTATAAAGGCCAGATACAGCTAAAATAATACAATCAGAATTTTACCTTTAACTAACGTGATTATTTTTTTTCCATTAGGTAACGAAGACTAAAGAGACTAATACTGTGTTTTACTGTATATATTGAGTCTTAGGTCAATTATCTAAATCACATTCACAACACTTTACACATCATTAGTAAAAATAAATGAACACAGGTCAAAAACACTAATTAACCATATTTAACCAAGTATGAGAAAATGGTAACAATTCATTATAGACTTACTAAGATCACGTAATATTTTGTAATCCAGATAATACAGTATTGTATTTATCTGATACTTTAAGACCTACAGCACTCGAAAAGCTTAATCATATAAAAATACTATTGGTGATGACTTTGTATATGGTCAGGCTAAATAAAGGACTTCAATTTCAATATACAACAATAAATAAAACACTAAAGCCTCACTCAATAAAAAAAATAATCTACTCACATTTTACACGATATTAAGCCATGAGTGATTGGTGGTTGAAGGCCATCACTCGAGCAGGCAGCAGTGGAGGTTCTGGTATAACTGCTGCTCTCAAACACATGATTGTCAGTCTACCTGATTCGCCTTGTTTATCTCAGCGTCTGTCCCTGTCCTGTTGTAATAGCCAGCTGCTCTCTCCCTCCCTCTCTCTTGTCATTCATTTTGTCTTTTTTATATATTCTTCTTTTGTTCTTTCTTTCATTCCTTCAATTTTCTTTTTCCAGTAATAAGAATTAGGATAATAATAATAATAATAATATTAATAATACCAACAACGATGTTAATAATAACAACAACAACAACAACAACAACAACAACAACAACAGTAACTACATCAACAACAGCAAAAAACAAAAACAATAACAATCCTGATAATATTTATTTAAATTATAGTAGGAAAATAATTAAACTAAATACAAAAATAATAACAATTATGATTCGTATAAACATTATTACTCTTTCTAAACTATGACTAATTGTGTCATTAAATTTATAAAAGCAAATATTTTTTTAATCACACTATATGAACAGAATTGATACCATCTATATTTTGTTTTGTATCGTCATTGTTCATATTTTTCTCATGACATAATAGTCTGAAATATTCATCGCTACCACCCTACCTTAATAATACTCTATGAAACAGTTTCATTAGTAATTCAGTCTTTGAATCTTTATGGTATTGATAATAATAATAATAATAATAATAATAATAATAATAATAATAATAATAATAATAATAATAATAATAATAATAATAATAAAATTCTTTTATGGGATGATGGTAATTCTGGACACTTACTGGTAAATTATTATTATTTTTTCAGTAAGTTTAATTTAGTAGCAGGATTTTTTTTATAGTGTAAAGTTTTGTTATTTAATCATACAACCTTTAAATGTGAAATACATAGATATCTATTAAAGTCATCTGAAACCTACAATTTAAAAGTGGTGGTAGAAAAAAAGATTTTAGTATTTACTTTTATTGAATTTCTTCGTCCTGGATTCAAACACCTTATGAATAATGGGATCAAATACTTTTTTGTCTTATAAATAAGTATAAATTTATATACATATATATTTAAGAAGTATCTTATTTTCTTACACTGAAATATAGATAATCTTGTTTTTATACATGAATAACGTTTGAGAAAATGTCAACAATCAGCCATTTTCACACTAATACCACATAATACAGCCACACAATCTTTCATCGTAGATTGCAATGTATTTGTTTAAGCTTTACGTTATCATAGATACTCTGGAATTAAATTAAAACAAAATATATAAGGCGATTCTTGCCTTGGATATCGTCAGATCGGACAGGTCGGCGCCTGAACACTCTCCCTCCAGCGTCCCCCTAAGCCCCGCCCTCCCACAAGCCGTCCAATCATAACCATCCATCTCCCCTCCGCTCCTCCTACTTGCTCTATTCACCAATCACGCGCCACCATGCTGTCAGTCAGGAATGTCGAGTCCGGTAAGGCTGCAGATCTTGAAAATGTCCGAAAGGGTACACAGTTAGAGGTCTTGTTTTGACTTGCTAACTGCGATTTAAAGGGAATAGGTTATGTTTACTATTACTATAGTATAAAAGGATGATGAGTTCCAGAAAGAATTGCGAATATTGGTGAAAATTGCGAGGAATTATCATAATCCTTCGTCTGTGAATCACGATTCCGCAATATCAGGGCCATACAGCTTTACGTCACCCTCAAAACAAAATGAAAATTCAACCATACAGGAATAAATTACATATAATGAAATTAATCCTGCGTCATTAAACAAATAAAGCCCTTAAACTTCCGCTTTTACTACATGGCTTCACGACCCACTGAAGCCAAGGCCAACAGACGAACACGGGATCACAAACACTGCCAAAAAATCGAGGTGGCTGGCGATGACTGGAGACCCCAGCCGACCTGCAGCCCAGACGCCGAGTGGAGAAGATTAACTTAATTTTATGCCAGCGTCGAGGGCGGTAAGATCCGTTTTTTAACAGAATTATGATAATCGCGGTTTACATGCAAAGGAGCTGGTAATTAGACTAGCTGGGGGAGGAGTGTTAAGGGAACGTGAGAGTAATACTAAGATTGCGTGTCTGTATGTCTGTCTGTCCCAAATATTCGAATCTTTATGTTTATCATCCGTTGTCACTTGTATCGTCTCTTCTGCAGTTTGTTCGTGTTAGTGAGAATTAACTCGGTACAAACCACGTGGAGTAAAAATAAAACAAATATAAATGATGACATACACTAATACAATATTCATTATTATTCATGTATCGTAAATATGATATAAATATTTGCTACGATTTCATGTTTTTTGTTTATTTGTTTCTTGTTCTTCATTTCACCTGACAATTATATAATCTTAATCATATGGGACAAAACTATAACAAGGTGTGTGTGTGTGCGCGTGCGCGTTTCTAGTCAGTCTTTGCTCCTTAAATCAATGTCATATCAGTTCTGAACCCCTGACATGACATCTCATCTCGAAGGGAATGACATAACACTCCGTATGTTGTCCCTCTACCAATGGAACTAGATCTAAAGGCTTTTATGATAATGAAAGTATATGATAAAAAGGAAATAAGAACGAAAGTAAAGCGAAAAATAAGAAATAAAGGACAAATGAAAAAAAAATCTTAGTTTGTGATAATTAATTAATAATTATCTAGAGTTTATGTAAATGAAGAATAAATTTCGTGTTTATAAAAGACTCGAGGAAGAGGAATCACAAGCAACACCAACAATGAAAAGAAACAAATCAGATAAACAACAATAAATTAGAATAAAGAAAGACAGTAATTTATTTTTCCCTTTGATTTTTTTTAAGTTTATACCCGCTGTACTATAGTGACTGAAACCAAATTCTAACAAAAACTTTTATTGAATTTACTGTCATTTCATTCATTCACTCATTCACTTTCACTGCTGTGCCATGAGTTTTCTACTGTGGTATTTCCCTTCAATAAAAAGTCCTAACTAAATAATCTCTACCTTAGAATAGAATATCATATGCAATAAATATTCGATTGCAAAAAAAAAAGTCATTCAAGTGTGATTTAAGATGCCATTATTAATACAAACTAATTCATATGTATAGCCATAAACATCATCTCCTTTGTATATGAATACTTATTTATATATTTTTAATACATTGTACCAAAGATTTCTGTTGATACGATATTTTTTCTGTTTATTTTTTCTTTCCTTCTAAGAATTATTGTGAGGAGTTAGAGAAAATTGATGAATGAACTACTTTTTTTTATTTCTTGTACATTTCCTGGAAGAGTGTAGTAAAGAAGGTATTTACAGATATCTGGTGAGGTGATCGTTTAAGTATATACCAAAACACCATAAATTACCCTCCATTCATCTCAATTACTACTGTCATCTATCATTATTTAATATACGAGAAAAAAATAATAATAATACATGGAGTCTTTTTCTTGTTTACAATCACCCCCTTATCCCTCTTTACCCTCCTCATACCCCCTTCAAACCCCCTCACTTCCCCTCACACCCCTCCTCACTTCCCCTCAAACCCCCTCTACCCCCTCAAAGAAAGAAAGAAAAAAGTAGAAAAGGAAAGAATGTTTTAACCGCATCAGTGCATTTTTGGGGATTTATTTTCCACCGCTTAGATTCTTCTGGGTTGGAGGAAGATGAATGGCCAGTTTGCGTTTGTGATGAATGAATGGTAATGTTATTGTAATTACCACCGCTATCTGTATCCATTACCTGTGTGTTGTTTTGTTGCTTCCCCTTTACTCTTCTTGCCTTAGGGATGTTGTGGTTCCTTATATATATTTAGGTAAGGATACACTAACACACATATACACGTTATCATACATATACACATGCAGTACTGTTATATAAAAGCAATCACACACACACACACACATACACACATGCATGCATAAAGGCACACAAACAAATACAAAAGCACACACACAAATCAACACACACACATACAAGTACAAAAGAGCGCACACAAACACACACACACACACACACACACACACACACACACACAGAGGCATCTTGTATCAGCGTGCGGTTACACAGCTTCTCGAGGAGATTCAGCCACCATAATTCAAGACAATTATCTAACCTCATCATTATCTAAAACCCTCTAATCAATCCTTATGCGTCTAGTTTTTTTTATCTTTTTTTATAATTTTTTCTTCTTCTTTAAACTCAATGGTTAATGAAACACACCTTTAGCCAATTACCTCAAAACATCTAAATGATTGCCAGAGAACCAGGTGATCAGTCTCTACCAGCGATAATTCTTGAGGAAGATACGAATTTACTTCTACCTTCTATCACTATCTAGTTATTATTTATCTGTCTCATCTGTTAATTATCTCAGGTATATTAGTCGGTTCTGTTTTGGGGGTCTACCACTTTACCTCATTTAATTAGTTAAGGTGTTGGTTTAGTGTTAAATTTCCCCCTAATTTGTACTATTTCTTATATTTATTATATTATCTCACTTTCTTTAGATTTCTTCTTCGATTTTTGTCTTTGAAAGATACTTATTTAATATTTAATTTTTTTACTTTAAGTATTTGGAAACCATTAATATTTTCTTCAGTAGAACTTCAACAAATGTTTTAAATGTATTTATTTTTATGTAATCTAAATTCATAATAATTTCACTTTCAAAGTCTTCCATTACTTAAAATCTTCAAATGTTTATGTTAGTCTATTTATTCAACCTTTTCCTTTCTCTTTCACTTATACTACATTTAACCTCTCTCTCTCTCTCTCTCTTTCTCCATATTCGAACGAACATATGTAGCAACTCGTGGGTGAGAGAGAGAGAGAGAGAGAGAGAGAGAGAAACCCTAAATTTACCGATAATCTTCCGTCTGTCGCAAGTTCCTGACAGGGCAAGGGATGACAAATGACTTACGGGCCGGCTAAGTTGCCCAGTACTACAGGATTACTGGCTGCTAGTACTGTTGTTCCGGGAAAATTATTCGAAATTATAGGGGTTCCGTATTCTTTCTTTCTTTCTTTCTTTTTTCTTTCTTTCTCTGTCTTTCTTTCTTTTCTTCTCTCTGTCTATATGTTTAATCTATCTGTTTGTCTCTCTTATTTCTATTTCTGCTTGTTTATCTGTCAATCTTCCTCATCCAGTGTCTTTTATTCTTCAACTCTGCGATCACCTACTCTTTTCATATCCCCTTATTCTCTCACTCTTTCTTACTGTTTTTTCTATCTTTCTCTTTCTCATAGTCTCTCACTCTTCCTTTCTACGACTATTATCTTCTTTTTCGTCACTCTCTACCAACATCATCATCCCTCTCTCTCTCTCTCTTAATTCTTTCCAACTCCTGCATTGTGATATGAAATGATGCTTCTATTCCATCTTTTTCGTGTCACATACAAAGAAATGAGAGAGAGAGAGAGAGAGAGAGAGAGAGAGACAGAGAGAGAGAGAGAGAGAGAGACCCGTCAACACACACACATCCTTCCGCCTCTACAGTACCATGGTTCGATAAATCAACGGGTGGAAATTCTCAACATCCGGCAATTATTAATTATGTCTAATTGC
This sequence comes from Homarus americanus, assembly GCF_018991925.1. Taxonomy (NCBI): domain Eukaryota; kingdom Metazoa; phylum Arthropoda; class Malacostraca; order Decapoda; family Nephropidae; genus Homarus; species Homarus americanus. The sequence goes on along the minus strand of NW_024733126.1, from coordinate 11,596,936 downwards.
GTTCAAAATACTCTAATAGGTCTTCACACTGTGGTCAATTACACCCTACTAGCTGTTAGGGTAAGTGTGGAGGAAGGGGTTAAAGGGGTAGGATAAGCAAAAGGGATGAAGGGTGATGTTAGGATAGGGTAGGAAGAGGAGAGGTAGGAGGGAGGTTAGTAAGGGGTAGGATAAATAAAGGGAGATTAAGTGTAGGAGTTGGGTGAAAGGGGTAAGGGAAACGATGTGATGTTAAGGGTAGAATGATGAGCAGATCTCTCTCTCTCTCTCTCTCTCTCTCTCTCTCTCTCTCTCTCTCAAAACTCTAGGCAGCACACACAGCAGCTATCGCCACATAACTCACCGTAACACAAGGCCTCGTACCCAATACCACAGTTTTTTATGAGAAGTTTGGCGAAGAGCGACTGTGTAGTTTGGCAGGCGCCCGAAACGCGTCCAACCCTCGACTCCCGAGACAATATTCAAGAAAAAAAAGTATGCCGATATTCTCCGATGATTTGTGTCAAATTTTCTCTTATTTATTAATTTATTCTTCGCTTTTTTGGGGGTGGGGTGTGTTGGGGGCTGGGGATGGTGGGTGGTGGAAGGGGGGATATTTCGTTTGTCTTGGTTAGTTTTTGGGGCTGAGAATATTTATTTTGTTTCCTCGTTCGTTTACTTCTGTCTCTATGTATCTCTTAATTTCCCACCTTTTATCTCTGTTTGTACATATCTATCTCTTGATTTCCCTCCCTCCCCCCTCTCTCTCTCTCTCTCATCCCGGCTCTAGCTCGGCGCCTCTTCCTGCCTACTCATATTAACACCCGCCCGTGGTTTATGAGTCTTCCAGCAGTAAAACGCGCACGTACATCAGACGAAGCTGCGTGGCATTACTTCTGCTGCTCTTGTTGTTGTTGCTGTTGTGTATGTCTGGCTGCTGCTGATGATGATAGATCTTAAGTAAGGCTGTTGTAGTACGAGTTTTGTTTTGGTCACTGTTGCTGTTACTCCCTTGGGTGCTACTGTTGGTGTCGTGTATGTTTTCCATTTGTGGATCTTGATGGATGCTGTTGTTCCTGTTGTTGCTGTTTCTTGGTTGTTACTGTTCGGGCAACTGTTAAATGCTGTTGGTTCTCGATTGTTAGCCTACAGATGCTTCCACGACTGACATACTTAGTTATTGATGTTATCGGTACTCCTGCTGTTGCATATTTTCCTGTTGTATTTGCTGTAACACGGTTTTTATAGGCGCTTCTTCAGTAATTTCCTACTGTTGTTTTTTTTACCAACTATGCTTCTGTGTAAACTTGTCAACGCTACAGTTTGTTTTGCTGTGTCTGGAGCCTTTTACACTGGCTGCTGTTCCTGCTTCCGTGGAGGCCGAATGCAGAGGAAAACTATTGTCGGCTGCATCAGACGAAGTTAAGCTGGTTATAGAGTAGTCACGGTTAGACAATTTGCATACAAAGATATTGCTGTATTGTGAGAGAGACGTCTTAATATAACAGATATTAAAAGAGCGACAGATAATCCAGGACACTATTATTATTAGTAGTTGTAGAGGTGCAAGAAGGGGGGCTTCATATGCATGAGGCATGACGAGGTAAGGGATCTCACAGCAAATATGTTGAAGGAAACCTGCCGGGACGTCATGGTAGAACCGACCCTCCTTCCACTGGATGGCGAGATCCTCCAACACAGGACTTCAAACACATCTAACGAAGCCCGTGTGGACGTCAGTGCTCGAGGATTCTGGACGCGGGGACAGCGAGCCTTCTTCGACATCAGGATTTTTGATCCCATGGCCGTTTGTCACCGTAACCTAGCTCTCGATGCTGCACATAGGAGGAACGAGAACGACAAGAGAAGGGCATATGGGGAGAGAATTCAAAATGTCGATCAAGGCAGCTTCACTCCGCTAGTGTTCACAACCTCTGGTGGGATGGGCCCAAGCGCAAGATGTTTCTACGCCAGACTCGCGGAGCTGATCTCCGAACAGAAGCAGCAGCCCAGAAGTTATGTCACAGCCTGGATGAGATGTCGACTGTCCTTCTCTCTCCTTCGGTCGGCTTTGCTCTGCCTCAGGGGAACGAGAGCTTCTGCCCCTACTCCGTCAACTGCTGCAGATATCGACTATGAGGCTACAGTCACCGAATGCCGCATCGATCTGCGGCTCAACTAATTTAACACAGATAGGATAGTTGCTTATGTATTAGGATATTTAATATTAAGGTAAATAAATGGTGGCGAAGGTGTGGCTATTGGGGGAGGCTGGAGGCCACGTTAAAAAAAAAAAGTAGTAGTAGTAGTAGAGGTAGTAGTAGTAGTAGCAGTAGTAGTAGTATTATGTACATGCCATTTCTCTTTTAAGTTTAAATGAACGAATAAGTTGTTTACAAGTGTATACGTGAGTGAGTGAGTGGGGGGTATATATGTGTGTGTGTGTGTGTGTAAACGTGGTCAGTGGAGTCATCAGCTAGCGGTACAGGCAGGAAGCACGGTGTTGTGTGTAAACCATTTTCAAGGGCACGGACAATACGTCTCTCTCTCTCTCTCTCTCTCTCTCTCTCTCTCTCTCTCTCTCTCTCTCTCTCTCTCTCTCTCTCTCTCTCTCTCTCTCTCTCTCTCTCTCTCTCTCTCTCTCTCTCTCTCCAGCATTTAACTCCTCATCCCCTCTCTCTTTTCTCTCTCATCCACACTCTCTCTCCTTTGTTCTCTCTCATCCATACCTTCGCCCCTACTTTCCCTCATCCATACCTTCGCCCCTACTTTCCCTCACCCACACCCACCCTCTCTCTCCTTCATCCACATCCTCTTCCCTTCATCCATACTCACCCTACCCCTTTTCTTCCTCATCAACACCTTCTCCCCCTCTCTTCCTCATCCACACCCTCTCCCCTGCTCTTCCTCATCCACACCCTTCCCCCTTTTTTCCCTCACCCGCACCCTCTCCCTCCCTCATTCCTACCCTCCCTCCTTCCTTCCATCACCCATACCATTATCCCATTAGTATCTTTACCCTTACCGCCATACTTATGTCCTGTTCCTCCCACCTCCCTCCTATAATACCAGCCACGCCTCCTCTACCTTATCATCCTAACGCCATCCTACCCTCATATTTCCTCCTACCTCCTCCCCCAAATCATCCTTCCCATATCCTTTCCTTGCCATTTCATCACGAATCCTTTCCAGCCTCTACCACCAATACCATTCCATCACCATCCCTACCTTCCCATTTCCTCCAAACTCTTTCCTCATACTATCCTCTCCCATATCTCCCTCTCTCTCTTCTTACCAGTCCTACACCCTAATTATCCCTCACCATCATCTCTCTCTCTCTCTCTCTTTCTCTCTCTCTCTCAACTCGAGGCAGCACACACAGCAGCTATCACCTCTTATCATGCCTCTATCTCATCCTCTTTTCTCCCGTGCCTCCAGCTCTTCTTCCTCCTATATACTCTCTCTCACCTCCTCCTCCTCCTTCACCTTCTCCTCCTCCTCCTTACCACTCTCCTACATCTGCTCCCCCCATCACCCCCACTACCTGGCCGGCCATCAGCGGGTCGGCCCCAACCTCCCTAGGGGCAGGGTGGCCCCATCGGCAAGTTGGACGCACTCATTTGGGGCCATTATGACTCGTAATGCCTTCCTCAATACCTGGTGAGATCCGAGGCCCACTCTCGCTACTGGCCTGCCCTCCCTCTCTCCCTTCCTCCCTCCTTCCCTCCCTCTCTGTCACCATGTCTCCCTCCCTACCCCTCTACCTCCCTCCCTCACTACCTATCTATCTCCCTCACTACCTCCCTCTCTCTCTCTATCTCCTCCCTCCTTCCCTCCCTCTCTGTCACCATGTCTCCCTCCCTACCTTCATCCCTTACAGTCACCTTGTTTCCCTACCTCTCCCCCTGTCACCCTGTCTCTCTTCCTTTCTCCCTCCCTGTCACCCTAAATCCCTCCCTACCACTCTACCTCCCTACCACTCTACCTCCCTACCACTCTACCTCCCTGTCTCTCTCCCTTTCAACCTACCTCCTACCTACCTCCCACCCTATCAACCTCTCTCCCCCTCCCTGTCACCCTGCCTCTTTTCCTACCTCTCTCCCTCCCCTTCTACCTCCCTCCTTCCCTCCCTGGAGGCAGTATCCAGAACACTCGAAAACGACGTTTATTTTAATTCCCATCCGTACACGTGTAAAGGTTAGCAGTGACGTCATGGATGATTAAGTCAAGAGTGGTGTTGTTGTGGTTGTCGTCCGTGGGGTCGTGGTTGTCGTCCCCGAAGTCGTAGTTGCCGATGCACAACGTTAAAGCAGCACAGTCGTTCTTGATTCCTCTCAAGACAGTAGATGACGTCACTTGCTTGAAGACGATGCATTCTAATTACACCGTCGTAATAAATGTCTTGTCCAAAAGTAACTTAAACAACACAGAGACTATCTATTAAGGCTTCTTGTCTTTTATTTCTGCTTTCCTTTATTTGCTTCTATATGTCGAAAGTTATTATGTATTATGCGGGGAGAGGAGGGTTTTGCTTTGATTTTAGAATTAATATCTAAATTGATTCTCGTGTAAATCATTCAAGTGACATTATTACTAACGACATCATCATGTCATCCTTCTCATCTCCATCAAGTTTCGTAATTTTGTTTTATTTTTTCGAGTCTTCCATTATCGATAAAGAAAATAAAGACGTCAGTGATTAACTTGAGGTTTGTGTTCTGTGTGATGAACGCTTACACGAGATGACTAATTTATACCTTTTTGTTTTGCTTCTCAGGTGAGGTTTCCAGCCACGTCTCGTCGACCTCCTCCTTAAAGGTAACCGCAGGTGTGCCTGACTTTCCTCAGGTTCATGTAGGTGTTGTTCTCTCGTGAGTGAGATCAAAGAGCATCGTTCACTCGCACTGAAAAACCTTGTGTAAGCGTTCCGAGGCTACAACCAACACGAGAGAGAGGAGAGAGGAGAATCGAATCCCTGTTATTGTCCCCAAAAGTATAAGCGTAGTAACATTTAAGAATTTCTGAATCGTTCCGAGGGGTCGAAGTAAAGGTTTTTCAGAAACGACATGGAGTGGGATTCCAGGAAGCCAGAGGCAGAAAAGAAGAAAAGCGATTCAGTGTGTTTATAAGCCCATGGTCCTGGTCCGCCCTCTGACCCGGCAAGCAGAAAGCAGACAGTTGATTTATGATGGTGGTCGGCCCCAGACCCGAGACGTTCTTACTTAACACGGCCCTCAGGCTCTCTCACTCCAGGCTCTTGGGAGAGTGACGGGGGAGGGGAGGGGAGGACTTGCGGTCGTCTGTGGTAGGAGAGAGGACATGGGGAATGGGAGTGGTGTTTGGGGGTGAGGAGGGAGAGGAAGGGAAGGAGATGATGGGGAGGAGGGAGGAAATGTGTGGTCGAGGTTAAGGGAGATGATGATGGTGAAGGAGAATGGTGAAGGTTGGTGGTTCTGAGAGACGTAAATGTTGAGCAGATGATGAGGGAGAAGGTGTTGGAGGAGAGAGACAGAGAAAAAATGTTGGTGGATCGCTTGAGGGAGGGTTGTGATTGGAGACGGAGATGGAGATGTTATTGGTTGGTGAAGTTAGGGTGGAGATTTAAGGAATACTGTAGTTGTGGAAGAAGAGGAAGAGAGAGAGAGAGAGAGAGAGAGAGAGAGAGAGAGAGAGAGAGAGAGATTGTAGCTGGGTGATTAGGAGTGGAGGGAATAACGAAAGCTGTTATTGGGTAGTTGAGGCCTGGAGGGAATAAGGAAGTTTGTGGTTGTATGGTTGAGGATGGTAGATGGGTTAAGGAAATTTGTGGTTGGGGTAGTTAGGCTTGGAGTGGGTAAGACAGTTTGGTACTTGATAAAGGAGGAGTAACAGTAACGGAAGGCTGGAGGGGTGATGGGAGGTAAAGGTGGTGAAAGATAAGAGAGAGAGAAAGAGGGAACAGATGGAGTATAAAGAGAAGGGAAGAAAGATGAGAAAAAATAAAGCTGTGATAAAGAAAGGGAGAACACAAGGAGAATAAGGAGAGGAAGTGAAAGACATAGAAGAAACTCTGGTGGGAATTAGAGAGAAAGTTATTTTCTTCATATTTGACTTTTGTTTACATTGAAGCCATTTGGATCTATAAACATAAATTTCCTAAGCTACCAAAACATTTACACACCCTTGCATAGCCCCCACACACACTACCACACACACACACACATACAAACTACCATGCACTCTAACACACTCACATAGCCACACGTTCTTTCATAGTTACACTCTTCTATAAAAACACACTTTAATATACTCATACAGCTCAACATACTCACATACTCACAAAATAATACCACATTCATTCATACTCACATTAATACTCATACACATCCACACACCTACATAAACTCTTACACACTTACACACTTATACACAGCTCCACTCTTACACACTTGAACACTACCATGCTACGATATACTCCAGCATACCTAATGGTAATATACATGACAAATATACCTCTACAGTATATTCCTCAAGTATATTCACCATCACACATTAGTAATTCCCTTGTTATTAATGTATTTTAATTACTTTCACACGCCACTATTTTATCACTATCCTTCACCCATATAGAGTGAGAGATATTCATATTGATGAGAGAGAGAGAGAGAGAGAGAGAGTGTGTGTGTGTGTGAGAGAGACAGACAGCGAAAAAGAACATATGTTAGCTTAGAGAGAGAGATAGAGAGAGAGAGAGAGAAAAAAAGAGAGAGAGAGCGATAAAGAGTGAGAGATAAGACAATAAGAGGGAGGTAAACATGAAGCAAGAGGTCGACGTGATAAATAGCTCTGGTTTTTGCTATTATTTATTTTTTTCTCATGCTAGTGGTGGTGTTGTCAGCTGGTCTCCGAGACTTTTATTTACGTGCCAAATCGAGAAAAAAAATTATGAAAAATGTCGCTCAAGAGTGGAATTTATTAAGTAGATAAATAGATAGATAGATAGATATTCAGTAAAATGGTCATACAATTATACATTAATTCGGCATGTATAATGTATATAGATAATGCAGGTGAACAATATACATACAGACAATAAAGGTGTACAAATAATATCAATCTTAGTATTGTAGTTTCTTAAGCAACAATACAAACAATATTTACTTGATATAGAACTATTAAAAGCTATTTCATACAAGACTAAGCTAAAAAAAATAAACAATTGAAATAAATAAATAAATAAAATCACATCTGTAACTCTGGAAATATATTAATTTATTCTATTCAGTCCCTCTAGTATATCTTACTGAAACAGAATATATTGAATGAATAAATTTAATTCCAGGATGTCAGTGTAACAATTTCCATACGGCAAGTAAGAAAAAAAATGAAATAAACTAAAGACTGACAGACAAATAGTGATAAAATAGATATCTGCTCTCCTTCTGATTTTTTTTCTCATACATCTTAAAAAAATTATATAAAACACATCTAAACTAATAAAGATAAACTAAACAAGAAAATTTTTTGTTACTAGACGTGAAAAGCAAAGTCTAGCATCACTCAGGCAGCCAAAAACAGACGCCAAGATTCAGTGAGTCTTCGTGCTCAGACAGGGAAGAATCGTCTCGAATTAAGGTTTTGTGAGCAGTGAAAGTTTATATATATATATAAATATATATATATAAATATATATATAAATATATATATATATATATATATATATATATATATATATATATATATATATATATATATATATATATATATATATATATATATATATATATATATCTTCAAGGGTGATAAGAGGGAGGGGTGGTGGTTATTGGTTGTAGTTGTAGGTTATTGTTGTGGGTTGTTTATGTAGGTTGTTAGAGGTTGTTATAGTAGGTTGTAATAGGTTATTATTGTAGGCTGTTAGAGGTTTTTATTGTGGGTTATTGTAGGTTATTATTGAGGGTTGTTATTGCATGTTGTTATTGTAGGTTATTTTTATCCAGGTACTCTAATCACCAGGGTTATAAAGCGACTGTTGATTTAGTTTATTACAACAGATTGTTATTAAATATGACCGAACACCTGAGTATTTATAACAATTATGCTCAGGTATGTCAGTGCTGCAGTGTCTTTAGGTATCGTTCACTAAGTCATAATTTCTGCACAAGACAATAGCGATAACTCATATTATCTTGACTCAACTATAAATCTTGAACGAAAAAAAAGAAGAAAAATATTAGCTTTATATTTTTCTTAAAGAAATTTTCACATCCTAACCTAACCTAATCTAATCTAATATAATCTAATTTAACCTAAGAATTCGGAGTCAAAATTCAGGGTTTCTATGTAAAATTAAACATAAAATTCCTCTATTCGTTCGTATAACTTAACATTGAGAATTAGATTGTTTTAATGTTAAGATAACGTAGAACTGAGTTTTTAACGTCATTCGTAATTTGAACGTATGACTTGCTATTTTCACTCAAAGTCAATATATTCTCGGTTATATATTCACTCGATCTTAATTGTCATTGGTCTAAAATAGGATGAAAATAAATTATGAAATATTTTTTTTAACTTTTTAATAATTCTATTAATATCACTTCATTATTGTAACTCTTATACTTATTATTACTATTAAATCATGTTAAATAAATCACTAAATAAGATAACAATACAGAAAAAAACAATAAACATGTCAACAAAAATAAAACTCTTAAATGCTGAGACGAGACGTGACCTAAACACTTAGCTTCCATTAAAGTGTTTTGTTACATGACTTTCTTTGTTTACTTGTACGCGATACATAACTTCTTACGTGGTATATAATATTCTATACAGGTCTAACCAGGTGAGCAGATTATTAGGCATACCTGTACACAGTCAGGTGGGTACATATCAGGTATACACAACCTACAATATCCAAAAAAGATTACGTACACAAACTAAGTCTTTATTTCTCATGGTTCACTAATATTCTAGTCTTAATTTTGTTTGTTTGGTAAATAGAAGGGATGGTGGATGGAGGTACGGGAAGGAAGGGCTAATTAAGGGAGGTGAGGGAAGGAAGGTGGATTTAGTTGAGGAAAGGGAGGGAGGGAGGGAGGGACAAATGGAAGAAGGGAGGGAGAGTCGTGAGAGATAATCTTGTCTTGGGGTCATCAGGATCTTGTCTCTGTTGCGCGTGCTTGAAAGTATGGAGGTGATGGAGGAGTGTATGTATGTATGTATTTGTATGTTTATGTACGTTTGTATTTGCATGTATGTAAACAAAAATTCCACTAATAAGTAAAAAGAATTAGAAAACGTTTTTAATTCCATGCGGGTTGAGAGTCTGGTGCTTCTTGATGATGAGGTGGAGAGGTTAATGCAGGCTGAAGGAGGAGAGAGAGAAAGGAAACTTGACGGGGGGTGAAGGCTGGAGGGGGCGGAGAGGGGGAGAGGATGGAGTCAGATGGCGTGTAAATGGGGGAGAGAGGGTGAGGGAGGAGGTGAGGGAGTCAACAGCCCCAGGAGACATGAGGTTAATCTCATCATACGTCGACCTTCCCCCTCTCCCCCTCACCTCCCCAGCGTCTGGTGTTGAGGGTCAAATTGTTCGATAGGGGAGGGGGGGATGATGTCCTTGCCCCCACCCCCCTCTGTGTCTTACCCGTATCCTCTCACTTGCTCAATAATACAGTGATACTTATTATACACACGTACAGCTAAAGGCACATGTTCAAACACCACACCTTGTAATAGTCTGACCTCATGAAGACGACTAACACGCACGCACATACACAGACAGACACAGGCGAACACACACACACACGCGCACACACACACACACGCGCACACACACACACGCACACACACACACACACATCAATCCTATCGACTTTATTCACAAGCATCAGAGAAACAGAAGAAAAAAAATTCCCATACTTTCCATATCTTAAGACTGAACCATTACCATTCACACCACCATCACCTGCTAGCAATACCACCACACACCTCTATTTTCCCCACCTCTACCACCATGAATACACCTTCCCCTATCACACACCTCAATCACCGGGTAAATCACCAACAACCACACTCTTACAAGCAATAGCAACCCACGTCATTGAAAAAGAGAGAGAGAGATAGAGAGAGAAAGAGAGAGAGAGAGCCCTTACTTATGAACATAAAGCCTGGGAACGAAGGACACATAGTGATTGGCTCTGACTCTGGTTTACCTAAGGGATTAAGGCAGCTCATAATCCCTCGACTCCCTCATCCTACATGGGAGTTAGGACTGGAAATGGACCCGAAAGGCATAATGGGGGAAGAGGGACCAGCCAGCACGTGTGGTGGTGTTATGAGGCGCTAGGGAGAGGCTGTGAGAGGGTTAGATGGAGGTAGAGGAAGGAGTTAGGTGTAGGTAAAGAGGGGTTGAGGGTGGTTAGGCGGCAGGGTTAGGCGGGAAAGTGAGAGGGAGACGAGGTGAGAGGGTAAGAGTGAGGAAGAAGAAGAGGTTTGATGTAAGAATAAAGATGAGAGGTAAGCAAGTTGTAAGGGAAGAACAAGAAATTTGGCTTAGGGATAGAAAGAGGAGAGGAGGGAGGAGAGAATTTGGCGTGGGAGATAGATAAAAGATAACGAAGAGACAGGAGGAGTTTGTCCTGGGGAGATAGCCGAGATGACGGAAGGAAAGATAGGTAGAGATCGACGTAAGGAGAGATAGTGAGAGGGAATGAGAGAGAAGAAGAAGATATTTGGATGAAGAAAGGGGAGGATAAGGATGGAGGAGAATAAAAATTTGGTAACCCGCAATTTATTAAGATATCACTAGACGGTTGCTATACCTGGAGGAGCCCAAGGTAGTGAAAAGCCCCCTTGCCTCTCACTAGGCTGAGCAGAAGGAAAGAGGAGAAGGGGTTGGAAGAAGAGGAGGAAGGAAGAGGGTGGGTAGGGGGTAGGAGCAGGAGGGAAGGGGATTGGTAGATGGTAGGAGGAAGAGCAGAGAAATTGATGGTCAACGGAAGGGAAGAGGAGAAGGAAGAAAAACAAGAGAAGACAGTGGTAGATAGGCAGAAGATGGAAGGAAGAAAAGGAGGAAGGTTAGAAGGAAAAAGAAATAAATGAGTTAAATAGGAGAGAAGAAAGGGAGAGAGAAAGAAAGAAAAAGAGGGGGGTAAGGTAGCCTCATCAGCGCCTCCGTCCTTCCCAAGAGAATAACTAGACATTGGCAATATCTCCCCGAATTATCTCCCTCTGGGGCTGTAAAACTTGAAGGACACACGACCCAATCCTCGAGAAGAACTGGAAACTCTGGTCTTTGGGTCCAACACCAAGAGGGTTCAGTTTCACATGGTTTATTAGAAGGGAGTTTAATCTTAATTAAACTCCCTTATTAGGTCGATAATTGAAGGGAGTCTGGTCCCATCTGCAACTAAATTACTTTTTTTCTAGTTGGTCTTCTCTTCTTTTACGCCTCTATAACTCTTCCTCCTCCTTCTCTTTATATTTTTTATGCCCTACTCCTTCCTTTTTATCATCTTCCGCCACTTCCTCCTTTTGCTGTGTGTGTGTGTGTGAGTGTGTGTACCCATGTAACGTATTCCCGCTACAGCTGCTATTTCTAAAGTCTTCAAAACAACCTAATTTTAGCTCCTGGTACCGAGAACACATTATGGCTGAAAGCTCGTCCTAGCTAATTAGCATATCACCATTCTGGCCGGGCATTAAACACACTGCCAACACGAAGGCACTCACTCACCTGCTCCCCCCCCCTCTCTCTCTCTCTCATTAACACACACACACACACATTATTCTAACTCATACTCAAGCAAATTGTACAGTTATTCACGAAATTAATCTATATAATCCTTAATGACACCTCACCTGCCATACACCTCACTTGTTATTGATTGGCAGGTGAGAGTAATCCTCCCAGGACATAACAAACTGTGTAATGTATTCTGAGTGTTTTTTTTTTCTCTTTTTTATTCGATGAGATTTGACCACTATCGGATGTTTTGTATTATACTGATTCAATATCTACTGTATGTTAACCCAGTTCTATTCTCTCTACCGCCCATCTACTCTCTCTACCGCCCATCTACTCTCTCTACCGCCCATCTACTGTACTCCACGAGTCTTCCCAGCTCTCTCTCTCTCCTGACCCTAGATTAGTACCTCTACCTTCAGTAACCCTTTCCTACCGCGAGCCACACCTTTCCTCCCTCCCTCCCTCCTTCCTTCCTTGCCTCCCCTCCCTCCCTCACTCCATACCCCCCCCTACATTGACCTTTGTTGGACAATCTGCCGTCGCTCCTATCACCTTCACCAACCACCATCGCCCTCACAACCACCATCGCCACTAGTATCAAAACTAACATCACCCAAATAATACTGTCTTGCCATCATCACAACCACCTCCATCACCACCACCATCATCACCACCATCACTACTATCTACCAGTCCCAACTCCTTCCTATCCAGCCTCTTCTACAACTATTTTTATCCACCATTATCCACCATCCCTGCCTCTTTTCCCTCCACCACTACTACTATTATCCATCCCCAATAGCCCTCTCCCCACAACCACTCCCCACCATCCACGCCTCCTTTCCCTCCACTACCACTACTCCCCATCACCACTCCCCACCATCCCTCACTCCACCACCACTACCACTCCACCACCACTACCACTCCTCCCCACCACTCTCTACTATCCCCACCTACCCTCCCTCCTCTACTACTCCCCACCACCACTCCTCACCATCCCTATCTCCTCTCCATCCCCACCTCCCACCATCGCTATCTCCCCACTATCCTCTCTTCCCCACCATCCTCTCCCTCCACCACCACTCCCTACTATCCCCGTCTCCTCTCCCCCCACCATCCCTACCCTCCCCCCATCTACTACCTGGCCCCTCAGTTTGGCAGGAGGGTGTAAATCAGGGGTAAAGCTGCCGTCTCTTCATTAAGGACTCCTGAGTGTTGTGGGTCCATCTCCATGCTGTTTGTTGCTCTCAGCCCACCCTGGTCGTCTTGGGTGGGTGGGTTGGGTTGGTGGGTTGGGTGGATAGATGGTGGGTTGGGTGGGTAGATGGTGGTGGGTTGGGTGGGTAGATGGTGGTGGGTTCGGTGGGTTGATGGTGTGTTGGGTGGTTAAATGTGTGTCTGATTTGGGAGGTAAGTAACAACTGCCAACTGGGGATGATAAACATTAATATAAGTTTTAATTGTGTGCTTCCTTCTGTCTGTCTGTCTCAAAACACACACACACACACACACACACACACACACACACACACACACACACACACTTATATACCCGCATTTATTACTAAAAAAATCAATCTGCATTATTTACATTTCCACTAATACCAACAAATCTCCAAACTCCAGCCACCTCGCCATTGATTAATTATACTCGTCCTCGACCTTCGCTGGTCATGAAGGAGGAGCAGGAGCGCTGACTAGTCCAGTCACCAGGTCAGAGATACGTGGCAACAATGGTTCACATCTGCCGGCAGTTAACACCGAGCTGCTGAGTGTGTTTATTGCTCTGGTGTGTCGACAACCTCCAGCCTACACCCATCACCACCACCATCATCTACACCCACCACCAACGCCACCCATTTCCTCCACCACCACCACCACCCATTTCCTCCACCACCACCCATCCTCTCCTCCAAATCCACCTTCTTCCTCCATCATCCACCTCCTACACCACCTCTAAAAATCACCTCCACCATCACCAACTCCAACACAAACCATCTCCGCCAAACAACGCCATTCAACCACCACCTCAACCACCATCACAACCAATAACCACCACCAACCACACCCAACCACAGCCACCATCTCAGCCACTTTCACCACCACCAAAGTTGGTCATACAAATGCTTCTAGACACAGAGATGGTAGCACTAACGTTGATAGACACTTACTCATGTACACAGGCTATGCTAGAGACGCATTAGTAAACATAAAAGATTCCAAACATGCAGTCGTATAAATAAATGTTCCCGGGATTTATTCGTTGAAATTGTTTTTGTGTTTGCAGAAAATTACGTGTTTCATCACATATATATATACACACATTTCGTCAGCGCGCTAGTGATGGGTGTAACTCTATACTCCATAACATTGTGTACTGCACTACGGAAGATAACTAGACCTCGAGCAGTATATAATGTGTAGGAGGAATCTGTTTACAGCACATGAGGTCGCTAGAGTGGACCGTGAAATACCTTAAATACCTGAAATTCACTGCGATAGAATAAAGTTATCGGGCATCTGCAAAATGATCAAGGAGGCGTTACATCACTTTCCCCCGAGGTAACGATGTAATGACTCATAAAAATGACATTGCATCTTCACCCTCGCTGTGTGCCAGGTCGGGAGTGAACGAGAGCCGACCTGTTGCGTTTCCTGCAGCAGCCAGCACCAGGAATCCCACTTAAATTACCAGGATGGCTTAGTAACTTACTCGTAACAGTGTAGATAATCCTAGAGGTTGAAACTTTGGTCTATACCTTGAGGGATAGCCAATGAGAGACGACTAGTCAAACATTGGATAGATTTTATTAATAAACTCTCAGGAATAATCAATCTGAAATTAAATGCATCAATAACTTCTGCTTCTAATGTGTAAAATTATTTATTTAGTTATATTAATTATGACCATGAATTATCACGTCTGGTATCCACATCTCTTTTGTTCAACATAATAAACCTTTAGCAATTATCAACCTGGATTATACCTTTAAATTATCATCATTGCTACTGTTGTACGGTGTAAGGTGTCTTTGACAATTATCTGTAAATTATACTTTTAATTGCAACCATTTTTTATTTTGTTATCCTACCCGAGGCAATTATAAACCAGAAACATACCATAAATTATCATTCTTTATCATTCTTCTGTAATATAATCTACTTGTGTGAACTACCAAAGATTTTTATCATTATGAATTATAGAGTAAGCAATAATTTTTGGGTCAATTAACATCGATGAAGAATAATTCCTGTTCTGTTTTATTATCATTATTATTATTATTATTATTATTATTATTATTATTATTATTATTATCACATCCCTCCATACACCTGTCAGTCCTGTTCGACACGGCCTACTGTATACCTGTGGCAATTATCATTAGGCATAATATCTCACACGATAACAGACCAGCCATAACCGATGACCCACTTAAAGTAATGGACTCTACCTATTATAATTATGACTACGAATTGCATATTAAATGATAATCAAATAATTACAACCAACGCCCCTCTTCTTGCGATATTACCCACCTGTTGCAATTAACGCTGGCAATTATAGTCTGAATTATCACAAATGACTCTCCTTTA
The DNA here is from genome assembly GCF_018991925.1 of Homarus americanus. Classification (NCBI taxonomy): domain Eukaryota; kingdom Metazoa; phylum Arthropoda; class Malacostraca; order Decapoda; family Nephropidae; genus Homarus; species Homarus americanus. Next base: position 11,581,632 of record NW_024733126.1, on the reverse strand, counting down.
CCCGTGTCGTAATTTTAGAGTGATTATCGACCTTCTGAGGTATTAAATTAAGGCTGAGTCTCGTTCGTTGTCAGGCCTTGTAGCAGAGACGTTAATGGAAAAAATATATATTTTTTTTTTGTAAGGTTTGATGTTGTTTGATATACAGTGAGTAAGAGAAAGGGGGATAGATAGATAGATGGAGACAGATATACAGACAGGTAGATATAAGGGTAGACGATAAGTACAGATATTAAGGCAGAGAGAGAGAGAGAGAGGCAAAATTACATATATATTTTTCCCTGCAAAATCCATCATCCATCCTTCTTTTTACTCTTCCTTCTCCACTTCCTCCACCCCCATTTCCTACTCTTCCATCTCTCCCTCCATCACCACCACCTCCTCTTCCTTTCCTCCAACTCTTCTACCATCCCCCACCTCCCCCACCCCCCTCCACTACTCCCTCCTCCTCCTCCTCATTCTCACACCCATGTTGACCACTGCAACTGGGGGTCATTATCGTGTAGAATCTAATGAGGTTATCGGATGTAGCTGGTAGTGTGTTGTGTGGGGCGTCGTTGTCGGGGTAATAAAATGATTATCACGGATGTTTGGAGTCACCTGCCACCTGGACTCGGAGTTTCATGTGTTTTTAATAGCTCTGTCGGGCCGCCACATGCTATACGAAGGACGGACGAACTAACGGACGGACGGACGGATGAACGGACGGAAGGACGGACGGACGGGCGGACGAGAGTATTTTTAGGGGAGGAAATATTCGAAAGGAAAGAAGAAGAATAAAGGTGAGGGGATATGAAGAGAAGAAGAGGGGAAAGAAATGGAGGAAAGGGAAAATGTGAGGCATGTGAAAAGAAGAGAGGAGAGGAAGATAATTTTGGGAGATGTAACGAGGAAAAAGGAAAGGAAGATAAATATAGGATGTGAAGAGAAGAGAGAGGAGAAGAGTGGAGACGAGGATTAATACTATACTCAGACGAAGTGGTAGAAAGAGGAAGAGGAGAGGAGAGATAGAGAGGATCAGGAGGACAAATGGTGTAACAGATGAAGAGAGAGGAAGAGGGGAATTTATTAATGGAAGAGAAGAGAGGAAGAGAGAATTAGGTGAAGAAGGAGGAGATAGGAAGAGGATTTTTGAGTAAAGATGAAGGAGAGAGGAAATTAGAAGAGAAGAACTGGTGAAGGAGAGAGAGAGAGAGATCAAGGATTAATAGAGAATTGAAGATAAAGTATAAAGAATCTAACCCCTTTTCCCCAACCCCACACTACCGTCTTCAACCTCTCTCCAGCCTCCTCCATCCCCATCCACATATCCATCCACTTACCAAATATCCCTCCCCAACTCTCCCACCAACCAACCGCCACCCACACCCCCCTCCCCCCTTGAGGAAATAACAATAACAATGAACTAATCTGGTAGTTTAGAAAAAAAAAACACGTAACGCCTCCCTGTGTAAATAAAACCATTTACAACTTGGGGTAAACCACGTCGGCGGCCGTTGTAAGTGTGAAAAGGCCATAAAAGTATAATACCATGTTGTAAATTATCCCTCACTCTGTGTACTCTTAATTAGCGAACAGCCTGCTATAAATTACACATGCACACACACACACACACACACACACACACACACACTGAATGAAAACAAGATAGGGAGAGAAAGAGAAAGATTCACTGGTAGGAAAACAGCACAAGAGCGAGAGATGAGAGAGAGAGAGAGAGTGTGAGAAAAATGGAGAGAGGAGGATACATAAACACTTGTGAATTTTATTACCTTATAAAAACAGGTAATTTGTTCTCACCTTGTGTGCGCGCGCGTATATGTGGTGTGTGTGTGTGTGTGTGTGTGTGTGTGTGTGTGTGTGTTTTATGGGTAAAACTGGAGGCGGTGTGACGCCCTAGGGATGATCTTATCTTAATTACGGCTGACAGATAAGGTAACGAGTCTTTTAATGCTTGATATCATTAGTACCTGTGTTTTGTTAAGTGTGTGTGTGTGTGTGTGTGGGAGTGTTTAAGTATTGGTGCGTGTATGTGTGTACGTATTTATTTGTGTGTGTGTGTATGTTTATATCCATGTACTATATTTTGTCCCTAAAAATAATCATACACACCTGTCAAGATCATACAACACACATCTAAATAAATAAATAAATAAATAAAACTCAAAAGAAAAATTTGCTTGAAAATAACTCCATATAAGAATGAAGACCAAGTAACTGAAGCATCTATACCGTCAACAACACAAACAATAACCACAAACAACACCACAACAACACAAACAATCACATCAATAACCACAAACAACCACACTAACCACAACATCAATCAAAAATAGTGTACCTGTATATTCAACCAACTAGTTCTCCACACATTAAACTCTGGCAGTAATAGAGATAAGATGGTCCTTATATTGGGGAGAAAAATTGGGTTGGGTTTGACTAATAGCTGGTTGATTTCCCATGACGGCGATATTAGTATTATTTATTTATTTATTTTTATTTTTTGGTGTGTTGGGATCAAAATAATATTCGTCATTGTTGTTAATTCTTCTTGTTTCTTCAGTATGATGTGTGTGTGTGTGTGTGTGTGTGTGTGTGTGTGTGTGTGTGTGTCATAATCATTCGTAACACCAAAAATAAGATAAACCTCGATACCTCCTCACTTCTAGACCTTAAAAAGAAACCTAATCTACCGAACTTTGTAATCGAAATCAGAAACACTTAATTTCGTCATCATTTCTCGACGCCTCATAAAACTCACAGGAAATTCACCGTCACTGTCTGCGGTTGAGGGATAGCACTTTCTTCTCCCAGAGAGTCATAATGTCAATATGTGTCAACTTCAATGAATATTCAAAATTCACTCGGTTCTTGTCGCTTTTTTTTATGGGTCGTAAATGGTGCTTTTTATGACAAGGGTTCTTCTGTACCACGAGAGAGAGTGTGTGTGTGTGTGTACGTTTGTGTGTGTGTGTGTGTGTGTGTGTGTGTGTGTGTGTGTTTGTGTGTGTGCGCGTGTGCGTGTGTGTTTGTGCATGTCTATATCAAATCATGTAGGAGACTGCAAGAGGGTGAGGGAAGGAGGGGGGAGGGAGTGCCGGGTGGTGTTCACGTCATCTCTCCTTTGTCTCCTCGCTGTCAGGTCACTGTGATGATGGCTGGCACTGTGATATACTCGGGTGTATGGCTGTATGGTTGTGTGTGTGTGTGTGTGTGTGTGTGATGAAATTATAACATGAATCTGTCCTTGTGTACGTCAATATATACAGAAGTACCTATCACTGCATGTGGCTACAGATGTGTGGTTTGTGTACATCATAATTACGTGTCTGTTAGTGCGTTTGTACTCTCTGATCACTCCATTAAGCGACCAACTTGTAGCTTGCGTCACAACTCTCATATGATACAACTTAGTGGGAATTACACCCCGACCCTCTCAACGGCTCGGCCAACACCACCAGCAGCAGAACCCCTCAAATCACACCTCTCTCTCTCTCTCTCTCTCTCTCTCTCTCTCACCCCGAGCGCTAAAAGCCCCTCATTACGACCCCAGCCACAGTCACAAATCAATCCCCGTTCCCAGAAACCTTTCAAACAATATCAAATTCATGGCAAAACAGTCACGAGAGAGAAGACAGAGAAGAGAGAGGAGAGAAGAGAGAAGAGAGAGAGAAGAGTGTGTGTGTGTGTGTGTGTGCGTGGACCTCTCCTTTCATTCATGAATTCAGCCGGCAGAGTCGTTGGGGTTATGCCTCTCCTCCGGCGGCGCGCACGACCCCGTTACCACCACCCTCCCGACGCCCTCCCCCCTCCCCCTCAACGTCGGCAGGCACAGTTGCAACGTGTGTCGGTCGGCCTGCAACGAATGATTCCCCAATGAGTCATAGTGTGTGGTGGGATGACGTCACCACAGGCCTGAGCTAACGTTGGTCGAGGCCTGAGGTAGAGGGAGACGCTGCTCGGCCGTAGGGGGCAGAGTAATAAAATTTATGGCCACGATTCACGTCCCACATTTGGTTCAAATTTACGAGTACCCATTACCAGACGCTACAGAGGAGCTGGCTCGCCTGCCCACGGCTCACTCCAGTGCCGATTTTCACAGTGGAAGGGTGCAGTGTGTTGCAAGGAGCGGTGGAGGCCGCAGTGGTGGTGGTGGAGGCGCGCGCCTGGTGGAGTTATACGGGCGGAGGAGAACACACAGTGTGTGGAGACTTGGTGGAAGAGGAAGAGAGTTGTGTATAGTGTGCAGGGCGATCAATGGTTGCGTGGTGGGGGTTCCAACATCCCCTCCCCTCTAGCCAGGTCTCACCCCACACCCCTCCTCTCCTCTCCCTTTCTCCTCCCTTCCCCCCCCCCTCCCCTCCACGGACCATCCACACCCTCCACACCCCTCCTCCGTCCTCCGCCTCCCGCCACGCATAACGGTCCCTGAGTTCCGACTGTCCATGTCTGATTTTCCATTCTAAATCGCTCTTGAAACCATCTATCAGTCAGTCAGCCACCCTAGTGTCTCATGCCACATATAAAATCAAATAATATCTAATCACACATGAGTAAATGGTGTCAAAATTCAACAAAATCCAACGTGAAAGCGATCGAAAGAGTGAGGTTTTCAAAATGGCGGAGCTCGGCTGCCGTGGATGGCGCTAGCTAAGAGGGATTCTCTCGCGTACCGTCGACAGCAGGAATATGGATCTTTCCGTCGAGTTGTGTGCTTCTGCGGCTGTTTATTTACAGGTACGTATCATAAACTACGAGGAAATCCCACCAAATAAAGCCAGGGACGCCTCGGAATGATAGAAAATAGGACGAGAATACAGACGACGGTGGGAGGGAAGGTTAAGCGGGCTGAAGCGCTGGTGGGAGAGAGGAAGAGAGAGAGAGAGAGAGAGAGAGGAAGTATGCGCAGGAACTGGTGTTTGTTTCTCTCTCTCTCTCTCTCTCTCTCTTTACGTTTAGGAGGTCGCTAGGAAGGCCTCTCCCCCCCTCTCTCTCTCTCACCTTCCTTTCTTTATATCTCTCCCCTCTATCTTTTTATGTTCCCCCACCTTCCTCCTCTCTTTCCGTTCCTGTCGCTTTACCCATTTCTCTCAATTTGCCTTTGTCTCTCTCTTACATTCGCACTCCCTTTCTCTCTTTTTATTTAATCTCTCTCTCTCTCTATCTCTCGCTGTCTCTCTTTCTCTCTCTCTCTCTCTTTTTCCGTCGACAGGAGGAATAGAGCGAGAAGATACTGCGTTATTGATGAGCCCGACAAGCTCGACTGACGTTTGTTTGGTACAGAATCACCAAGTGAGCGGAAAGCCGATAAAAGCCTCTGTCTGTTTATGTGTTTGTATTTGTTTATGGGTTTGTGTATGTTTGTGTATGTTTATGTATGTATGTTTGTATGAGTAAATATTATAGTGTGTGTATGTAGCGGAGACTGACATGTTACAAAGCCTTATGTATATGTGTGTGTATTTAACAAAGTATGCATGTAGTGTAAACTAGTAAAGAACAAAGCCTGTATCTGGTTATGTCTTTGTGCATGCTTGTGTTGTATGTGCATGTATGTGTCTATGCAGCATCGACCGGTAAAGAACAAAGATTTTTTTTTCTCCTCATATATTTGCGTTTGTGTATGTTGTGTGTGTGTGTGTGTATGTCCGTGTATGCAACAGCGACTGGGCAACAACAACGCCTCTCTGCTGATGTGTTTGTGTGTATACGTAATTTTCCTCGTATATATATTATGTATGTTTAGTTATATATGTACAGCATAATCTCAGCAACAGCAAAGCCTCTGTATGTGTGTAAGTGTTTGCGGTGAGCGAGTTGTTTGTGTGTAAATTTATGCAAGTGTTTCTGTGTGTCAAAGTGTTTATCGTTTTGTGATATTATGCGTCTGGGAACAAATATACATATATGTATAGTGTCCGATAACACATGAATAATGTATATATATATGAGTATTCGTACATGTGTGTGTGTGTGTGTGTGTGTGTGTGTAATCCGCCTCAGCAACAACAATAAAACTAGACTAAAAAAGAAAACGGATGGGATGAACGTTTATACGGTGCATACATCTGGGCGTCCCACGAGTACTGTTGTTTACATATCACGGTCCAGAGTCAATAGGGGGTCCTAAGGGGAGGGGAGGCAAGAGGGTTTAAGAAATATTTAAAAAAAAATATAAGGAGGAGAGAGATAGGTCTTTTGTGTACAAGGGCCACACATAAAAGCTGTTTTATTGGGATTTTGTTTCATATGAACAACTCTTAAAAGAATGATTTTTTTGATATCTGGATTTTAGAGTCAGAAAAAATTACCTGTGTTAATGACGTTTAATTTAGCTTTCACGGTAGTGTAACTATTGTCAATATAGCGAAGGTTAAAATAATTTTCAGTTTTAGTTATATTATTTTTTTACTTTTATCTCTTCCTTTTTTATTGTCTTATTTGTTATCTTTGTTGATGATTATCGTTATTGTTATTATTATTATTATTATTATTATTATTATTATTATTATTATTATTGGCTTCCTTATCATGATTGCACAATTATTACTAGTGTTAATGTACTGTATTCACTGCAGTTCTTCTCTCCTATTTTATCTTCTGATTTAACTGTTATTAATGTTATTGTTCTAAGTACTAATATTCGTGTTATCTTTATTATTATTATTATTATTATTATTATTATTATTATTATTATTATTATTATTTTCATTATTATTATTATTATTTATTTTTTTATTATTCTTTTTATTATTATTATTATTTTTATTACTTTTATTATTTTTATTTTTATTTTTATTTCTATTATTATCATTATCACAACCTGCACTCTGTTTCTGGTAACTATCACCAACTTCCATCATGATTGTCGTTGGCTTGATAATGACCTAAAATTGTCGACAAATACATGATAATCTTCCCGGAATAATATCCCCGCTATTACCACTAAATTGCTTGTAATTATTATCATATTCATACATAAGATATCACAAGCGTGTTATCTGTTTAAGTAATTTGGGGAATTATATTAAGTAAAAAACGATTACCTGGAGGACAGTGTTGGGGCGAGTGTCGTGCTTGGGTGATTGGCAGCAGTAGGAGAGAGAGAGAGAGAGAGAGAGAGTCGTCGTTGGGTGGCTGGTATAAGGATGAAAAAGAGAAAAAGAAAGAAAGAGAAAAAGAGAGCGATAAAGAGAGAAAGAAAAATAAAAGAGAGAGAGAGAGAGAGTCGTGCTTGTGTGGCTGATAGGAGAGCAGTACAGTATAGAGAGGGAGAGGAGGAGACAGTTGTGGTTGGATGGTTGGCTTTGACTGTATAATTTGCCTCGTAAGCATCATTTCGCTTTTAGGTCAAGTTCATCTCGATCATTAGTCAGCATCTCTTGTGTGTGTGTGTGTGTGTGTGTGTGTGTGTGTGTGTTTGTGTGAGTGTGTGTACGTTCCTTGGTGCACTCACCCAACACGCTCACTCACTCTGCAATAAACCACAACCAGTGAAACATATTCCTCCGTTACTGTCATAGTCAGAGGATATATATCACGAGGTATACATCACCCTCATCACAAGCCGGATATGTCTCGCTAAGTGGGATATATATATATATATATATGTTTGTGCGATAAATATGTTTTCGCGTATCAAGTAGATATATAATGTAGCAATGATGGGAGTGAAACAAATAAAATAATATTACCAATTTTACATTGCTTCATAAGTACAATGACCAATTATGAAATATTTCAGAAATGCACGAACCAATTTCATAATGTTTCAAAAAATATAATAATTAATTTTACACTGTTGTATTAATTCTGCACAATAACCAATTTTGCAGTGTTGAAGTGATGTAACTGTACAGCAACTCATCCATTACAGTAATACAGTAGGTCAGTGACTACAGTAAAGGCTTTTGAGGTGATACAGCGACAAAGTTTATATCATACACGATACATAATGATTAATATATTTTCCTACAATGATCAGTGAGTGAGGGTCGTATTATATAATGACTTTACCTGGCAACACTGGCGTTTTTGATGATATTTACTGTACATTAATAATATTCTAATAAGCTAGAAACCATTGAGGAATTTATTTTTTACATTTCTCCTCCTTATTCCTATTCTTCTTCATATTTGTTATCATCTTCATTATATATTTCGTATTCGTCTCCCTATCATAATTATCATTAATATTGTGTTCATTTTCGTTATATTCATCTATTTATTTTTCTTCTGCTCCTCCTCATTTTTATCTTCTTAACCTTCTTCCTCCCCTTCTTTTGCTTTCCAATTTAATTCAATGTAATTATAATATGATTTTGGACTTCTGTACAATCTTTATGCTGAAGCTTAGGAGTGATACGTCCTCCCATCTCTATATACAAGACAAAAAAAAAACAGGATTTTTTGGAGAATTCACGTCCAGGACTAAAGACAAATGATCTTTAACAATAAGTCTATTTATTAACTGGGTAATATTATGCTTTTTTTTCGAAGACAGTCACTGATTTTAACTTGAAAAAGTTTATTTAGTCAGATTAATACAGATATAAAGACAGTATTTGGTAACTTTTGTAACTGGCTTATATAAATAAAATGAAAATATCAACTTTGACAAATACATTTTTACTGTGTATGATTCTAGTATGCAAAAATTCTATGTTTCTCAATTTTTGAAAAATATAAATAAAATAGTTTGGGGATAAATATTAATAATTAAGATTCATAATTAAGTCATGTGTGTAATAATAAATGATATGATAAATGGTTTTTGAATAAGTATGAATATTACAAGGAATATGTGTGTCGTGTTTCACGTTCAACATCCAGAGTTAAAATAGTACGATGTTTTTTCTTCTGCAACATCCATAGAAAAAAATCCAACGATACTTATAATATCAACTCTTTTTTTTACACTGGTTATTCCTTCTCACAAAACAATGCATACAATTTCTTTTAAACTCGACACATCTTAAACATATTATCAAAGTTACACCGTCATTGTGTTGGTGCAGTAACTTATATATGATTTAACAGTTCACCTTGACAACAGGTTCTGTAAATTGAAGATAATTGAAGATTTCTCGGTAAATTTCCCGACTGTGGTGGTGGATACCTTT